>NW_028187862.1:249200-649200 GCF_964204655.1 Triturus cristatus | reverse complement strand
GGGTTTAGGGCAGTGCAGTGGTGTTCGGGCAAGGTAGGGGGTCATGATGGGGTGGTGTTTCAGGGTTTAGGGCAGTGGTGTTCAGGCATTGTAGCGGGTCTTGCTGGGTGTGGTGTTTCAGGGTTTAGGGCAGTGCAGTGGTGTTCGGGCAGTGTAGGGGGTCGTGTTGGGGGTGGTGTTTCAGGGTTTAGGGCAGTGCAGTGGTGTTCAGGCAGTTCAGGGGGTCGTGCTGGGAATGGTGTTTCAGGGTTTAAGGCAGTGTACTGGTGTTCGGGCAGTGTAGTTTGTCATGCGGGGCTGGTGATTCAGGGTTTAGGGCAGTGCAGTGGTGTTCGGGCAGTGTAGAGGGTCATACGTGGGCTGGTGTTTCAGGGTTAAGGGCATTGCAGTGCAGTGGTGTTTGGGCAGTGTAGGGGGTCATGCAGGGGCTGGTGTTTTAGGGTTTAAGGCAGTGCAGTGGTATTCGGGCAGGGGTCTTGCTGGGCGTGGTGTTTCAGGGTTCAGGGTAGTGGTGTTCGGGCATTCTAGGGGGTCTTGCTGGAGGTGATGTTTCAGGGGTTAGGGCAGTGCAGTAGTGTTTGGGCAGTGTAGGGGGTCTTGCTGGGGGTAGTGTTTCAGGGTTTAGGGCAGTGCAGTGGTGTTCGGGCAGTGTAGGGGTCGTGCTAAGGCTGTTGTTTCAGGGTTTAGGGCAGTGCAGTGGTGTTCGTGCAATGTAGGGGGTCATGCTGGCTCTGGTGTTTCAGGGTTTAGGGCTGTGCAGTCGTGTTCGGGCAGTGTAGGGGGTCATGCTGGGGCTAGTATTTCAGGGTTTAGGGCAGTGCAGTGGTGTTCAGGTAGTGTAGGGGTCATGCTGGGGCTAGTGTTTCAGGGTTTAGGGCAGTGCAGTGGTGTTTGGGCAGTGTAGGGGGTCGTGTGGGGCTGGTATTTCACGGTTTAGGGCAGGGCAGTGCTGTTCAGGCAGTGTTGGGGATCTTGCTGGGGGTGATGTTTTAGGGTTTAGGGCAGTGCAGTGGTGTTCGGGCAGTGTATTGGGTCGAGCTGCCGGTGGTCTTTTAGGGTTTAGGGCCGTGCAGTGGGGTTCGAGCAGTGTAGGGGGTCGTGCTGGGGGTGGGTTTTAGGGGTTTAGGGCATTGCAGTGTTGTTCGGACAGTGTAGGGGGTCGTGCTGGGGCTGGTGTTTCAGGGTTTAGGGCAGTGCAGTGGTGTTTGGGCAGTGTAGGGGGTCGTACTTGGGTTGGTGTTTCAGGGTTTAGGACAGTGCAGTAGTGTTCGGGCAGTGTAGGGGTCGTGCCGGGGGCTGGTGTTTCAGGGTTTAGGGCAGTGCAGTGGTGTTCGGACAGTGTAGAGGGTCGTCCTGGGTGTGGAGTTTCAGGGTTTAGGGCAGAGCAGTGGTGTTTGGGCAGTGTAGGGGGTCGTACTTGTCTTGGTGTTTCATGGTTTAGGACAGTGCAGTAGTGTTCGGGCAGTGTAGGGGTCGTGCTGGGGTTGGTGTTTCAGGTTTAGGGCAGTGCAGTGGTGTTTGGGCAGTGTAGGGGGTCGTGCTGGGGCTAGTGTTTGAGGGTTTAGGGCAGTGCAGTGGTGTTCGGGCAGTGTAGGGGTCGTGCTGGGGCTGGTGTTTTAGGGTTTAAGGCAGTGCAGTGGTGTTCGGGCAGTGTAGGGGGTCTTGTAGGGGTTGGTGTTTCAGGGTTTAGGGCAGTGCAGTGGTGTTCGGGCAGTGAATGGGGTCTTGCTGGGGGTGGTGTTTCAGGGTTTAGGGCAGTGCATTGGTGTTCGGGCAGTGTAGGGAGTTGTGCTGGGGGTAGTGTTTCAGGGTTTAGGGCAGTGAAGTGGTGTTTGGGCAGTGTAGGGAGTCATGCTGGGGGTGGTGTTTGAGAGTTTAGGGCAGTGTAGTGGTGTTTGAGCAGTGTAGGTGGTCATGCTGGGCTGGTGTTTCAGGGTTTAGGGCAGTTTAGTGGTGTTCTGGCAGTGTAGGGG
Organism: Triturus cristatus; assembly: GCF_964204655.1. NCBI lineage: Eukaryota > Metazoa > Chordata > Amphibia > Caudata > Salamandridae > Triturus > Triturus cristatus. The sequence goes on along the minus strand of NW_028187862.1, from coordinate 647,227 downwards.
GTCGTACTGGGGGTGGTGTTTCACGGTTTAGGGCAGTGGTGTTCGGGCAGTGTAGGGGGTATTGCTAGGGGTGGTGTTTTAGGGTTTAGGGCAGTGCAGTTGTGATCAGGCAGTGTAGGGGGTCGTACTTGGGTTGGTGTTTCAGGGTTTAGGACAGTGCAGTAGTGTTCGGGCAGTGTAGGGGTCGTGCCGGGGGCTGGTGTTTCAGGGTTTAGGGCAGTGCAGTGGTGTTCGGACAGTGTAGAGGGTCGTCCTGGGTGTGGAGTTTAAAAAGTTTAGGGCAGTGCAGTGGTGTTTGGGCAGTGTAGGGGGTCGTACTTGGGTTGGTGTTTCAGGGTTTAGGACAGTGCAGTAGTGTTCGGGCAGAGTAGGGGTCGTGCTGGGGCTGGTGTTTCAGGTTTAGGGTAGTGCAGTAGTGTTTGGGCAGTGTAGGGGGTTGTGCTGGGGCTAGTGTTGAGGGTTTAGGGCAGTGCAGTGGTGTTCGGGCAGTGTAGGGTTCGTGCTGGGGCTGATGTCTCAGGGTTTAGGGCAGTGCAGTGATGTTCGGGCAGTATAGGGAGTCTAGCTGGGGGTGGTGTTTCAGGGTTTAGGGCAGTGCAGTGGTGTTTGGGCAGTGTAGGGGGTCATGCTAGGGCTGGTGTTTGAGGGTTTAGGGCAAAGCAGTTGTGTTCGGCAGTGTATGGGGTCGTGGTGGGGCTGGTGTTTTAGGGTTTAAGGCAGTGCAGGGGTGTTTGGGCAGTGTAGGGGGTCTTGTAGGGGTTGGTGTTTCAGGGTTTAGGGCAGTGCAGTGGTGTTCGGGCAGTGAATGGGGTCTTGCTGGGGGTGGTGTTTCAGGATTTAGGGCAGTGCAGTGGTGTTCGGTCAGTGTAGGGGGTCGTGCGGGTGGTGGTGTTTCTGGGTTTAGGGCAGTGCATTGGTGTTCGGGCAGTGTAGGGAGTTGTGCTGGGGGTAGTGTTTCAGGGTTTAGGGCAGTGAAGTGGTGTTTGGGCAGTGTAGGGAGTCATGCTGGGGGTGGTGTTTGAGAGTTTAGGGCAGTGTAGTGGTGTTTGAGCAGTGTAGGTGGTCATGCTGGGCTGGTGTTTCAGGGTTTAGGGCAGTTTAGTGGTGTTCTGGCAGTGTAGGGGGTCGTACTGGGGTGGTGTTTCACGGTTTAGGGCAGTGGTGTTCGGGCAGTGTAGGGGGTATTGCAAGGGGTGGTGTTTTAGGGTTTAGGGCAGTGCAGTTGTGATCAGGCAGTGTAGGGGGTCGTACTTGGGTTGGTGTTTCAGGGTTTAGGACAGTGCAGTAGTGTTCGGGCAGTGTAGGGGTCGTGCCGGGGGCTGGTGTTTCAGGGTTTAGGGCAGTGCAGTGGTGTTCGGACAGTGTAGAGGGTCGTCCTGGGTGTGGAGTTTAAAAAGTTTAGGGCAGTGCAGTGGTGTTTGGGCAGTGTAGGGGGTCGTACTTGGGTTGGTGTTTCAGGGTTTAGGACAGTGCAGTAGTGTTCGGGCAGAGTAGGGGTCGTGCTGGGGCTGGTGTTTCAGGTTTAGGGTAGTGCAGTAGTGTTTGGGCAGTGTAGGGGGTTGTGCTGGGGCTAGTGTTGAGGGTTTAGGGCAGTGCAGTGGTGTTCGGGCAGTGTAGGGGTCGTGCTGGGGCTGATGTCTCAGGGTTTAGGGCAGTGCAGTGATGTTCGGGCAGTATAGGGAGTCTAGCTGGGGGTGGTGTTTCAGGGTTTAGGGCAGTGCAGTGGTGTTTGGGCAGTGTAGGGGGTCATGCTAGGGCTGGTGTTTGAGGGTTTAGGGCAGAGCAGTTGTGTTCGGCAGTGTATGGGGTCATGGTGGGGCTGGTGTTTGAGGGTTTAGGGCAGTGCAGTGGTGTCGGGCAGTGAAGGGGTTCGTGCTGGGGTCGGTGTTTTAGGGTTTAGGGCAGAGCAGCAGTGTTCGGGCAGTGTGGGGGTTCGTACTGGGGGTGGTGTTTCAGTGTTTAGGGCAGTGCAGCAGTGGTCTGGCAGTGTAGGGGGTCTTGCTGGGGGTGGTGTTTCAGGGTTTAGGTCAGTGGTGTACGGGCAGTGTAGGGGGTATTGCTAGGGGTGGTGTTTTAGCGTTTAGGGCAGTGCAGTTGTGATCAGGCAGTGTAGGGGGTCGTACTTGGGTTGGTGTTTCAGGGTTTAGGACAGTGCAGTAGTGTTCGGGCAGTGTAGGGGTCGTGCCGGGGGCTGGTGTTTCAGGGTTTAGGGCAGTGCAGTGGTGTTCGGACAGTGTAGAGGGTCGTCCTGGGTGTGGAGTTTCAGAGTTTAGGGCAGTGCAGTGGTGTTTGGGCAGTGTAGGGGGTCGTACTTGGGTTGGTGTTTCAGGGTTTAGGACAGTGCAGTAGTGTTCGGGCAGTGTAGGGGTCGTGCTGGGGCTGGTGTTTCAGGTTCAGGGTAGTGCAGTGGTGTTTGGGCAGTGTAGGGGGTTGTGCTGGGGCTAGTGTTGAGGGTTTAGGGCAGTGCAGTGGTGTTCAGGCAGTGTAGGGGTCGTGCTGGGGCTGATGTCTCAGGGTTTAGGGCAGTGCAGTGATGTTCGGCAGTATAGGGAGTCGTGCTGGGGGTGGTGTTTCAGGGTTTAGGGCAGTGCAGTGGTGTTTGGGCAGTGTAGGGGGTCATGCTAGGGCTGGTGTTTGAGGGTTTAGGGCAGAGCAGTTGTGTTCGGGCAGTGTATGGGGTCGTGGTGGGGCTGGTGTTTGAGGGTTTAGGGCAGTGCAGTGGTGTCGGGCAGTGAAGGGGTTCGTGCTGGGGTCGGTGTTTTAGGGTTTAGGGCAGAGCAGCGGTGTTCGGGCATTGTAGGGGTTCGTACTGGGGGTGGTGTTTCAGTGTTTAGGGCAGTGCAGCAGTGGTCTGGCAGTGTAGGGGGTCTTGCTGGGGGTGGTGTTTCAGGGTTTAGGTCAGTGGTGTACGGGCAGTGTAGGGGGTCTTGCTGGGGGTGGTGTTTCAGGGTCTAGGGCAGTGCAGTGGTGTTCGGGCAGTGCAGGGGGTCTTGCTGGGTGTGGTGTTTCAGGGTTTAGGGCAGTGGTGTTCGGTCAGTGTAGGGGTTCTTGCTGGGGGTGAAATTTCAGGGTTTAGGGCAGTGCAGTGGTGTTCGGGCAGTGTAAGGGGTCGTGCTGGGGCTGGGTATTTAGGGTTTAGGGCAGTACAGTGGTGTTCGGGCAGTGTAGGTGGTCGTGCTGGGGCTGATGTTTTAGGGTTTAGGGCACTGGAGTGGTGTTCGGGCAGTGTGAGTGGTCATGCTGGGGCTGGTGTTTTAGGGTTTATGATAGTGCAGTGGTGTTTGGGAAGTGTAGGGAGTCGTGCTGGGGGTGGTGTTTTAGGGTTTAGGGCAGTGAACGGGTGTTTGGCAGTGTAGGGGGTGGTTCTGGGGCTGGTGTTTCAGGGTTTAGGGCAGTGCAGTAGTGTTCGGGCAGTGTAGGGGGTCGTGCGGGGGCTGGTGTTTCAGGGTTTATGGCAGTTCAGTCGTGTTCAGGCAGTGTAGGGGGTCCTACGTGGCAGGTGTTTCAGAGTTTAGGGCAGTGCAGTGATGTTCGGGCAGTGTAGAGGGTCATGCGGGGGCTGGTGTTTCAGGGTTGATGGCAGCGCAGTGGTGTTTGGGCAGTGTAGGGGGTCATGCAGGGGCTGGTGTTTTAGGGTTTAGGACAGTGCAGTGGTGTTCAAGCAGTGTAGGGGTTGTGCTGGGGGTGGTGTTTCAGGGTTTAGGGCAGTGGTGTTCGGGCAGTGTAGGGGGTCTTGCTGGAGGTGATGTTTTAGGGTTTAGGGCAGTGCAGTGGTGTTTGGGCAGTGTAGGGGTTCATGCAGGGGGTGGTGTTTCAGGGTTTAGGGCAGTGCAGTAGTGTTCGGGCAGTGTAGGGGGTCATGCTGGGGCTGGTGTTTCAGGGTTTGTGGCAGTGCAGTGGTGTTCGGGGAGTGTAGGGGGTCGTACTGGGGCTGGTGTTTCAGGGTTTAGGACAGTGCAGCGGTGTTCGGGCAGTGTAGGGGATCATTCAGGCTGTAGTATTTCAGGGTTTAGGGCAGTGGAATGGTGTTTGGGCAGTGTAGGGGGTCGTTCTGGGGCTGGTGTTTGAGGGTTTAGGGCAGTGCAGTGGTGTTTGGGCAGTGTAGGGGTCATGCTGGGGCTGGTGTTTGACTCTTTAGGGCAGAGCAGTTGTGTTTGGGCAGTGTAGGGGTCGTGCTGGGGCTGGAGTTTTAGGGTTTAATTCAGTGCAGTGGTGTTCGGTCAGTGAAGGGGTTCGTGCTGGGGTTCGTGTTTTAGGGTTTAGGGCAGAGGAGCGGTGTTTGGGCAGTGTAGGGGTTCATACTGGGGGTGGTGTTTCAGTGTTTAGGGCAGGGCAGCGGTGGTCTGGCAGTGCAGGGGGTTTTGCTGGGGGTGGTGTTTCAGGGTTTAGGGCAGTGGTGTTCGGGCAGTGTAGGGGGTCTTGCTGGGGGTGGTGTTTCAGTGTTTAGGGCAGTGGTGTTCAGATCGTGTATGGGGTCTTGCTAGGGGTGGTGTTTCAGGGTTTAGGGCAGTGCAGTGGTGTTCGGGCAGTGTAGGGGGTCTTGCTGGGGTGGTGTTTCAGGGTTTAGGGCAGTGGTGTTTGGTCAGTGTAGGGGGTCTTGCTGGAGGTGGTGTTGCAGGGTTTACTGCAGTGCAGTGGTGTTCGAGCAGTGTGAGGGGTTGTGCAGAGGCTGGTGTTTTAGGGTTTAGGGCAGTGCAGTGGTGTTCGGGCAGTGTAGGTGGTCGTGCTGGGGCTGGTGTTTTAGGGTTTAGGGCAGTGGAGTGGTGTTCGGGCAGTGTGAGTGGTTGTGCTGGGGCTGGTGTATTAGGGTTTAGGATAGTGCAGTGGTGTTCGGGAAGTGTAGGAGGTCATGCTGGGGGTGGTGTTTTAGGGTTTAGGGCAGTGCAGTGGTTTTCGGGCAGTGTAGAGGCTCATGCTGGGGGTGGTGTTTCGGGGTTTAGGGCAGTGCAGTGTGTTCGGGCAGTGGAGGGTGTCGTGCTGGGGCTGGTGTTTTGGGGTTTAGGGCACTGGAGTGGTGTTTGGGAAGTGTGAGTGGTCGTGATGCGGCTGGTGTTTTAGGGTTTAGGATAGTGCAGTGGTGTTCGAGCAGTGTAGGGGGGGGTGCTGGGGGTGGTATTTTAGGGTTTAGGGCAGTGCAGTGGGGTACGAGCAGTGTAGGGGGTCATGCTGGGGGTGGTGTTTCGCTGATTAGGGCAGTGCAGTGGTGTTCGGGCAGTGTAGGTGGTCGTGCTGTGGCTGGTGTTTCAGGGTTTAGGTCAGTGCAGTGGTGTTTGGGCAGTGTAGTTTGTCGTGCTGGGGCTGGTGTTTCTGGGTTTAGGGCAGTGCAGTGGCGTTCAGGCAGTATAGAGGGTTGTACAGGGGCTGGTGTTTTAGGGTTAAGGGCAGTGCAGTGCAGTGGTGTTTGGGCAGTGTAGGGGTCATGCAGGGGCTGTTGTTTTATGTTTTAAGACAGTGCAGTGGTATTCAGGCAGTGTAGGGGGTCTTGCTGGGGGTGGTGTTTCAGGGTTTAGGGCAGTGGTGTTCGGGCAGTGTAGGGGGTCGTGCTAAGGCCGGTGTTTCAGGTTTTAGGGCAGTGCAGTGGTGTTTGGGCAATGTAGGGGGTCATGCTGGGTCTGGTGTTTCAGGGTTTAGGGCAGTGCAGTGGTGCTCTGGCAGTGTAGGGGGTTATGCTGGGGCTAGTGTTTCAGGGTTTAGGGCAGTGCATTTGTGTTCGGGGAGTGTAGGGGGTCATGCTGGGTCTAGTATTTCAGGATATAGGGCAGTGGAGTGATGTTCCAGGAGTATTGGTGTTCTAGCGGGTGCTAGTGTTTCAGACTTTAGGGCAGTGCAGTGGTGTTCGGGCAGTGTATGGGGTCTTGCAGGGGGTGGTGTTTCTGGGTTTAGGGCAGTGCATTCGTGTTCGGGTAATGTAGGGGGTCGTGTTGGGGGTGGTGTTTTAAGGTGTAGGGCATTGCAGTGGTGATCAGGTAGTGTTGGGGGTCTTGTTTGGGGTGGTGTTTCAGGGTTTAGGGCAGTGGTGTTTGGGCAGTGTAGGGGGTCTTGCTGGAGGTGATGTTTCAGGGGTTAGGGCAGTGCAGTAGTGTTCGGGCAGTGTAGGGGGTCTTGCTGGGGGTAGTGTTTCAGGGTTTAGGGCAGTGCAGTCGTGTTCGGGCAGTGTAGGGGGTCGTGCTAAGGCCGGTGTTTCAGGGTTTAGGGCAGTGCAGTGGTGTTTGGGCAATGTAGGGGGTCATGCTGGGTCTGGTGTTTCAGGGTTTAGGGCAGTGCAGTGGTGTTCGGGCAGTATAGGGGGTTATGCTGGTGCTAGTGTTTCAGTGTTTAGGGCAGTGCAGTGGTGTTCGGGCAGTGTATGGGGTCTTGCAGGGGGTAGTGTTTCAGGGTTTATGGCAGTGCATTGGTGTTCGGGTAATGTAGGGGGTCGTGTTGTGGGTGGTGTTTTAAGGTGTAGGGCAGTGCAGTGGTGTTCAGGCAGTGTTGGGGGTCTTGTTGGGGGTGGTGTTTCAGGGTTTAGGGCAGTGGTGTTCGGGAAGTGTAGGGGGTATTGCTAGAGGTGGTGTTTTAGTGTTTAAGGCAGTGCAGTGGTGTTCGGGCAGTGTAGGGGATCTTGCTGGGGGTGGTGTTTCAGGGTTTAGGGCAGTGGTGTTCGGTCAGTGTAGGGGGTCTTGCTGGGGGTGGTGTCTCAGAGTTTAGGGCAGTGCAGTGGTGTTCGGACAGTGTAGGGGGTCTTGCTGGGGCGGTGTTTCAGGGTTTAGGGCAGTGGTGTTCGGTCAGTGTAGGGGGTCTCGCTGGGGATGATGTTTCAGGGTTTAGGGCATTGCAGTTGTGTTCGGGCAGTCTGAGGGGTCGTGCTGGGGCTGGTGTTTCAGGGTTTAGGGCAGTGGAGTGGTGTTTGGGGAGTGTAGGGGGTTGAGCTGGGGCTGGTGTTTCAGGGTTTAGGGCAATGCATTGGTGTTTGGTCAGTATAGGGGGTCGTGCTGGGGGTGGTGTTTCAGGGTTTAGGGCAGTGCAGTGGTGTTTGGGCAGTGTGTGGGGGTCATGTAGGTGGTGGTGTTTCAGGGTTTAGGGCAGGGCAGTGGTGTTGGGGCAGTGTAGAGGGTCGTACTGTGGGGTGGAGTTTCAGGGTTTAGGGAAGTGCAGTGCTGTTCGGGTAATGTAGGCGGTCATGCTGGGGCTGGTGTTTGAGGGTTTAGGGCAGTGCAGTGCTGTTTGGGGAGTGTAGGGTGTCGTGCTGGGGATGGTGTTTCAGGGTTTAGGGCAGTGCATTGGTGTTCGGGCAGTATAGGGGGTCGTGTTGGGGGTGGTGTTTCAGGGTTTAGGGCAGTGCAGTCGTGTTCGGGCAATGTAGGAGTCGTGCTGGGGCTGGTGTTTCAGGGTTTAGGGCAGTGCAGTTGTCGGACAGTGTAGAGGGTCGTCCTGGGGGTGGTGTTTCAGGGTTTAGGGCAGTGCAGTGGTGTTTGGGCAGTTTAGGGGGTCGTACTGGGGTAGGATTTTCATGGTTTAGGGCAGTGCAGTAGTGTTCGGGCAGTGTAGAGGTCGTGCTAGGGATGGTGTTTCAGGGTTTAGGGCAGTGCAGTAGTGTTCAGGCAGTGTAGGGGTCATGCTGGGGCTGGTGTTTTAGGGTTTAAGGCAGTGCAGTGGTGTTCGGGCAGTGAAGGGGTTCTTGCAGGGGGTGGTGCTTCAGGGTTTAGGGCAGGGCAGTGGTGTTCGGGCAGTGTTGGGGGTCTTGCTGGGGTGTGGTGTTTCAGGGTTTAGGGTTGTGCATTGGTGTTCGGGCAGTGTAGGGAGTTGTGATGGGGGTAGTGTTTCAGGGTTCAGGGTAGTGCAGTGGTGTTTGGGCAGTGTAGGGAGTAATGCTGGGGGTGGTGTTTGAGGGTTTAGGGCAGTGTAGTTGTGTTTGAGCAGTGTAGGAGGTTTTACTGGGGTTGGTGCTTGAGGGTTTAGGGCAGTGCAGTGGTGTTCGGGCAGTGTAGGGAGTCGTGCTGGGGGTGGTGTTTCAGGGTTTAGGGCCGTGCAGTGGTGTTCGGGCAGTGTAGGGGTTCGTTCAGGGAGGTGAAGTTTCAGAGTTTAGGGCAGTGCAGTGGTGTTGAGGCACTGTAGGGGGTAGTGCTGGGGCTGGTGTTTCAGGGTTTAGGGCAGTGCAGTGGTTTCCAGGAGTGTAGTGGGTCGTGCTGGGGCTTGTGTTTCAGGGTTTAGGGCAGTGCATTGGTGTTCGGGTAATATAGGGGGTCGTGTTGTGGGTGGTGTTTTAAGGTGTAGGGCAGTGCAGTGGTGTTCAGGCAGTGTTGGGGGTCTTGTTGGGGGTGGTGTTTCAGGGTTTAGGGCAGTGGTGTTCGGGAAGTGTAGGGGGTATTGCTAGAGGTGGTGTTTTAGTGTTTAGGGCAGTGCAGTGGTGTTCGGGCAGTGTATGGGGTCTTTCTGGGGGTGGTGTTTCAGGGTTTATAGCAGTGATGTTCGGTCATTGTAGGGGGTCTTGCTGGGGGTGGTGTCTCAGAGTTTAAGGCAGTGCAGTGGTGTTCGGACAGTGTAGGGGGTCTTGCTGGGGCGGTGTTTCAGGGTTTAGGGCAGTGGTGTTCGGTCAGTGTAGGGGGTCTTGCTGGGGATGATGTTTCAGGGTTTAGGGCATTGCAGTTGTGTTCGGGCAGTCTGAGGGGTCGTGCTTGGGCTGGTGTTTCAGGGTTTAGGGCAGTGGAGTGGTGTCAGGGGAGTGTAGGGGGTTGAGCTGGGGCTGGTGTTTCAGGGTTTAGGGCAATGCATTGGTGTTTGGTCAGTATAGGGGGTCGTGCTGGGGGTGGTGTTTCAGGGTTTAGGGCAGTGCAGTGGTGTTTGGGCAGTGTGGGGGGGTCATGTAGGTGGTGGTGTTTCAGGGTTTAGGGCAGGGCAGTGGTGTTCGGGCAGTGTAGAGGGTCGTACTGAGGGGTGGAGTTTCAGGGTTTAGGGAAGTGCAGTGCTGTTCGGGTAATGTAGGCGGTCATGCTGGGGCTGGTGTTTGAGGGTTTAGGGCAGTGCAGTGCTGTTTGTGGAGTGTAGGGGGTCGTGCTGGGGCTGGTGTTTCAGGGTTTAGGGCAGTGCATTGGTGTTCGGACAGTATAGGGGGTCGTGCTGGGGGTGGTGTTTCAGGGTTTAGGGCAGTGCAGTCGTGTTCGGGCAATGTAGGAGTCATGCTGGGGCTGGTGTTTCAGGGTTTAGGGTAGTGCAGTTGTCGGACAGTGTAGAGGGTCGTCCTGGGGGTGGTGTTTCAGGGTTTAGGGCAGTGCAGTGTTGTTTGGGCAGTTTAGGGGGTCGTACTGGGGTAGGATTTTCAGGGTTTAGGGCAGTGCAGTAGTGTTCGGGCAGTGTAGGGGTCGTGCTGGGGCTGGTGTTTCAGGGTTTAGGGCAGTGCAGTAGTGTTCGGGCAGTGTAGGGGTCATGCTGGGGCTGGTGTTGTAGGGTTTAAGGCAGCGCAGTGGTGTTCGGGCAGTGAAGGGGGTCTTGCAGGGGGTGGTGCTTCAGGGTTTAGGGCAGGGCAGTGGTGTTCAGGCAGTGTTGGGGGTCTTGCTGGGGTGTGGTGTTTCAGGGTTTAGGGTTGTGCATTGGTGTTCGGGCAGTGTAGGGAGTTGTGATGGGGTAGTGTTTCAGGGTTCAGGGTAGTGCAGTGGTGTTTGGGCAGTGTAGGGAGTAATGCTGGGGGTGGTGTTTGAGGGTTTAGGGCAGTGTAGTGGTGTTTGAGCAGTGTAGGTGGTTTTACTGGGGTTGGTGTTTGAGGGTTTAGAGCAGTGCAGTGGTGTTCGGGCAGTGTAGGGAGTCATGCTGTGGGTGGTGTTTCAGGGTTTAGGGCCGTGCAGTGGGTTTCGGGCAGTGTAGGGGTTCGTTCAGGGAGGTGAAGTTTCAGAGTTTAGGGCAGTGCAGTGGTGTTGAGGCACTGTAGGGGGTAGTGCTGGGGCTGGTGTTTCAGGGTTTAGGGCAGTGCAGTGGTTTCGGGGAGTGTAGTGGGTCGTGCTGGGGCTTGTGTTTCAGGGTTAAGGGCAGTGCAGTGGTTTTTGGGCATTATAGGGGGTCGTGCAGGGGGTGGTGTTTCAGGGTTTAGAGCAGTGCAGTGGTGTTCTGGCAGTGTAGGGGGTTATGCTGGGGCTAGTGTTTCAGGGTTTAGGGCAGTGCATTTGTGTTCGGGCAGTGTAGGGGGTCATGCTGGGGCTGGAGTTTTAGGGTTTAATGCAGTGCAGTGGTGTTCGGTCAGTGAAGGGGTTCGTGCTGGGGTTCGTGTTATAGGGTTTAGGGCAGAGGAGCGGTGGTCTGGCAGTGTAGGGGGTGTTGCTGGGGGTGGTGTTTCAGGGTTTAGGGCAGTGGTGTTCGGGCAGTGTAGGGGGTCTTGCTGGGGGTGGTGTTTCAGTGTTTAGGGCAGTGGTGTTCAGATCATATATGGGGTCTTGCTAGGGGTGGTGTTTCAGGGTTTAGGGCAGTGCAGTGGTGTTCGGGCAGTGTAGGGGGTCTTGCTGGGGTGGTGTATCAGGGTTTAGGGCAGTGTTGTTCGGTCAGTGTAAGGGGTCTTGCTGGAGGTGGTGTTGCAGGGTTTACTGCAGTGCAGTGGTGTTCGAGCAGTGTGAGGGGTTGTGCAGAGGCTGGTGTTTTAGGGTTTAGGGCAGTGCAGTGGTGTTCGGGCAGTGTAGGTGGTCGTGCTTGGGCTGGTGTTTTAGGGTTTAGGGCACTGGAGTGGTGTTCGGGCAGTGTGAGTGGTTGTGCTGGGGCTGGTGTACTAGGGTGTAGGATAGTGCAGTGGTGTTCGGGAAGTGTAGGAGGTCATGCTGGGGGTGGTGTTTTAGGGTTTAGGGCAGTGCAGTGGTGTTCGGGCAGTGTAGAGGCTCATGCTGGGGGTGGTGTTTCGGGGTTTAGGGCAGTGCAGTGTTTTCGGGCAGTGGAGGGTGTCGTGCTGGGGCTGGTGTTTTGGGGTTTAGGGCACTGGAGTGGTGTTTGGGAAGTGTGAGTGGTCGTGCTGCGGCTGGTGTTTTAGGGTTTAGGATAGTGCAGTGGTGTTCGAGCAGTGTTGGGGGTCGTGCTGGGGGTGGTATTTTAGGGTTTTGGGCAGTGGTGTTCGGTCAGTGTAGGGGGTCTTGCTGGGGATGATGTTTCAGGGTTTAGGGCATTGCAGTTGTGTTCGGGCAGTCTGAGGGGTCGTGCTTGGGCTGGTGTTTCAGGGTTTAGGGCAGTGGAGTGGTGTCAGGGGAGTGTAGGGGGTTGAGCTGGGGCTGGTGTTTCAGGGTTTAGGGCAATGCATTGGTGTTTGGTCAGTATAGGGGGTCGTGCTGGGGGTGGTGTTTCAGGATTTAGGGCAGTGCAGTGGTGTTTGGGCAGTGTGGGGGGGTCATGTAGGTGGTGGTGTTTCAGGGTTTAGGGCAGGGCAGTGGTGTTCGGGCAGTGTAGAGGGTCGTACTGAGGGGTGGAGTTTCAGGGTTTAGGGAAGTGCAGTGCTGTTCGGGTAATGTAGGCGGTCATGCTGGGGCTGGTGTTTGAGGGTTTAGGGCAGTGCAGTGCTGTTTGTGGAGTGTAGGGGGTCGTGCTGGGGCTGGTGTTTCAGGGTTTAGGGCAGTGCATTGGTGTTCGGACAGTATAGGGGGTCGTGCTGGGGGTGGTGTTTCAGGGTTTAGGGCAGTGCAGTCGTGTTCGGGCAATGTAGGAGTCAGGCTGGGGCTGGTGTTTCAGGGTTTAGGGTAGTGCAGTTGTCGGACAGTGTAGAGGGTCGTCCTGGGGGTGGTGTTTCAGGGTTTAGGGCAGTGCAGTGGTGTTTGGGCAGTTTAGGGGGTCGTACTGGGGTAGGATTTTCAGGGTTTAGGGCAGTGCAGTAGTGTTCGGGCAGTGTAGGGGTCGTGCTGGGGCTGGTGTTTCAGGGTTTAGGGCAGTGTAGTAGTGTTCGGGCAGTGTAGGGGTCATGCTGGGGCTGGTGTTGTAGGGTTTAAGGCAGCGCAGTGGTGTTCGGGCAGTGAAGGGGGTCTTGCAGGGGGTGGTGCTTCAGGGTTTAGGGCAGGGCAGTGGTGTTCAGGCAGTGTTGGGGGTCTTGCTGGGGTGTGGTGTTTCAGGGTTTAGGGTTGTGCATTGGTGTTCGGGCAGTGTAGGGAGTTGTGATGGGGTAGTGTTTCAGGGTTCAGGGTAGTGCAGTGGTGTTTGGGCAGTGTAGGGAGTAATGCTGGGGGTGGTGTTTGAGGGTTTAGGGCAGTGTAGTGGTGTTTGAGCAGTGTAGGTGGTTTTACTGGGGTTGGTGTTTGAGGGTTTAGAGCAGTGCAGTGGTGTTCGGGCAGTGTAGGGAGTCATGCTGTGGGTGGTGTTTCAGGGTTTAGGGCCGTGCAGTGGTGTTCGGGCAGTGTAGGGGTTCGTTCAGGGAGGTGAAGTTTCAGAGTTTAGGGCAGTGCAGTGGTGTTGAGGCACTGTAGGGGGTAGTGCTGGGGCTGGTGTTTCAGGGTTTAGGGCAGTGCAGTGGTTTCGGGGAGTGTAGTGGGTCGTGCTGGGGCTTGTGTTTCAGGGTTAAGGGCAGTGCAGTGGTTTTTGGGCATTATAGGGGGTCGTGCAGGGGGTGGTGTTTCAGGGTTTAGAGCAGTGCAGTGGTGTTCTGGCAGTGTAGGGGGTTATGCTGGGGCTAGTGTTTCAGGGTTTAGGGCAGTGCATTTGTGTTCGGGCAGTGTAGGGGGTCATGCTGGGGCTGGAGTTTTAGGGTTTAATGCAGTGCAGTGGTGTTCGGTCAGTGAAGGGGTTCGTGCTGGGGTTCGTGTTATAGGGTTTAGGGCAGAGGAGCGGTGGTCTGGCAGTGTAGGGGGTGTTGCTGGGGGTGGTGTTTCAGGGTTTAGGGCAGTGGTGTTCGGGCAGTGTAGGGGGTCTTGCTGGGGGTGGTGTTTCAGTGTTTAGGGCAGTGGTGTTCAGATCATATATGGGGTCTTGCTAGGGGTGGTGTTTCAGGGTTTAGGGCAGTGCAGTGGTGTTCGGGCAGTGTAGGGGGTCTTGCTGGGGTGGTGTATCAGGGTTTAGGGCAGTGTTGTTCGGTCAGTGTAAGGGGTCTTGCTGGAGGTGGTGTTGCAGGGTTTACTGCAGTGCAGTGGTGTTCGAGCAGTGTGAGGGGTTGTGCAGAGGCTGGTGTTTTAGGGTTTAGGGCAGTGCAGTGGTGTTCGGGCAGTGTAGGTGGTCGTGCTTGGGCTGGTGTTTTAGGGTTTAGGGCACTGGAGTGGTGTTCGGGCAGTGTGAGTGGTTGTGCTGGGGCTGGTGTACTAGGGTGTAGGATAGTGCAGTGGTGTTCGGGAAGTGTAGGAGGTCATGCTGGGGGTGGTGTTTTAGGGTTTAGGGCAGTGCAGTGGTGTTCGGGCAGTGTAGAGGCTCATGCTGGGGGTGGTGTTTCGGGGTTTAGGGCAGTGCAGTGTTTTCGGGCAGTGGAGGGTGTCGTGCTGGGGCTGGTGTTTTGGGGTTTAGGGCACTGGAGTGGTGTTTGGGAAGTGTGAGTGGTCGTGCTGCGGCTGGTGTTTTAGGGTTTAGGAAAGTGCAGTGGTGTTCGAGCAGTGTTGGGGGTCGTGCTGGGGGTGGTATTTTAGGGTTTTGGGCAGTGGTGTTCGGTCAGTGTAGGGGGTCTTGCTGGGGATGATGTTTCAGGGTTTAGGGCATTGCAGTTGTGTTCGGGCAGTCTGAGGGGTCGTGCTTGGGCTGGTGTTTCAGGGTTTAGGGCAGTGGAGTGGTGTCAGGGGAGTGTAGGGGGTTGAGCTGGGGCTGGTGTTTCAGGGTTTAGGGCAATGCATTGGTGTTTGGTCAGTATAGGGGGTCGTGCTGGGGGTGGTGTTTCAGGGTTTAGGGCAGTGCAGTGGTGTTTGGGCAGTGTGGGGGGGTCATGTAGGTGGCGGTGTTTCAGGGTTTAGGGCAGGGCAGTGGTGTTCGGGCAGTGTAGAGGGTCGTACTGAGGGGTGGAGTTTCAGGGTTTAGGGAAGTGCAGTGCTGTTCGGGTAATGTAGGCGGTCATGCTGGGGCTGGTGTTTGAGGGTTTAGGGCAGTGCAGTGCTGTTTGTGGAGTGTAGGGGGTCGTGCTGGGGCTGGTGTTTCAGGGTTTAGGGCAGTGCATTGGTGTTCGGACAGTATAGGGGGTCGTGCTGGGGGTGGTGTTTCAGGGTTTAGGGCAGTGCAGTCGTGTTCGGGCAATGTAGGAGTCATGCTGGGGCTGGTGTTTCAGGGTTTAGGGTAGTGCAGTTGTCGGACAGTGTAGAGGGTCGTCCTGGGGGTGGTGTTTCAGGGTTTAGGGCAGTGCAGTGGTGTTTGGGCAGTTTAGGGGGTCGTACTGGGGTAGGATTTTCAGGGTTTAGGGCAGTGCAGTAGTGTTCAGGCAGTGTAGGGGTCGTGCTGGGGCTGGTGTTTCAGGGTTTAGGGCAGTGCAGTAGTGTTCGGGCAGTGTAGGGGTCATGCTGGGGCTGGTGTTGTAGGGTTTAAGGCAGCGCAGTGGTGTTCGGGCAGTGAAGGGGGTCTTGCAGGGGGTGGTGCTTCAGGGTTTAGGGCAGGGCAGTGGTGTTCAGGCAGTGTTGGGGGTCTTGCTGGGGTGTGGTGTTTCAGGGTTTAGGGTTGTGCATTGGTGTTCGGGCAGTGTAGGGAGTTGTGATGGGGTAGTGTTTCAGGGTTCAGGGTAGTGCAGTGGTGTTTGGGCAGTGTAGGGAGTAATGCTGGGGGTGGTGTTTGAGGGTTTAGGGCAGTGTAGTGGTGTTTGAGCAGTGTAGGTGGTTTTACTGGGGTTGGTGTTTGAGGGTTTAGAGCAGTGCAGTGGTGTTCGGGCAGTGTAGGGAGTCATGCTGTGGGTGGTGTTTCAGGGTTTAGGGCCGTGCAGTGGTGTTCGGGCAGTGTAGGGGTTCGTTCAGGGAGGTGAAGTTTCAGAGTTTAGGGCAGTGCAGTGGTGTTGAGGCACTGTAGGGGGTAGTGCTGGGGCTGGTGTTTCAGGGTTTAGGGCAGTGCAGTGGTTTCGGGGAGTGTAGTGGGTCGTGCTGGGGCTTGTGTTTCAGGGTTAAGGGCAGTGCAGTGGTTTTTGGGCATTATAGGGGGTCGTGCAGGGGGTGGTGTTTCAGGGTTTAGAGCAGTGCAGTGGTGTTCTGGCAGTGTAGGGGGTTATGCTGGGGCTAGTGTTTCAGGGTTTAGGGCAGTGCATTTGTGTTCGGGCAGTGTAGGGGGTCATGCTGGGGCTGGAGTTTTAGGGTTTAATGCAGTGCAGTGGTGTTCGGTCAGTGAAGGGGTTCGTGCTGGGGTTCGTGTTATAGGGTTTAGGGCAGAGGAGCGGTGGTCTGGCAGTGTAGGGGGTGTTGCTGGGGGTGGTGTTTCAGGGTTTAGGGCAGTGGTGTTCGGGCAGTGTAGGGGGTCTTGCTGGGGGTGGTGTTTCAGTGTTTAGGGCAGTGGTGTTCAGATCATATATGGGGTCTTGCTAGGGGTGGTGTTTCAGGGTTTAGGGCAGTGCAGTGGTGTTCGGGCAGTGTAGGGGGTCTTGCTGGGGTGGTGTATCAGGGTTTAGGGCAGTGTTGTTCGGTCAGTGTAAGGGGTCTTGCTGGAGGTGGTGTTGCAGGGTTTACTGCAGTGCAGTGGTGTTCGAGCAGTGTGAGGGGTTGTGCAGAGGCTGGTGTTTTAGGGTTTAGGGCAGTGCAGTGGTGTTCGGGCAGTGTAGGTGGTCGTGCTTGGGCTGGTGTTTTAGGGTTTAGGGCACTGGAGTGGTGTTCGGGCAGTGTGAGTGGTTGTGCTGGGGCTGGTGTACTAGGGTGTAGGATAGTGCAGTGGTGTTCGGGAAGTGTAGGAGGTCATGCTGGGGGTGGTGTTTTAGGGTTTAGGGCAGTGCAGTGGTGTTCGGGCAGTGTAGAGGCTCATGCTGGGGGTGGTGTTTCGGGGTTTAGGGCAGTGCAGTGTTTTCGGGCAGTGGAGGGTGTCGTGCTGGGGCTGGTGTTTTGGGGTTTAGGGCACTGGAGTGGTGTTCGGGAAGTGTGAGTGGTCGTGCTGCGGCTGGTGTTTTAGGGTTTAGGATAGTGCAGTGGTGTTCGAGCAGTGTTGGGGGTCGTGCTGGGGGTGGTATTTTAGGGTTTAGGGCAGTGCAGTGGGGTTCGAGCAGTGTAGGGGGTCATGCTGGGGGTGGTGTTTCGCGGATTAGGGCAGTGCAGTGGTGTTCGGGCAGTGTAGGTGGTCGTGCTGTGGCTGGTGTTTCAGGGTTTAGGGCAGTGCAGTGGTGTTCGGGCAGTGTAGTTTGTCGTGCTGGGGCTGGTGTTTCTGGGTTTAGGGCAGTGCAGTGGTGTTCAGGCAGTATAGAGGCTTGTACGGGGGCTGGTGTTTTAGGGTTAAGGGCAGTGCAGTGGTATTCGGGCAGTGTAGGGGGTCTTGCTGGGGGTGGTGTTTCAGGGTTTAGGGCAGTGGTGTTCGGGCAGTGTAGGGGGACTTGCTGGAGGTGATCTTTCAGGGGTTAGGGCAGTGCATTAGTGTTCGGGCAGTGTAGGGGGTCTTGCTGGGGGTAGTGTTTCAGGGTTTAGGGCAGTGCATTGGTGTTTGGGCAGTGTAGTGGGTCGTGCTAAGGCTGGTGTTTCAGGGCTTAAGGCAGTGCAGTGGTGTTTGGGCAATGTAGGGGGTCATACTGGGTCTGGTGTTTCAGGGTTTAGGGCAGTGCAGTGGTGCTCTGTCAGTGTAGGGGGTTATGCTGGGGCTAGTGTTTCAGGGATTAGGGCAGTGCATTTGTGTTCGGGCAGTGTAGGGGGTCATGCTGGGGCTAGTATTTCAGGATATAGGGCAGTGCAGTGATGTTCCAGGAGTATTGGTGTTCTAGCTGGTGCTAGTGTTTCAGGCTTTAGGGCAGTGCAGTGGTGTTCGGGCAGTGTGCGGGGTCTTGCAGGGGGTGGTGTTTCAGGGTTTAGGGCAGTGCATTCGTGTTCGGGCAGTGTTGGGGGTCTTGCTGGGGGTGGTGTTTCAGGGTTTATGGCAGTGGTGTTCGGGAAGTGTAGGGGGTATTGCTAGAGGTGGTGTTTTTGTGTTTAGGGCAGTGCAGTGGTGTTCGGGCAGTTTGGGGGTCTTGCTGGGGGTGGTGTTTCAGGGTTTAGGGCAGTGGTGTTCGGTCAGTGTAGGGGGTCTTGCTGGGGGTGGTGTTTCAGGGTTTAGGGCAGTGGTGTTCGGTCAGTGTAGGGGGTCTTGCTGGGGGTGGTGTTTCAGGGTTTAGGGCAGTGCAGTGGTGTTCGGACAGTGTAGGGGGTCTTGCTGGGGCGGTGTTTCAGGGTTTAGGGCAGTGATGTACGGTCAGTGTAGGGGGTCTTGCTGGGGATGATGTTTCAGGGTTTAGGGCATTGCAGCTGTGTTCAGGCAGTCTGAGGGGTCGTGCTGGGGCTGGTGTTTCAGGGTTTAGGGCAGTGGAGTGGTGTTTGGGGAGTGTAGGGGGTTGAGCTGGGGCTGGTGTTTCAAGGTTTAGGGCAATGCATTGGTGTTTGGTCAGTGTAGGGGGTCGTGCTGGGGGTGGTGTTTCAGGGTTTAGGGCAGTGCAGTGGTGTTTGGGCAGTGTGGGGGGGGTCATGTAGGTGGTGGTGTTTCAGGGTTTAGGGCAGGGCAGTGGTGTTCGGGCAGTGTAGAGGGTCGTACTGTGGGGTGGAGTTTCAGGGTTTAGGGAAGTGCAGTGCTGTTCGGGTAATGTAGGCGGTCATGCTGGGGCTGGTGTTTGAGGATTTAGGGCAGTGCAGTGCTGTTTGGGGAGTGTAGGGGGTCGTGCTGGGGCTGGTGTTTCAGGGTTTTGGGCAGTGCATTGGTGTTCGGGCAGTATAGGGGGTCGTGCTGGGGGTGGTGTTTCAGGGTTTAGGGCAGTGCAGTCGTGTTCGGGCAGTATAGGGGGTAATGCTGGGGCTAGTATTTTAGGGTTTAGGGCAGTGCAGTGGTGTTCGGGCAGTGTAGGGGGTCATGCTGGGGCTAGTATTTCAGGGTATAGGGCAGTGCAGTGATGTTCCAGGAGTATTGGTGTTCTAGATGGTGCTAGTGTTTCAGGGTTTAGGGCAGTGCAGTGGTGTTCGGGCAGTGTATGGGGTCTTGCAGGGGGTAGTGTTTCAGGGTTTAGGGCAGTGCATTGGTGTTCGGGTAATGTAGGGGGTCGTGTTGTGGGTGGTATTTTAAGGTGTAGGGCAGTGGTGTTCGGGAAGTGTAGGGGGTATTGCTAGAGGTGGTGTTTTAGTGTTTAGGGCAGTGCAGTGGTGTTCGGGCAGTGTAGGGGGTCTTGCTGGGGGTGGTGTTTCAGGGTTTAGGGCAGTGGTGTTCGGTCAGTGTAGGGGGTCTTGCTGGGGCTGGTGTTTCAGGGTTTAGGGCAATGCATTGGTGTTCGGGTAATGTAGGGGGTCGTGTTGTGGGTGGTGTTTTAAGGTGTAGGGCAGTGGTGTTCGGGAAGTGTAGGGGGTATTGCTAGAGGTGGTGTTTCAGGGTATAGGGCAGTGCAGTGATGTTCCAGGAGTATTGGTGTTCTAGATGGTGCTAGTGTTTCAGGGTTTAGGGCAGTGCAGTGGTGTTCGGGCAGTGTATGGGGTCTTGCAGGGGGTAGTGTTTCAGGGTTTAGGGCAGTGCATTGGTGTTCGGGTAATGTAGGGGGTCGTGTTGTGGGTGGTGTTTTAAGGTGTAGGGCAGTGGTGTTCGGGAAGTGTAGGGGGTATTGCTAGAGGTGGTGTTTCAGGGTTTAGGGCAGTGCAGTGGTGTTCGGACAGTGTAGGGGGTCTTGCTGGGGCGGTGTTTCAGGGTTTAGGGCAGTGGTGTTCGGTCAGTGTAGGGGGTCTTGCTGGGGCTGGTGTTTCAGGGTTTAGGGCAATGCAATGGTGTTTGGTCAGTATAGGGGGTCGTGCTGGGGGTGGTGTTTCAGGGTTTAGGGCAGTGCAGTGGTGTTTGGGCAGTGTGGGGGGGTCATGTAGGTGGTGGTGTTTCAGGGTTTAGGGCAGGGCAGTGGTGTTCAGGCAGTGTAGAGGGTCGTAGTGTGGGGTGGAGTTTCAGGGTTTAGGGAAGTGCAGTGCTGTTCGGGTAATGTAGGCGGTCATGCTGGGGCTGGTGTTTGAGGGTTTAGGGCAGTGCAGTGGTGTTTGGGGAGTGTAGGGGGTTGTGCTGGGGCTGGTGTTTCAGGGTTTAGGGCAGTGCATTGGTGTTCGGGCAGTATAGGGAGTCGTGCTGGGGGTGGTGTTTCAGGGTTTAGGGCAGTGCAGTCGTGTTCGGGCAATGTAGGAGTCGTTCTGGGGCTGGTGTTTCAGGGTATAGGGCAGTGCAGTTGTCGGACAGTGTAGAGGGTCGTCCTGGGGGTGATGTTTCAGGGTTTAGGGTAGTGCAGTGGTGTTTGGGCAGTTTAGGGGGTCGTACTGGGGTAGGATTTTCAGAGTTTAGGGCAGTGCAGTAGTGTTTGGGCAGTGTAGGGGTCGTGCTGGGGCTGGTGTTTCAGGGTTTAGGGCAGTGCAGTAGTGTTCGGGCAGTGTAGGGGTCATGCTGGGGCTGGTGTTTTAGGGTTTAAGGCAGCGCAGTGGTGTTCGGGCAGTGAAGGGGGTCTTGCAGGGGGTGGTGCTTCAGGGTTTAGGGCAGGGCAGTGGTGTTCGGGCAGTGTTGGGGGTCTTGCTGGGGTGTGGTGTTTCAGGGTTTAGGGTTGTGCATTGGTGTTCGGGCAGTGTAGGGAGTTGTGATGGGGGTAGTGTTTCAGGGTTCAGGGTAGTGCAGTGGTGTTTGGGCAGTGTAGGGAGTCATGCTGGGGGTGGTGTTTGAGGGTTTCGGACAGTGTAGTGGTGTTTGAGCAGTGTAGGAGGTTTTACTGGGGTTTGTGTTTGAGGGTTTAGGACAGTGCAGTGGTGTTCGGGCAGTGTAGGGAGTCGTGCTGGGGGTGGTGTTTCAGGGTTTAGGGCCGTGCAGTGGTGTTCGGGCAGTGTAGGGGTTCATTCAGGGAGGTGATGTTTCAGGGTTTAGGGCAGTGCAGTGGTGTTGAGGCACTGTAGGGGGTAGTGCTGGGGCTGGTGTTTCAGGGTTTAGGACAGTGCAGTGGTTTCGGGGAGTGTAGTGGGTCGTGCTGGGGCTTGTGTTTCAGGGTTGAGGGCAGTGCAGTGGTTTTCGGGAATTATAGGGGGTCGTGCAGGGGGTGGTGTTTCAGGGTTTAGGGCAGTGCAGTGGTGTTCTGGCAGTGTAGGGGGTCATGCTGGGGGTGGTGTTTTAGGGTTTAGGGCAGTGCAGTGGTGTTTGGGGAGTGTAGGGGGTCATGCTGGAGCTGGTGTTTCAGCATTTAAGGCAGTGCATTGGTGTTGAGGCAGTGTAGGCGGTCGTGCAGGGGGTGGTGTTTCAGGGTTTAGGGCAGTGCAGTGGTGTTCGGGCAAGGTAGGGGGTCATGATGGGGTGGTGTTTCAGGGTTTAGGGCAGTGGTGTTCGGGCATTGTAGTGGGTCTTGCTTTGTGTGGTGTTTCAGGGTTTTGGGCAGTGCAGTGGTGTTTGGGCAGTGTAGGGGGTCGTGTTGGGGTGGTGTTCAGGGTTTAGGGCAGTGTAGTTGTGTTCAGGCAGTGTAAGGGTCATGCTGGGGGTGGTGTTTCAGGATTTAGGGCAGTGCAGTGGTGTTCGCAAGTGTAGGGGTTCATGAAGGGGATGGTGCTTCAGGGCTTAGGGCAGTGCAGTGGTCTTCGGGTAGTGTAGGGGGTCATGCTGGGGTGGTGTTTTAGGGTTTAGGGCAGTGCAGTGGTGTTCGGGCAGTGTAGAGGGTCGTGCTGAGGGTGGTGTTTTAGGGTTTAGGGCAGTGAAGTGGGGTTCGAGCAGGGTAGCGGATCATGCTGGGGGTGGTGTTTCAGGGTTTAGGGCCGTGCAGTGGTGTTCGGGCAGTGTAGGGGGTCTTGCTGGGGCTGGAGTTTCAGGGTTTGGGGCAGTGCAGTGGTGTTTGGGCAGTGTATTGGTCGTGCTGGGGCTGTTGTTTCAGGGTTTAGGGTAGTGCAATGGTGTTCGGACAGAGTAGAGGGTCATCCTGGGGGTGGAGTTTCAGGATTTTGGGCAGTGCAGTGGTGTTTGGGCAGTGTAGGGGGTCGTACTGGGGTTGGTGTTTCAGGGTTTAGGGCAGTGCAGTAGTGTTCGGGCATTGTAGGGGTCATGCTGGGGATGGTGTTTCAGGGTTTATGACAGTGCAGTGGTGTTCAGGCAGTGTAGGGGTTCGTGCTGGGGCTGGTGTTTGAGAGTTTAGGGCTGTACAGTGGTGTTTGGGCAGCGTAGGGGTCGTGCTTGGGCTGGTGTTTGAGGGTTTAGGGCAGTGCAATAGTGTTCGGGCAGTGTAGGGGTCATGCTGGGGCTGGTGTTTTAGGGTTTAAGGCAGCGCAGTGGTGTTCGGGCAGTGAAGGGGGTCTTGCAGGGGGTGGTGCTTCAGGGTTTAGGGCAGGGCAGTGGTGTTCGGGCAGTGTTGGGGGTCTTGCTGGGGTGTGGTGTTTCAGGGTTTAGGGTTGTGCATTGGTGTTCGGGCAGTGTAGGGAGTTGTGATGGGGGTAGTGTTTCAGGGTTCAGGGTAGTGCAGTGGTGTTTGGGCAGTGTAGGGAGTCATGCTGGGGGTGGTGTTTGAGGGTTTAGGGCAGTGTAGTGGTGTTTAAGCAGTGTAGGAGGTTTTACTGGGGGTGGTGTTTCAGGGTTTAGGGCCGTGCAGTGGTGTTCGGGCAGTGTAGGGGTTCGTTCAGGGAGGTGATGTTTCAGGGTTTAGGGCAGTGCAGTGGTGTTGAGGCACTGTAGGGGGTAGTGCTGGGGCTGGTGTTTCAGCGTTTAGGACAGTGCAGTGGTTTCGGGGAGTGTAGTGGGTCGTGCTGGGGCTTGTGTTTCAGGGTTTAGGGCAGTGCAGTGGTTTTCAGGAATTATAGGGGGTCGTGCAGGGGGTGGTGTTTCAGCATTTAAGGCAGTGCATTGGTGTTGAGGCAGAGTAGGCGGTCGTGCAGGGGGTGGTGTTTCAGGGTTTAGGGCAGTGCAGTGGTGTTCGGGCAAGGTAGGGGGTCATGATGGGGGTGGTGTTTCAGGGTTTAGGGCAGTGGTGTTTGGGCATTGTAGTGGGTCTTGCTTTGTGTGGTGTTTCAGGGTTTAGGGCAGTGCAGTGGTGTTCGGGCAGTGTAGGGGGTCGTGTTGGGGTGGTGTTCAGGGTTTAGGGCAGTGTAGTTGTGTTCAGGCAGTGTAAGGGTCATGCTGGGGGTGGTGTTTCAGGATTTAGGGCAGTGCAGTGGTGTTCGCAAGTGTAGGGGTTCATGAAGGGGATGGTGCTTCAGGGCTTAGGGCAGTGCAGTGGTCTTTGGGTAGTGTAGGGGGTCATGCTGGGGTGGTGTTTTAGGGTTTAGGGCAGTGCAGTGGTGTTCGGGCAGTGTAGAGGGTCGTGCTGAGGGTGGTGTTTTAGGGTTTAGGGAAGTGAAGTGGGGTTCGAGCAGTGTAGCGGATCATGCTGGGGGTGGTGTTTCAGGGTTTAGGGCAGTGCAGTGGTGTTCGGGCAGTGTAGGGGGTCTTGCTGGGGATGGAGTTTCAGGGTTTGGGGCAGTGCAGTGGTGTTTGGGCAGTGTAGGGGTCGTGCTGGGGCTGGTGTTTCAGGGTTTAGGGTAGTGCAATGGTGTTCGGACAGAGTAGAGGGTCATCCTGGGGGTGGAGTTTCAGGGTTTAGGGCAATGCAGTGGTGTTTGGGCAGTGTAGGGGGTCGTACTGGGGTTGGTGTTTCAGGGTTTAGGGCAGTGCAGTAGTGTTCGGGCATTGTAGGGGTCATGCTGGGGATGGTGTTTCAGGGTTTATGGCAGTGCAGTGGTGTTCAGGCAGTGTAGGTGTTCGTGCTGGGGCTGGTGTTTGAGAGTTTAGGGCTGTACAGTGGTGTTTGGGCAGCGTAGGGGTCGTGCTTGGGCTGGTGTTTGAGGGTTTAGGGCAGAGCAGTGGTGTTCGGGCAGTATAGGGGTCGTGCTGGGGCTGGTGTTTCAGGGTTTAGGGCAGTGCAGTGGTATTCGGGCAGTGTAGGGGGTCTTGCTGGGTCTTGCTGGGGGTGGTTTTTCAGGGTTTAGGGCAGTGGTGTTCGGTCAGTGTAGGGGGTCTTGCTGGGGGTGGTGTTTCAGGGTTTAGGGCAGTGCAGTGGTGTTCGGGCAGTGTGAGGGCTCGTGCTGGGGCTGCTTTTTTAGGGTTTAGGGCAGTGCAGTGGTGTTCGGGCAGTGTAGGTGGTCGAGCTGGGGCTGGTGTTTCAGGGTTTAGGGCAGTGCAGTGGTGTTCGAGCAGTGTAGGGGGTCTTGCGGGTGCTGGTGTTTCTGGTTTTAGGGCAGTGCAGTGGTGCTCAGGCAGTGTAGTGGGTCTTGCTGGGGGTGGTTTTTCAGGGTTTAGGGCAGTGCTGTGATGTTCGGGCAGTGTAGGGGGTCATGCTGGTGGTAGTTTTTCAGGTTTTAGGGCAGAGCAGTGGTGTTTGGGCAGTGTAGGGAGTAATGCTGGGGTTGGTGTTTGAGGGTTTAGGGCAGTGTAGTGGTGTTTGAGCAGTGTAGGGGGTGGTGCTGGGGCTCATGTTTCAGGGTTTAGGGCAGTGCAGTGGTGTTCGGGCAGTGTAGGGGGTCATGCGGTGGCTGGTGTTTCAGGGTTTAGGGCAGTGCAGAGGTATTCGGGCAGTGTAGGGGGATGTGTGGGGGCTGGTGTTTAAGGGTTTAGGGCAGTGCAGTGGTGTTCGGGCAGTGTAGGGAGTCGTGCTGGGGCTGGTGTTTTAGGGTTTTAGGCAGTGCAGTGGTGTTCGGGCATTGTAGGGGGTCTTGCAGGGGGTGGTGTTTCAGGGTTTAGGGCAGTGCAGTGGTGTGCGGTGAGTGTAGGGCGTTGTGCTGGGGCTGGTGTTTCAGGGTTTAGGGCAGTGCAGTGGTGTTCAGGCAGTTTAAGGGGTCGTGCTGGGAATGGTGTTACATTGTTTAGGGCAGTGGTGTTCAGGCGGTGTAGGGGGTATTGCTAGGGGTGGTGTTTTAGGGTTTAGGGCAGTGCAGTGGTGATCGCACAGTGTAGGGGGTCATGCAGGGGGCTGGTGTTTTAGGGTTTAGGGCAGTGCAGTGGTGTTCGGGCATTGTAGAGGGTCTTGCAGGGGGTGGTGTTTCAGGGTTTAGGGCAGTGCAGTGGTCTGCGGTGAGTGTAGGGGGTTGTGCTGGGGCTGGTGTTTCAGGGTTTAGGGCAGTGCAGTGGTGTTCGGGCAGTTTAGGGGGTCGTGCTGGGAATGGTGTTTCAGGGTTTAGGGTTGTGCATTGGTGTTCGGGCAGTGTAGGGAGTTGTGATGGGGGTAGTGTTTCAGGGTTCATGGTAGTGCAGTGGTGTTTGGGCAGTGTAGGGAGTCATGCTGGGGGTGGTGTTTAAGGGTTTAGGGCAGTGTAGTGGTGTTTGAGCAGTGTAGGAGGTTTTACTGGGGTTTGTGTTTGAGGGTTTAGGGCAGTGCAGTGGTGTTCGGGCAGTTTAGGGAGTCGTGCTGGGGGTGGTGTTTCAGGGTTTAGGGCCGTGCAGTGGTGTTCGGGCAGTGTAGGGGTTCGTTCAGGGAGGTGATGTTTCAGGGTTTAGGGCAGTGCAGTGGTGTTGAGGCACTGTAGGGGGTAGTGCTGGGGCTGGTGTTTCAGGGTTTAGGACAGTGCAGTGGTTTCGGGGAGTGTAGTGGGTCGTGCTGGGGCTTGTGTTTCAGGGTTTAGGGCAGTGCAGTGGTGTTCGGTCAGTGTAAGAGGTCATGCAGGGGGTGGTGTTTCAGGGTTTAGGGCAGTGCAGTGGTGTTCGGGCAGTGTAGGGGGTCGTGTTGGGGTGGTGTTCAGGGTTTAGGGCAGTGTAGTTGTGTTCAGGCAGTGTAAGGGTCATGCTGGGGGTGGTGTTTCAGGATTTAGGGCAGTGCAGTGGTGTTCGCAAGTGTAGGGGTTCATGAAGGGGATGGTGCTTCAGGGTTTAGGGCAGTGCAATGGTCTTCGGGTAGTGTAGGGGGTCATGCTGGGGTGGTGTTTTAGGGTTTAGGGCAGTGCAGTGGTGTTCGGGCAGTGTAGAGGGTCGTGCTGAGGGTGGTGTTTTAGGGTTTAGGGCAGTGAAGTGGGGTTCGAGCAGTGTAGCGGATCATGCTGGGGGTGGTGTTTCAGGGTTTAGGGCAGTGCAGTGGTGTTCGGGCAGTGTAGGGGGTCTTGCTGAGGCTGGAGTTTCAGGGTTTGGGGCAGTGCAGTGGTGTTTGGGCAGTGTAGGGGTCGTGCTGGGGCTGGTGTTTCAGGGTTTAGGGTAGTGCAATGGTGTTCAGACAGAGTAGAGGGTCATCCTGGGGGTGGAGTTTCAGGGTTTAGGGCAGTGCAGTGGTGTTTGGGCAGTGTAGGGGGTCGTACTTGGGTTGGTGTTTCAGGGTTTAGGGCAGTGCAGTAGTGTTCGGGCATTGTAGGGGTCATGCTGGGGATGGTGTTTCAGGGTTTATGGCAGTGCAGTGGTGTTCAGGCAGTGTAGGGGTTCGTGCTGGGGCTGGTGTTTGAGAGTTTAGGGCTGTACAGTGGTGTTTGGGCAGCGTAGGGGTCGTGCTTGGGCTGGTGTTTGAGGGTTTAGGGCAGAGCAGTGGTGTTCGGGCAGTATAGGGGTCGTGCTGGGGCTGGTGTTTCAGGGTTTAATGCAGTGCAGTGGTGTTCGGGCAGTGAAGGGGTTCGTGCTGGGGTTGGTGTTTTAAGGTTTAGGGCAGAGCAGCGGTGTTCGGGCAGTGCAGGGGTTCGTACTGGGGGTGTTTCAGTGTTTAGGGCAGTGCAGCGATGGTCTGGCAGGTGTAGGGGGTCTTGCTGTGGGTGGTGTTTCAGGGTTTAATGCAGTGCAGTGGTGTTCGGGCAGTGAAGGGGTTCGTGCTGGGGTTGGTGTTTTAGGGTCTAGGGCAGTGCAGCGGTGGTCTGGCAGATGTAGGGGGTCTTACTGTGGGTGGTGTTTCAGGGTTTAGGGCAGTGCAGTGGTATTCGGGCAGTGTAGGGGGTCTTGCTGGGTCTTGCTGGGGGTGGTTTTTCAGGGTTTAGGGCAGTGGTGTTCGGTCAGTGTATGGGGTCTTGCTGGGGGTCGTGTTTCAGGGTTTAGGGCAGTGCAGTGGTGTTCGGGCAGTGTGAGGGCTCGTGCTGGGGCTGCTTTTTTAGGGTTAGGGCAGTGCAGTGGTGTTCGGGCAGTGTAGGTGGTCGAGCTGGGGCTGGTGTTTCAGGGTTTAGGGCAGTGCAGTGGTGTTCGAGCAGTGTAGGGGGTCTTGCGGGTGCTGGTGTTTCTGGTTTTAGGGCAGTGCAGTGGTGCTCAGGCAGTGTAGTGGGTCTTGCTGGGGGTGGTTTTTCAGGGTTTAGGGCAGTGCTGTGATGTTCGGGCAGTGTAGGGGGTCATGCTGGTGGTAGTTTTTCAGGTTTTAGGGCAGAGCAGTGGTGTTTGGGCAGTGTAGGGAGTAATGCTGGGGTTGGTGTTTGAGGGTTTAGGGCAGTGTAGTGGTGTTTGAGCAGTGTAGGGGGTGGTGCTGGGGCTCATGTTTCAGGGTTTAGGGCAGTGCAGTGGTGTTCGGGCAGTGTAGGGGGTCATGCGGGGGCTGGTGTTTCAGGGTTTAGGGCAGTGCAGAGGTGTTCGGGCAGTGTAGGGGGATGTGCGGGGCTGGTGTTTCAGGGTTTAGGGCAGTGCAGTGGTGTTCGGGCAGTGTAGGGAGTCGTGCTGGGGCTGGTGTTTTAGGGTTTAAGGCAGTGCAGTGGTGTTCGGGCATTGTAGGGGGTCTTGCAGGGGGTGGTGTTTCAGGGTTTAGGGCAGTGCAGTGGTGTGCGGTGAGTGTAGGGCGTTGTGCTGGGGCTGGTGTTTCAGGGTTTAGGGCAGTGCAGTGGTGTTCAGGCAGTTTAAGGGGTCGTGCTGGGAATGGTGTTTCATTGTTTAGGGCAGTGGTGTTCAGGCGGTGTAGGGGGTATTGCTAGGGGTGGTGTTTTAGGGTTTAGGGCAGTGCAGTGGTGATCGCACAGTGTAGGGGGTCATGCAGGGGGCTGGTGTTTTAGGGTTTAGGGCAGTGCAGTGGTGTTCGGGCATTGTAGGGGGTCTTGCAGGGGGTGGTGTTTCAGGGTTTAGGGCAGTGCAGTGGTGTGCGGTGAGTGTAGGGGGTTGTGCTGGGGCTGGTGTTTCAGGGTTTAGGGCAGTGCAGTGGTGTTCGGGCAGTTTAGGGGGTCGTGCTGGGAATGGTGTTTCAGGGTTTAGGGCAGTGCAGTGGTGTTCGGGCAGTGTAGGGGGTCAGTTAGGTGGTGGTGTTTCAGGGTTTAGGGAAGTGCAGTGGCGTTTGGGCAGTGTAGGGGGTCGTGCTGAGGCTGGTGTTTGAGGGTTTAGGGCAGTGCAGTGGTGTTTGGGCCGTGTAGGGGTTATGCTGGGGCTGGTGTTTCACGGTTTTGGACAGTGCAGTGGTTTTCCGGCAGTGTAGGGGTCTTGCTGGGGGTAGTGTTTCAGGGTTTAGGGAAGTGAAGTAGTGTTTGGGCAGTGTAGGGGGTCATGCTGGGGCTGGTGTTTCAGGGTTTAGGGCAGTGTAGTGGTGTTCGGGCAGTGTAGGGGGTCATGCGGGGGCTGGCGTTTCAGGGTTTAGGGCAGTGCAGTGATGTTCGGGCAGTGTATGGGGTCATGCGGGGGCTGGTGTTTCAGAGTTTAGGGCATGCAGTGGTGTTCAGGCAGTGTAGGGAGTCATGCGGGGCTGGTGTTTTATGGTTTAAGGCAGTGCAGTGGTGTTCGGGCAGTGTAGGGGTCTTGCAGAGGCTGGTGTTTTAGGGTTTAGGGCAGTGAAGTGGTGTTCGGGTAGTGTAGGGGGCCGTGCTGGTGTGGTGTTTTAAGGTACAGGGCAGTGCAGTGGTGTTCAGGCAATGTTGGGGGTCTTGCTGGGGGTGGTGTTTCATTGTTTAATGCAGTGGTGTTCAGGCGGTGTAGGGGGTATTGCTAGGGGGGGTGTTTTAGGGTTTAGGGCAGTGCAGTGGTGATAGGGCAGTGTAAGGGGTCGTGCAGGGGGGTGGTGTTTCAGGGTTTAGGGCAGGGCAGTGGTGTTTTGGCAGTGTAGAGGGTCGTGCTGTGGGGTTGAATTTCAGGGTTTAGGGCAGTGCAGTGGTGTTTGGGCAATGTAGGGGGTAATGCAGGGGCTGGTGTTTGAGGGTTTAGGGCAGTGCAGTGGTGTTCGGGGAGCGTAGGGGGTCGTGAGGGGCTGGTGTTTCAGGGTTTAGGGCAGTGCAGTGGTGTTCGGGCAGTATAGGGGGTCGTGCTGGGGGTGGTGTTTCAGGGTTTAGGGCAGTGCAATGGTTTCGGGCAATGTAGGGGGCCATGTTGGTGGTGGTTTTTCAGGGTTTATGGCAGTGCAGTGATGTTCGGGCAGTGTAGGGGGTCATACTGGGGTTGGTGTTTCAGGGTTTAGGGCAGTTCAGTTGTGTTTGGGCAGTGTAGGGGTCGTGCTGGGGCTCGTGTTTCAGGGTTTAGGGCAGTGCAGTGGTGTTTGGGCAGTATAGTGTGTCGTCCTGGGGTAGAGTTTCAGGGTTTAGGGCAGTGCAGTGGTGTTTGGGCAGTGTAGGGGGTCGTAAAAGGGTTGGTGTTTCAGGATTTAGGGCAGTGCAGTAGTGTTCGGGCAGTGTAGGGGTTGTGCTGGGGCTGGTGTTTGAGGGTTTAGGGCAGTGCAGTGGTGTTTGGTCAGTGTAGGGGGTCGTGCTGGGGCTGGTGTTTGAGGGTTTAGGGCAGTGCAGTGGTCGGGAAGTGTAGGGGTCGTGCTGGAGCTGGTGTTTGAGATTTTAGGGCAGAGCAGTTGTGTTCGGGCAGTGTAGGGGTCGTGCTGGGGCTGGTGTTTCAGGGTTTAGGGCAGTGCAGTGGTGTTCGGGGAGTTTAGGGGGTCGTGCTGGGAATGGTGTTTCATTGTTTAGGGCAGTGGTGTTCAGGCGGTGTAGGGGGTATTGCTGGGGGTGGTGTTTTAGGGTTTAGGGCAGTGCAGTGGTGTTCGGACAGTGTGAGGGGTCATGCTGGGGCTGGTGTTTCAGGGTTTAGGGCACTGGAGTGGTGTTCGGGCAGTGTGAGTAGTCGTGCTTGGGCAGGTGTATTAGTGTTTAGGATAGTGCAGTGGTGTTCGGGAAGTGTAGGGCTCATGCTGGGGGTGGTGTTTTAGGGTATAGGGCAGTGCAGTGGTGTTCGGGCAGTGTAGAGGGACTTGCTGGAGGTGGTGTGTTAGGGTTTAGGGCAGTGCAGTGGTGTTCGGGCAGTATAGGGGATCATTCTGGCCGTGATATTTCAGGGTTTAGGGCAGTGTCAGTGGTGTTAGGGCAGTGTAGGGGGTCGTGCTGGGCTGGTGTTTCAGGGTTTAGGGCAGTGCAGTGGTGTTCGGGCACTGTAGGGGGTCGTGCTGGGCTGGTGTTTTAGGGTTTAGGGCACTGCAGTGGTGTTCGGCCAGTGTGAGTGGTCATGCGGGGGCTGGTGTTTCAGGGTTTAGGGCTGTGCAGTCGTGTTTAGGTAGTGTAGGGTGTAAAGTGGGGGCTAGTGTTTAAGAGTTTAGGGCAGTGTAGTGATGTTCGGGCAGGGTTAAGGGTTGTACGGGGGCTGGTGTTTCAGGGTTTATGGCAGTGCAGTTTTGTTTGGGCAGTGTAGGGTGTCGTGCGGGGGCTGGTGTTTTAGGGTTTAGGGCAGTGCAATGGTGTAAGAGCAGTGTAGGGGGTCTTGCTGGGGTTGGTGTTTTAGGGTTTAGGGCAGTGGTGTTCGGGCAGTGTAGAGGGTCTTGCTGGAGATGATGTTTTAGTGTTTAGGGCAATGCAGTGGTGTTCGGGCAGTGTAGGGGTTCGTGCTGGGGGTGGTGTTTCAGCGTTTAGGGCAGTGCAGTGGTGTTCGGGCAGTGTAGGGGGTCGTTCAGGGGGGTGGTGTTTCAGGGTTTAGGGCAGGGCAGTGGTGTTCAGGCAGTGTAGGGGTCGTGCTGGGACTGGTGTTTCAGGGTTTAGAGCAGTGCAGTCGTGTTAGGGCAGTATAGAGGGTCGTTCTGGGGTGGTGGTTCAGGGTTTAGGGCAGTGCAGTGGTGTTCGGGCAGTGTAGGGGATCATTCTGGCCGTGGTATTTCAGGGTTTAGGGCAGTGTCAGTGGTGTTAGGGCAGTGTAGGGGGTTGTGCTGGGCTGGTGTTTCAGGGTTAGGGCAGTGCAGTGGTGTTCGGGCAGTGTAGGGGTCATGCTGGCGCTGGTGTTTCGGGGTTTAGGGCAGGGCAGTGTTGTTCGGGGAGTGTAGGAGGTCATACTGGGGCTGGTCTTTCAGGGTTTAGGGCAGTGCAGTGGTGTTCGGGCAGTATAGGGGGTCGTGCTGGGGGTGGTGTTTCAGGGTTTAGGGCAGTGCAGTGGTGTTCGGGCAGTGTAGGGGATCATTCAGGCTGTGGTATTTCAGGTTTTAGGGCAGTGCAGTGGTGTTCGGGCAGTGTTGGGGTTCGTGCTGGGCTGGTGTTTCAGGGTTTAGGGCAGTGCAGTGGTGTTCGGGCAGTGTAGGGGTCATGCTGGGGCTGGAGTTTCAGGGTTTAGGGCAGTGAAGTGGTGTTCGGGCAGTGTAGGGGGTCGTGCTGAGGGTGGTGTTTCAGGGTTTAGGGCAGTGTAGTGGTATTCGGGCAGTGTAGGGGTTCGCTCAGGGGGGTGGTGTTTCAGAGTTTACGGCAGTGCAGTGGTGTTGAGGCACTGTAGGGGGTCATGCTGGGGCTGGTGTTTCAGGGTTTAAGGCAGTGCAGTGCAGTGGTGTTCGGGGAGTGTAGGGGGTCATGCTGGGGCTGGTGTTTCAGAGTTTAGGGCAGTGCAGTGGTGTCCGGGCAGTGTAGGGGTTGTGCTGGGGCTGGTGTTTCGGGGTTTAGGGCAGTGCAGTGGTGTTCGGGGAGTGTAGGGGGTCATGCTGGGGCTGGTGTTTCAGAGTTTAGGGCAGTGCAGTGGTGTCCGGGCAGTGTAGGGGTTGTGCTGGGGCTGGTGTTTCGGGGTTTAGGGCAGTGCAGTGGTGTTCGGGCAGTATAGGGGGTCATGCTGGGGGTGGTGTTTCAGGGTTTAGGGCAGTGCAGTGGTGTTCGGGCAGTGTATGAGATCATTCAGGCCGTGGTATTTCAGGGTTTAGGGCAGTGCAGTGGTGTTCGGGCAGTGTAGGGGTTCGTGCTGGGCTGGTGTTTCAGGGTTTAGGGCAGTGCAGTGGTGTTCGGGCAGTGTAGGGGGTTATGCTGGGGCTAGTGTTTCAGGGTTTAGGGCAGTGCAGTGCTGTTCGGGGAGTGTAGGTGGGTCGTGCTGGGTCTGGAGTTTCAGGTTTTAGGGCAGTGGAGTGGTGTTCGGGCCTTATAGGGGGTTGTGCAGGGGGTGGTGTTTCAGGGTTTAGGGAAGTGCAGTGGTGTTCTGGCAGTGTAGGGGGTCATGCTGGGGGTGGTGTTTCAGGGTTTAAGGCAGTGCAGTGGTGTTTGGGGAGTGTAGGGGGTCATACTGGAGCTGGTGTTTCAGCGTTTAAGGCAGTGCATTGGTGTTGGGGCAGTGTAGGCGGTCGTGCAGGGGGTGGTGTTTCAGGGATTAGGGCCGTGCAGTGGTGTTCGGGCAAGGTAGTGGGTCATGATGGGGGTGGTGTTTCAGGGTTTAGGGCAGTGGTGTTTGGGCATTGTAGTGGGTCTTGCTGGGTGTTGTGTTTCAGGGTTTAGGGCAGTGCAGTGGTGTTCGGGCAGTGTAGGGGATCATTCAGGCCGTGGTATTTCAGGTTTTAGGGCAGTGCAGTGGTGGGGTTCGTGCTGGGTTGGTGTTTCAGGGTTTAGGGCAGTGCAGTGGTGTTCGGGCAGTGTAGGGGTCATGCTGGGGCTGGAGTTTCAGGGTTTAGGGCAGTGAAGTGGTGTTCAGGCAGTGTAGGGGGTCGTGCTGAGGGTGGTGTTTCAGGGTTTAGGGCAGTGTAGTGGTATTAGGACAGTGTAGGGGTTCGCTCAGGGGGGTGGTGTTTCAGAGTTTACGGCAGTGCAGTGGTGTTGAGGCACTGTAGGGGGTCATGCTGGGGCTGGTGTACAGGGTTTAAGGCAGTGCAGTGGTGTTCGGGGAGTGTAGGGGGTCTTGCTGGGGCTGGTGTTTCAGGGTTTAGGGCAGTGCAGTGGTGTCCGGGCAGTGTAGGGGTTGTGCTGTTGCTGGTGTTTCGGGGTTTAGGACAGTGCAGTGGTGTTCGGGGAGTGTAGGAGGTCATGCTGGGGCTGGTGTTTCAGGGTTTAGGGCAGTGTAGTGGTGTTCGGGCAGTATAGGGGGTCATGCTGGGGGTGGTGTTTCAGGGTTTAGGGCAGTGCAGTGGTGTTCGGGCAGTGTATGGGATCATTCAGGCAGTGGTATTTCAGGGTTTAGGGCAGTGCAGTGGTGTTCGGGCAGTGTAGGGGTTCGTGCTGGGCTGGTGTTTCAGGGTTTAGGGCAGTGCAGTGGTTTTGGGCAGTGTAGGGGGTTATGCTGGGGCTAGTGTTTCAGGGTTTAGGGCAGTGCAGTGGTGTTCGGGCAGTGTAGGGGGTTATGCTGGGGCTAGTGTTTCAGGGTTTAGGGCAGTGCAGTGCTGTTTGGGGAGTGTAGGTGGGTCGTGCTGGGTCTGGTGTTTCAGGTTTTAGGGCAGTGGAGTGGTGTTCGGGCAGTGTATGGGGTCAAGCTGAGGGTGGTGTTTCAGGGTTTAGGGCAGTGCAGTTGTGTTCGGGCAGTGTAGGGGTTCGTTCAGGGAGGTGGAGTTTCAGAGTTTAGGGCAGTGCAGTGGTGTTGAGGCACTGTAGGGGGTAGTGCTGAGGCTGGTGTTTCAGGGTTTTGGGCAGTGCAGTGGTTTCGGGGAGTGTAGTGGGTCGTGCTGGGGCTTGTGTTTTAGGGTTTAGGGCAGTGCAGTGGTTTTCGGGCATTATAGGGGGTCGTGCAGGGGGTGGTGTTTCAGGGTTTAGGGAAGTACAGTGGTGTTCTGGCAGTGTAGGGGGTCATGCTGGGGGTGGTGTTTCAGGGTTTATTGCAGTGCAGTGGTGTTTGGGGAGTGTGGGGGTCATACTGGAGCTGGTGTTTCAGCGTTTAAGGCAGTGCATTGGTGTTGGGGCAGTGTAGGCGGTCGTGCAGGGGGTGGTGTTTCAGGGTTTAGGGCAGTGCAGTGGTGTTCGGGCAAGGTAGTGGGTCATGATGGGGGTGGTGTTTCAGGGTTTATGGCAGTGCAGTGGTGGTTGGGTAGTGTAGGCGGCCGTGCTGGGGCTGGTGTTTCAGGGTTTAAGGCAGTGCATTGGTATTCAGGCAGGGTAGGGGGTCATGCAGAGGGTGGTGTTTCAGGGTTTAGGGCAGTGCAGTGGTGTTCGGGGAGTGTAGGGGGTCTTGCTGGGGCTGGTGTTTCAGGGTTTAGGGCAGTGCAGTGGTGTCCGGGCAGTGTAGGGGTTGTGCTGTTGCTGGTGTTTCGGGGTTTAGGACAGTGCAGTGGTGTTCGGGGAGTGTAGGAGGTCATGCTGGGGCTGGTGTTTCAGGGTTTAGGGCAGTGTAGTGGTGTTCGGGCAGTATAGGGGGTCATGCTGGGGGTGGTGTTTCAGGGTTTAGGGCAGTGCAGTGGTGTTCGGGCAGTGTATGGGATCATTCAGGCAGTGGTATTTCAGGGTTTAGGGCAGTGCAGTGGTGTTCGGGCAGTGTAGGGGTTCGTGCTGGGCTGGTGTTTCAGGGTTTAGGGCAGTGCAGTGGTTTTGGGCAGTGTAGGGGGTTATGCTGGGGCTAGTGTTTCAGGGTTTAGGGCAGTGCAGTGGTGTTCGGGCAGTGTAGGGGGTTATGCTGGGGCTAGTGTTTCAGGGTTTAGGGCAGTGCAGTGCTGTTTGGGGAGTGTAGGTGGGTCGTGCTGGGTCTGGTGTTTCAGGTTTTAGGGCAGTGGAGTGGTGTTCGGGCAGTGTATGGGGTCAAGCTGAGGGTGGTGTTTCAGGGTTTAGGGCAGTGCAGTTGTGTTCGGGCAGTGTAGGGGTTCGTTCAGGGAGGTGGAGTTTCAGAGTTTAGGGCAGTGCAGTGGTGTTGAGGCACTGTAGGGGGTAGTGCTGAGGCTGGTGTTTCAGGGTTTTGGGCAGTGCAGTGGTTTCGGGGAGTGTAGTGGGTCGTGCTGGGGCTTGTGTTTTAGGGTTTAGGGCAGTGCAGTGGTTTTCGGGCATTATAGGGGGTCGTGCAGGGGGTGGTGTTTCAGGGTTTAGGGAAGTACAGTGGTGTTCTGGCAGTGTAGGGGGTCATGCTGGGGGTGGTGTTTCAGGGTTTATTGCAGTGCAGTGGTGTTTGGGGAGTGTGGGGGTCATACTGGAGCTGGTGTTTCAGCGTTTAAGGCAGTGCATTGGTGTTGGGGCAGTGTAGGCGGTCGTGCAGGGGGTGGTGTTTCAGGGTTTAGGGCAGTGCAGTGGTGTTCGGGCAAGGTAGTGGGTCATGATGGGGGTGGTGTTTCAGGGTTTATGGCAGTGCAGTGGTGGTTGGGTAGTGTAGGCGGCCGTGCTGGGGCTGGTGTTTCAGGGTTTAAGGCAGTGCATTGGTATTCAGGCAGGGTAGGGGGTCATGCAGAGGGTGGTGTTTCAGGGTTTAGGGCAGTGCAGTGGTGTTTGGGCAAGGTAGGGGGTCATGCTGGGGGTGGTGTTTCAGGGTTTAGGGCAGTGCAGTGGAGTTCGGGCAGTGTATGGGTTCGTGCAGGGATTGGTTTTTGAGAGTTTAGGGCAGTGCAGTTGTGTTTGAGCAGTGTAGGAGGTTTTACTGGGGCTGGTGTTTGAGGGTTTAGGGCAGTGCAGTGGTGTTCGGGCAATGTAGGGGGTCATGGTGGGGGTGGTGTTTCAGGGTTTAGGGCAGTGCAGTTGTGTTCGGGCAGTGTAGGGGTTCGTTCAGGGAGGTGGAGTTTCAGAGTTTAGGGCAGTGCAGTGGTGTTGAGGCACTGTAGGGGGTAGTGCTGGGGCTGGTGTTTCAGGGTTTTGGGCAGTGCAGTGGTTTCGGGGAGTGTAGTGGGTCATGCTGGGGCTTGTGTTTCAGGGTTTAGGGCAGTGCAGTGGTTTTCGGGCATTATAGGGGGTCGTGCAGGGGGTGGAGTTTCAGGGTTTAGGGAAGTGCAGTGGTGTTCTGGCAGTGTAGGGTGTCATGCTGGGGGTGGTGTTTCAGGGTTTAAGGCAGTGCAGTGGTGTTTGGGGAGTGTAGGGGGTCATACTGGAGCTGGTGTTTCAGCGTTTAAGGCAGTGCATTGGTGTAGGGGCAGTGTAGGCGGTCGTGCAGGGGGTGGTGTTTCAGGGTTTAGGGCAGTGCAGTGGTGTTCGGGCAAGGTAGTGGGTCATGATGGGGGTGGTGTTTCAGGGTTTAGGGCAGTGGTGTTTGGGCATTGTAGTGGGTCTTGCTGGGTGTTGTGTTTCAGGGTTTAGGGCAGTGCAGTGGTGTTCGGGCAGTGTAGGGGATCATTCAGGCCATGGTATTTCAGGTTTTAGGGCAGTGCAGTGGTGTTCGGGCAGTGTTGGGGTTCGTGCTGGGCTGGTGTTTCAGGGTTTAGGGCAGTGCAGTGGTGTTCGGGCAGTGTAGAGGTCATGCTGGGGCTGGAGTTTCAGGGTTTAGGGCAGTGAAGTGGTGTTCGGGCAGTGTAGGGGGTCGTGCTGAGGGTGGTGTTTCAGGGTTTAGGGCAGTGTAGTGGTATTCGGGCAGTGTAGGTGTTCGCTCAGGGGGGTGGTGTTTCAGAGTTTACGGCAGTGCAGTGGTGTTGAGGCACTGTAGGGGGTCATGCTGGGGCTGGTGTTTCAGGGTTTAAGGCAGTGCAGTGGTGTTCGGGGAGTGTAGGGGGTCATGCTGGGGCTGGTGTTTCAGGGTTTAGGGCAGTGAGTGGTGTCCGGGCAGTGTAGGGGTTGTGCTGGGGCTGGTGTTTCGGGGTTTAGGGCAGTGCAGTGGTGTTCGGGGAGTGTAGGAGGTCATGCTGGGGCTGGTGTTTCAGGGTTTAGGGCAGTGTGGTGGTGTTCGGGCAGTAACGGGGGGTCATGCTGGGGGTTGTGTTTCAGGGTTTAGGGCAGTGCAGTGTTGTTCGGGCAGTGTATGGGATCATTCAGGCCGTGGTATTTCAGGGTTTAGGGCAGTGCAGTGGTGTTCGGGGAGTGTAGGGGTTCGTGCTGGGCTGGTGTTTCAGGGTTTAGGGCAGTGCAGTGGTGTTCGGGCAGTGTAGGGGGTTATGCCGGGGCTAGTGTTTCAGGGTTTAGGGCAATGCAGTGATGTTCGGGCAGTGTAGGGGTTTGTTCAGGTGGGTGTTGTTTCAGAGTTTAGGGCAGTGCAGTGGTATTCTGGCAGTGTAGGGGGTCATGCTGGGGTGGTGTTTCAGGGTTTATGGCAGTGCAGTTGTGTTTGGGTAGTGTAGGCGGTTGTGCTGGGGCTGGTGTTTCAGGGTTTAAGGCAGTGCATTGGTATTCAGGCAGGGTAGGGGGTCATGCAGAGGGGGGTGTTTCAGGGTTTAGGGCAGTGCAGTGGAGTTCGGGCAGTGTATGGGTTTGTGCAGGGGGTGGTTTTTGACAGTTTAGGGCAGTGCAGTTGTGTTTGAGCAGTGTAGGAGGTTTTACTGGGGCTGGTGTTTGAGGGTTTAGGGCAGTGCAGTGGTGTTCGGGCAATGTAGGGGGTCGTGCTGGGGGTGGTGTTTCAGGGTTTAGGGCAGTGCAGTTGTGTTCGGGCAGTGTAGGGGTTCGTTCAGGGAGGTGGAGTTTCAGAGTTTAGGGCAGTGCAGTGGTGTTGAGGCACTGTAGGGGTAGTACTGGGGCTGGTGTTTCAGGGTTTTGGGCAGTGCAGTGGTTTCGGGGAGTGTAGTGAGTCGTGCTGGGGCTTGTGTTTCAGGGTTTAGGGCAGTGCAGTGGTTTTCGGGCATTATAGGGGGTCGTGCAGAGGTTGGTGTTTCAGGGTTTAGGGAAGTGCAGTGGTGTTCTGGCAGTGTAGGGGGTCATGCTGGGGGTGGTGTTTCAGGGTTTAAGGCAGTGCAGTGGTGTTTGGGGAGTGTAGGGGGTCATACTGGAGCTGGTGTTTCAGCGTTTAAGGCAGTGCATTGCTGTTGGGGCAGTGTAGGCGGTCGTGCAGGGGGTGGTGTTTCAGGGTTTAGGGCAGTGCAGTTGTGTTCGGGCAAGGTAGTGGCTCATGATGGGGGTGGTGTTTCAGGGTTTAGGGCAGTGGTGTTTGGGCATTGTAGTGGGTCTTGCTGGGTGTTGTGTTTCAGGGTTTAGGGCAGTGCAGTGGTGTTCGGGCAGTGTAGGGGGTCGTGTTGGGGTGGTGTTCAGGGTTTAGGACAATGCAGTGGTGTTCGGGCAGTGTAGGGGGTCGTGCTGGGGCTGGTGTTTGAGGGTTTAGGGCTGTGCAGTGGTGTTTGGGGAGAGTAGGGTTTCGTGCTGGGCCTGGTGTTTCAGGGTTTAGGGCAGTGCAGTGGTGTTTGGGGAGTGTAGGGGTTCGCGCTCGGGCTGGTGTTTCAGGGTTTAGGGCAGTGCAGTGGTGTTCGGGCAGTGTAGGGGCCGTGCTTGGGCTGGTGTTTCAGGGTTTAGGGCAGTGCAGTTTTCGGGCAGTGTAGGGGTTCGTGCTGGGGGTGGTGTTTTAGGGTTTAGGGCAGAGCAGCAGTGTTCGGGCAGTGCAGGGGTCCGTAGTGGGGGTGGTGTTTCTGTGTTTAGGGCAGTGCAGCGGTGTTCTGGCAGTGTAGGGGGTCTTGCTGGGGGTGGTGTTTCAGGGTTTAGGGCAGTGGTGTTTGGGCAATGTAGGAGGTCTTGCAGGGGGTGGTGTTTCAGTGTTTAGGGCAGTAGTGTTCGGGCAGTGTAGGGGGTCTTGCTGGGGGTGGTGTTTCAGGGTTTAGGGCAGTGCAGTGGTGTTTGGGCAGTGTAGGGGGTCTTGCTGAGGGTGGTGTTTCACCGTTTTGGGCAGTGCAGTGGTGTTCGGGCAGTGTGAGGGGTCATGTTGGGGCTGGTGTTTTAGGGCTTAGGGCAGTGCAGTGGTGTTCGGACAGTGTAGGCGGTGATGCTGGGTTGGTGTTTTAGGGTTTAGGGCAGTGCAGTGGTGTTCGGGCAGTGTAGAGGGTCGTGCTGAGGGTGGTGTTATAGGGTTTAGGGCAGTGCAGTGGGGTTCGAGCAGTGTAGCGGGTCATGCTGGGGGTGGTGTTTCCGGGTTTAGGGCAGTGCAGTGGTGTTCGGGCAGTGTAGGGGGTCGTGCTGGGGCTGGAGTTTCAGGGTTTGGGGCAGTGCAGTGGTGTTTGGGCAATGTAGGTGTCATGCTGGGGCTGGTGTTTCAGGGTTTAGGGCAGTGCAGTGGTGTTCAGACAGAGTAGAGGGTCATCCTGGGGGTGGAGTTTCAGGGTGTAGGGCAGTGCAGTGGTGTTTGGGCAGTGTAGGGGGTCGTACTGGGGTTGGTGTTTCAGGGTTTAGGGCAGTGCAGTAGTCTTCGTGCATTGTAAGGGTCATGCTGGGGATGGTGTTTCAGGGTTTATGGCAGTGCAGTGGTGTTCTGGCAGTGTAGGGGTTCGTGCTGGGGCTGGTGTTTGAGGGTTTAGGGCTGTACAGTGGTGTTTGGGCAGCGTAGGGGTCGTGATGGGGCTGGTGTTTGAGGGTTTAGGGCAGTGCAGTGGTGTTCGGGAAGTGTAGGGGCCGTGCTGGGGCTGGTGTTTCAGGGTTTAGGGCGGTGCAGTTTTCGGGCAGTGTAGGGGTTCGTGCTGGGGGTGGTGTTTTAGGGTTTAGGGCAGAGCAGCAGTGTTCGGGCAGTGCAGGGGTCCGTAGTGGGGGTGGTGTTTCTGTGTTTAGGGCAGTGCAGCGGTGTTCTGGCAGTGTAGGGGGTCTTGCTGGGGGTGGTGTTTCAGGGTTTAGGGCAGTGGTGTTCGGGCAATGTAGGAGGTCTGGCAGGGGGTGGTGTTTCAGTGTTTAGGGCAGTAGTGTTCGGGCAGTGTAGGGGGTGTTGCTGGGGGTGGTGTTTCGGGGTTTAGGGCAGTGCAGTGGTGTTCGAGCAGTGTAGGGGGTCTTGCTGCGGGTGGTGTTTCACGGTTTTGGGCAGTGCAGTGGTGTTCGGGCAGTGTGAGGGGTCATGTTGGGGCTGGTGTTTTAGGGCT
Source organism: Triturus cristatus (assembly GCF_964204655.1). NCBI lineage: Eukaryota > Metazoa > Chordata > Amphibia > Caudata > Salamandridae > Triturus > Triturus cristatus. The sequence continues at coordinate 608,331 of NW_028187862.1, read as the reverse complement.
TAGGGCAGTGCAGTGGTGTTCGGACAGTGTAGGGGGTCGTGCTGGGACTGGTGTTTCAGGGTTTAGGGCAGTGCAGTGGTGTTCGGGAAGTGTAGGTGGTCTTGCTGAGGGTGGTGTTTCAGGGTTTAGGGCAGTGCAGTGGTGTTCGGGCAGTATAGTGGGTCTTGCTGGGGCTAGTGTTTCAGGGTTTAGGGCAGTGCAGTGGTGTTCGGGCAGTGTAGGGGGTCGTGATGGGGCTGGTTTCAGGGTTTAGGGCACAACAGTGGTGTTCTGGCAGTGTAGGGGTTGATGCTGTGGGTGGTGTTTTAGGGCAGTGCAGTGGTTTTTGGGCAGTGTACGCCGATGTGATGGGGGTGATGTTTTAGGGTTTAGGGCAGTGCAGTTGTGTTCGGGCAGTGTAGGGGGTCATGTTGTGGGTGGAGTTTCAGCGTTTAGGGCAGTGCAGTGGCGTTCGGGCAGTGTAGGCGGTCGTGCTGGTGCTGGGGGTGGTCTTTCAGGGTTTAGGGCAGTGCAGTGGTGTTCGGGCATTGTAGGGGGTCATGCTGGGGGTGGTGTTGCAGGGTTTAGGTTAGCGCAATGGTGTTCGGGCAGTGTAGGGGGTCTTGCAGGGGGTGGTGTTTCAGGGTTTAGAGCAGTGCAGAGGTGTTCGGGCAGTGTAGAGGGTCGCGCTGGGGTGGTGTTTTAGGGTGTAGGGAAGTGCAGTGGTGTTTGGGCTGTGTAGGGGGTCTTGCAGAGGGTGGTGTTTCAGGGTTTAGGGAAGTGATGTTCGGGCAGTGTAGGGGGTCGTGCTGGGGCTGGTGTTTCAAGGTTTAGGGCAGTGCAGTGGTGTTCGGGCAGTATAGGGGGTCGTGCTGAGGATAGTGTTTCATAGTTTAGGGCAGTGCAGTGGTGTTCGGGCAGTATAGGGGGTCATGCTGTGGCTGGTGTTTCAGGGTTTAGGGCAGAGCAGTGGTGTTCGGGCAGTGTAGGGGGTCTTGTAGGAGGTGGTGTTTCAGGGTTTAGGGCAGTGCAGTGGTGTTTGGGCAGTGTGGGGGGTCATGCTGGGGATGGTGTTTTAGGGTTTAGGGCAGTGCAGTGGTATTCGGGCAGTGTAGGGGGTCATGCTGGGACTGGTGTTTCAGGGTTTAGGGCAGTGCAGTGGTGTTCAGGAAGTGTAGGTGGTCTTGCTGAGGGTGGTGTTTCAGGGTTTAGGGCAGTGCAGTGGTGTTCGGGCAGTATAGTGGGTCTTGCTGGGGCTAGTGTTTCAGGGTTTAGGGCAGTGCAGTGGTGTTCGGGCAGTGTACGCCGATGTGATGGGGGTGATGTTTTAGGGTTTAGGGCAGTGCAGTTGTGTTCGGGCAGTGTAGGGGGTCATGTTGTGGGTGGTGTTTCAGCGTTTAGGGCAGTGCAGTGGCGTTCGGGCAGTGTAGGCGGTCGTGCTGGTGCTGGGGGTGGTCTTTCAGGGTTTAGGGCAGTGCAGTGGTGTTCGGGCATTTTAGGGGGTCATGCTGGGGGTGGTGTTGCAGGGTTTAGGTTAGCGCAATGGTGTTCGGGCAGTGTAGGGGGCCTTGCAGGGGGTGGTGTTTCAGGGTTTAGAGCAGTGCAGAGGTGTTCGGGCAGTGTAGAGGGTCGCGCTGGGGTGGTGTTTTAGGGTTTAGGGAAGTGCAGTGGTGTTTGGGCAGTGTAGGGGGTCTTGCAGAGGGTGGTGTTTCAGGGTTTAGGGAAGTGATGTTTGGGCAGTGTAGGGGGTCGTGCTGGGGCTGGTGTTTCAAGGTTTAGGGCAGTGCAGTGGTTTTCGGGCAGTATAGGGGGTCGTGCTGAGGATAGTGTTTCATAGTTTAGGGCAGTGCAGTGGTGTTCGGGCAGAATAGGGGGTCATGCTGTGGCTGGTGTTTCAGGGTTTAGGGCAGAGCAGTGGTGTTCGGGCAGTGTAGGGGGTCTTGTAGGAGGTGGTGTTTCAGGGTTTAGGTCAGTGGTGTTCGGGCAGTGTAGGGGGTTGTGCTGGGGCTGGTGTTTCAGGATTTAGGGCAGTGCAGTGGTGTTTGGGCAGTGTAGGGGGTCATGCTGGGACTGGTGTTTCATGGTTTAGGGCAGAGCAGTGGTGTTCGGGCAGTGTAGGGGGTCGTTCTGGGGTAGGTGTTTTAGGGTATAGGTCAGAGTAGTGGTGTTCGGGCAGTGTAGGGGGATGTGCAGGGTGGTGTTTTAGGGTATAGGGCAGAGCAGTGGTGTTCGAGCAGGGTAGAGGGTCGTACTGGTGGTGTTTCAGGTTTTAGGGCAGTGCAGTGGTGTTCGGGCAGTGTAGGGGGTGGTGTTTCATGGTTTAGAGCAGTGCAGTGGTGTTCGGGCAGTGTAGGGGTCGCGCTGGGGTGGTGTTTTAGGGTTTAGGGAAGTGCAGTGGTGTTTGGGCAGTGTAGGCGGTCTTGCAGACGGTGGTGTTTCAGGGTTTAGGGCAGTGATGTTCGGGCAGTGTAGGGGGTCATTCTGGGGTAGGTGTTTTAGGGTATAGGTCAGAGTAGTGGTGTTCAGGCAGTGTAGGGGGATGTGCGGGGTGGTGTTTTAGGATATAGGGCAGAGCAGTGGTGTGCAAGCAGGGTAGAGGGTCGTACTGGTGGTGTTTCAGGGTTTAGGGCAGTGCAGTGGTGTTCGGGAAGTGCAGGGGGTCGTGCTGGGGCTGGTGTTTCAGGGTTTAGGGCAGAGCAGTGGTGTTCGGGCAGTATAGGGGTCTTGCTGGGCTACTGTTTCAGGGTTTAGGGCAGTGCAGTGGTGTTCGGGCAGTGTGGGGGGTCGTGCTGGGGATGGTGTTTCAGGGTTTAGGGCAGTGGTGTTCGGGCAGTGTAGGGGGTCGTGCTGGGGCTGGTGTTTCAGGGTTTAGGGCAGTACAGTGGTGTTCGAGCAGTGTAGGGGATCTTGCAGGAGGTGGTGTTTCAGGGTTTAGAGCAGTGCAGTGGTGTTCAGGCAGTGTAGGGGCTCATGCTGCGGCTGGTGTTTCAGAGTTTAGGGCAGAGCAGTGGTGTTCGGGAAGTGTAGGGGGTCGTGCTGGGGCTGGTGTTTCAGGGTTTAGGGCAGTGCAGTGGTGTTCGGGCAGTGTGAGGGTTCATGCTGGGGATGGTGCTTCAGGGTTTAGGGCAGTGGTGTTCGGGTAGTGTACTGGGTCGTGCTGGGGCTGGTGATTCAGAGTTTAGGGCAGTGCACTGGTGTTCGGACAGTGTAGGGGGTAGTGCTGGGGCTGGTGTTTCAGGGTTTAGGGCAGTGCAGTGGTGTTCGGGCAGTGTAGGGGATCTTGCAGGAGGTGGTGTTTCAGGGTTTAGAGCAGTGCAGTGGTGTTCAGGCAGTGTAGGGGCTCATGCTGCGGCTGGTGTTTCAGGGTTTAGGGCAGAGCAGTGGTGTTCGGGCAGTATAGGGGGTCGTGCTGGTGCTAGTGTTTCATGGTTTAGGGCAGTGCAGTGGTGTTCGGGCAGTATAGGGGGTCATGCTGCGGCTGGTGTTTCAGGGTTTAGGGCAGAGCAGTGGTGATTGGGTAGTGTAGGGGGATGTGCGGAGTGGTGTTTTAGGGTATAGGGCAGAGCAGTGGTGTTTGAGCAGGGTAGAGGGTCGTACTGGTGGTGTTTCAGGGTTTAGGGCAGTGCAGTGGTGTTCGGGCAGGGTAGGGGGTCGTGCAGGGTGTGGTGTATCAGGGTTTAGGGCAGTGCAGTGGTTTTCGGGCAGTGTAGGAGGTTTTGCTGGGGGTAGTGTTTCAGTGTTTAGGGCAGTGGTGTTCGGAAAGTGTAGGTGGTATTGCTGGGGGTGGTGTTTCAGGGTCTAGGGCAGTGCAGTGATGTTCGGGCAGTATAGGGGGTCTTGCTGGGCTAGTGTTTCAGGGTTTAGGGCAGTGCAGTGGTGTTCGGGCAGTGTGGGGGGTCGTGCTGGGGATGGTGTTTCAGGGTTTAGGGCAGTGGTGTTCGGGCAGTGTAGGGGGTCGTGCTGGGGCTGGTGTTTCAGGGTTTAGGGCAGTGCAGTGGTGTTCGGGCAGTGTAGGGGATCTTGCAGGAGGTGGTGTTTCAGGGTTTAGAGCAGTGCAGTGGTGTTCAGGCAGTGTAGGGGCTCATGCTGCGGCGGGTGTTTCAGGGTTTAGGGCAGAGCAGTGGTGTTTGGGCAGTTTAGGGGGTCGTGCTGGGGCTGGAATTTCAGGGTTTAGGGCAGTGCAGTGGTGTTCGGGCAGTGTGGGGGTTTGTGCTGGGGATGGTGTCTCAGGGTTTAGGGCAGTGGTGTTCGGGCAGTGTAGGGGGTCATGCTGGGGCTGGTGTTTCAGGATTTAGGGCAGTGCAGTGGTGTTCCGGCAGTGCAGGGGTCATTCTGGGGCAGGTTTTTTAGGGTTTAGGGAAGAGTAGTGGTGTTCGGGCAGTGTAGGGGTATGTACGGGGTGGTGTTTTAGGGTATAGGGCAGAGCAGTGGTGTGCAAGCAGGGTAGAGGGTCGTACTGGTGGTGTTTCAGGGTTTAGGGCAGTGCAGTGGTGTTTGGGAAGGGTAGGGGGTCGTGCAGGGTGTGGTGTTTCAGGGTTTAGGGCAGTGCAGTGCTGTTCGGGCAGTGTTGGAGGTTTTGCTGGGGGTGGTGTTTCAGTGTTTAGGGCAGTGGTGTTCCGAAAGTGTACGTGGTATTGCTGGGGTGGTGTTTCAGGGTTTAGGGCAGTGCAGTGATGTTCGGGCAGTATAGGGGTCTTGCAGGGCTAGTGTTTCAGGGTTTAGGGCAGTGCAGTGGTGTTCGGGCAGTGTGGGGGGTCGTGCTGGGGATGGTGTTCAGGGTTTAGGTCAGTGGTGTTCAGGCAGTGTAGGGGGTCGTGCTGCGGCTGGTGTTTCAGGGTTTAGGGCAGTACAGTGGTGTTCGGGCAGTGTAGGGGATCTTGCAGGAGGTGGTGTTTCAGGGTTTAGAGCAGTGCAATGGTGTTCAGGCAGTGTAGGGGCTCATGCTGCGGCTGGTGTTTCAGGGTTTAGGGCAGAGCAGTGGTGTTCGGGAAGTGTAGGGGGTCGTGCTGGGGCTGGTGTTTCAGGGTTTAGGGCAGTGCAGTGGTGTTCGGGCAGTGTGGGGGTTCGTGCTAGGGATGGTGCTTCAGGGTTTAGGGCAGTAGTGTTCGGGCAGTGTAGGGGGTCGTGCTGGGGCTGGTGATTCAGAGTTTAGGGCAGTGCACTGGTGTTTGGACAGTGTAGGGGGTAGTGCTGGGGCTGGTGTTTCAGGGTTTAGGGCAGTGCAGTGGTGTTTGGGTAGTGTAGGGGGATGTGCGGAGTGGTGTTTTAGGGTATAGGGCAGAGCAGTGGTGTTCGAGCAAGGTAGAGGGTCGTACTGGTGGTGTTTCAGGGTTTAGGGCAGTGCAGTGGTGTTCGGGCAGGGTAGGGGGCCGTGCAGGGTGTGGTGTTTCAGGGTTTAGGGCAGTGCAGTGGTTTTCGGGCAGTGTTGGAGGTTTTGCTGGGGGTGGTGTTTCAGTGTTTAGGGCAGTGCTGTTCGGAAAGTGTAGGTGGTATTGCTGGGGGTGGTGTTTCAGGGTCTAGGGCAGTGCAGTGATGATCGGGCAGTATAGGGGGTCTTGCTGGGCTAGTGTTTCAGGGTTTAGGGCAGTGCAGTGGTGTTCGGGCAGTGTAGGGGGTCGTGCTGGGGCTGGTGTTTCAGGGTTTAGGGCAGTGCAGTGGTGTTCGGGCAGTGCAGGCGGTCGTGCTGGGGGTGGTCTTTCAGGGTTTAGGGCAGTGCAGTGGTGTTCAGGCATTGTAGGGGGTCATGCTGGGGGTGGTGTTGCAGGGTTTAGTTTAGTGCAGTGGTGTTCGGGCAGTGTAGGGGGTCTTGCAGGGGGTGGTGTTTCAGGGTTTAGAGCAGTGCAGTGGTGTTAGAGCAGTGTAGGGGGTCGCGCTAGGGGTGGTGTTTTAGGGTTTAGGGAAGTGCAGTGGTGTTTGGGCAGTGTAGGGGGTCTTGCAGAGGGTGGTGTTTCAGGGTTTAGGGCAGTGCACTGGTGTTCGGGCAGTGTAGGGGGTCGTGCTGGGGCTGGTGTTTCAGGGTTTAGGGCAGTGCAGTGGTGTTCGGGCAGTGTAGGGGGTCATGCTGGGGCTGGTGTTTCAGGATTTAGGGCAGTGCAGTGGTGTTCGGGCAGTGTAGGGGGTCATGCTGGGACTGGTGTTTCAGGGTTTAGGGCAGAGCAGTGGTGTTCCGGCAGTGTAGGGGTCATTCTGGGGCAGGTGTTTTAGGGCTTAGGGAAGAGCAGTGGTGTTTGGGCAGTGTAGGAGGATGTGCGGGGGGTGGTGTTTTAGAGTATAGGGCAGAGCAGTGGTGTTCGAGCAGGCTAGATGGTCGTGCTGGTGGTGTGTCAGGGTTTAGGGCAGTTCTGTGGAGTTTGGGCAGGGTAGGGGGTCATGCAGGGGGTGGGGTTTCAGGGTTTAGGGCAGTGCAGTGGTGTTCGGGCAGTGTTGGGGGTTTTGCTGGGAGTGGTCTTTCAGTGTTTAGGGCAGTGGTGTTCGGGCAGTGTAGGTGGGTTTGCTGGGGGTGGTGTTTCAGGGTTTATGGCAGTACAGTGGTGTTCGGGCAGTGTAGGTTGTAGTGCAGGGGGTGGTGTTTCAGGGTTTAGGGCAGTGCAGTGGTGTTCGGGCATTGTAGGGGTTGATGCTTTGGGTGGTGTTTTAGGGCAGTGCAGTGGTGTTCGGGCAGTGTAGGTCGTTGTGCTGGGGGTGGTGTTTTAGGGTTTAAGGCAGTACAGTGGTGTTCGGGCAATGTAGGGGGTCGTGCTGTGGGTGGTGTTTCAGGGTTTAGGGCAGTGCAGTGGTGTTCGGGCAGTGTAGGCGGTCGTGCTGGGGGTGGTCTTTCAGGGTTTAGGGCAGTGCAGTGGTGTTCAGGCATTGTAGGGGGTCATGCTGGGGGTGGTGTTGCAGGGTTTCGTTTAGTGCAGTGGTGTTCAGGCAGTGTAGGGGGTCTTGCAGGGGTGGTGTTTCAGGGTTTAGAGCAGTGCAGTGGTGTTAGGGCAGTGTAGGGGGTCGCGCTAGGGGTGGTGTTTTTAGGGTTTAGGGAAATGCAGTGGTGTTTGGGCAGTGTAGGGGGTCTTGCAGAGGGTGGTGTTTCAGGGTTTAGGGCAGTGCACTGGTGTTCGGGCAGTGTAGGGGGTCGTGCTGGGGCTGGTGTTTCAGGGTTTAGGGCAGAGCAGTGGTGTTCGGGCAGTGTAGGGGGTCGTTCTGGGGTAGGTGTTTTAGGGTATAGGTCAGAGTAGTGGTGTTCGGGCAGTGTAGGGGGATGTGCAGGGTGGTGTTTTAGGGTATAGGGCAGAGCAGTGGTGTTCGAGCAGGGTAGAGGGTCGTACTGGTGGTGTTTCAGGTTTTAGGTAGGCCTGGGCAAAAATTTCGTTCCGTTCGCGGAAATTGCGATAATTTGACATTTTTGCGTTCCGCGGAGAGCGCGAAAATGTCAAAAATTCCGGTTTCCGCAGCTTGGCGATAATTTGTTTCTTGCTCGCGCTGTAAAATGATACATTCTCGCGCGCGCGCGATCGCCTTACCTGAATCCCTGCGTTCGCCGACAAGTTTTCTTGATCCGGTCGCGTTCTCCATGAGATGTTGTATTGTTTTTAGCCATTTGCGCTGTCTCGCGACAGTTCGCGCCCGCAGTGACGTCATGCGTCGCGCGATCACGTCTTTCTTCTCGCGATCATGCACCGCGAGAACAACTCAAAACAAGATGGCCGCGCCCGCAAGCAACCACATGGGTAAGTTGGCGACCCGCAACCATGCAGAAAATCTCGCGAACATGCCGGAAAAAAACTTCCGCATCTTTGCGATATTTCTGCTTGTTTGCGATAATTTTAAACATTCTCGCGATAATTTGCGAAGGTTAATTCCGCAAATTCCGCCCACCCCTAGTTTTAGGGCAGTGCAGTGGTGTTCGGGCAGTGTAGGGGGTCTTGCAGGGGGTGGTGTTTCAGGGTTTAGAGCAGTGCAGTGGTGTTCGGGCAGTGTAGGGGGTCGCGCTGGGGTGGTATTTTAGGGTTTAGGGAAGTGCAGTGGTGTTTGGGCAGTGTAGGCGGTCTTGCAGACGGTGGTGTTTCAGGGTTTAGGGCAGTGATGTTCGGGCAGTGTAGGGGGTCGTTCTGGGGTAGGTGTTTTAGGGTATAGGTCAGAGTAGTGGTGTTCAGGCAGTGTAGGGGGATGTGCGGGGTGGTGTTTTAGGGTATAGGGCAGAGCAGTGGTGTGCAAGCAGGGTAGAGGGTCGTACTGGTGGTGTTTCAGGGTTTAGGGCAGTGCAGTGGTGTTCGGGAAGTGTAGGGGGTCGTGCTGGGGCTGGTGTTTCAGGGTTTAGGGCAGAGCAGTGGTGTTCGGGCAGTATAGGGGTCTTGCTGGGCTAGTGTTTCAGGGTTTAGGGCAGTGCAGTGGTGTTCGGGCAGTGTGGGGGGTCGTGCTGGGGATGGTGTTTCAGGGTTTAGGGCAGTGGTGTTCGGGCAGTGTAGGGGGTCGTGCTGGGGCTGGTGTTTCAGGGTTTAGGGCAGTACAGTGGTGTTCGAGCAGTGTAGGGGATCTTGCAGGAGGTGGTGTTTCAGGGTTTAGAGCAGTGCAGTGGTGTTCAGGCAGTGTAGGGGCTCATGCTGCGGCTGGTGTTTCAGGGTTTAGGGCAGAGCAGTGGTGTTCGGGAAGTGTAGGGGGTCGTGCTGGGGCTGGTGTTTCAGGGTTTAGGGCAGTGCAGTGGTGTTCGGGCAGTGTGAGGGTTCATGCTGGGGATGGTGCTTCAGGGTTTAGGGCAGTGGTGTTCGGGTAGTGTAGGGGGTCGTGCTGGGGCTGGTGATTCAGAGTTTAGGGCAGTGCACTGGTGTTCGGACAGTGTAGGGGGTAGTGCTGGGGCTGGTGTTTCAGGGTTTAGGGCAGTGCAGTGGTGTTCGGGCAGTGTATAGGATCTTGCAGGAGGTGGTGTTTCAGGGTTTAGAGCAGTGCAGTGGTGTTCAGGCAGTGTAGGGGCTCATGCTGCGGCTGGTGTTTCAGGGTTTAGGGAAGAGCAGTGGTGTTCGGGCAGTATAGGGGGTCGTGCTGGTGCTAGTGTTTCATGGTTTAGGGCAGTGCAGTGGTGTTCGGGCAGTATAGGGGGTCATGCTGCGGCTGGTGTTTCAGGGTTTAGGGCAGAGCAGTGGTGATTGGGTAGTGTAGGGGGATGTGCGGAGTGGTGTTTTAGGGTATAGGGCAGAGCAGTGGTGTTTGAGCAGGGTAGAGGGTCGTACTGGTGGTGTTTCAGGGTTTAGGGCAGTGCAGTGGTGTTCGGGCAGGGTAGGGGGTCATGCAGGGTGTGGTGTATCAGGGTTTAGGGCAGTGCAGTGGTTTTCGGGCAGTGTTGGAGGTTTTGCTGGGGGTAGTGTTTCAGTGTTTAGGGCAGTGGTGTTCGGAAAGTGTAGGTGGTATTGCTGGGGGTGGTGTTTCAGGGTCTAGGGCAGTGCAGTGATGTTCGGACAGTATAGGGGGTCTTGCTGGGCTAGTGTTTCAGGGTTTAGGGTAGTGCAGTGGTGTTCGGGCAGTGTGGGGGGTCGTGCTGGGGATGGTGTTTCAGGGTTTAGGGCAGTGGTGTTCGGGCAGTGTAGGGGGTCATGCTGGGGCTGGTGTTTCAGGGTTTAGGGCAGTGCAGTGGTGTTCGGGCAGTGTGAGGGTTCATGCTGGGGATGGTGCTTCAGGGTTTAGGGCAGTGGTGTTCGGGTAGTGTAGGTGGTCGTGCTGGGGCTGGTGATTCAGAGTTTAGGGCAGTGCACTGGTGTTCGGACAGTGTAGGGGGTAGTGCTGGGGCTGGTGTTTCAGGGTTTAGGGCAGTGCAGTGGTGTTCGGGCAGTGTAGAGGATCTTGCAGGAGGTGGTGTTTCAGGGTTTAGAGCAGTGCAGTGGTGTTCAGGCAGTGTAGGGGCTCATGCTGCGGCTGGTGTTTCAGGGTTTAGGGAAGAGCAGTGGTGTTCGGGCAGTATAGGGGGTCGTGCTGGTGCTAGTGTTTCATGGTTTAGGGCAGTGCAGTGGTGTTCGGGCAGTATAGGGGGTCATGCTGCGGCTGGTGTTTCAGGGTTTAGGGCAGAGCAGTGGTGATTGGGTAGTGTAGGGGGATGTGCGGAGTGGTGTTTTAGGGTATAGGGCAGAGCAGTGGTGTTCGAGCAAGGTAGAGGGTCGTACAGGTGGTGTTTCAGGGTTTAGGGCAGTGCAGTGGTGTTTGGGCAGGGTAGGGAGCCGTGCAGGGTGTGGTGTTTCAGGGTTTAGGGCAGTGCAGTGGTTTTCGGGCAGTGTTGGAGGTTTTGCTGGGGGTGGTGTTTCAGTGTTTAGGGCAGTGGTGTTCGGAAAGTGTAGGTGGTATTGCTGGGGGTGGTGTTTCAGGGTCTAGGGCAGTGCAGTGATGATCGGGCAGTATAGGGGGTCTTGCTGGGCTAGTGTTTCAGGGTTTAGGGCAGTGCAGTGGTGTTCGGGCAGTGTAGGGGGTCGTGCTGGGGCTGGTGTTTCAGGGTTTAGGGCAGTGCAGTGGTGTTCGGGCAGTGCAGGCGGTCGTGCTGGGGGTGGTCTTTCAGGGTTTAGGGCAGTGCAGTGGTGTTCAGGCATTGTAGGGGGTCATGCTGGGGGTGGTGTTGCAGGGTTTAGTTTAGTGCAGTGGTGTTCGGGCAGTGTAGGGGGTCTTGCAGGGGGTGGTGTTTCAGGGTTTAGAGCAGTGCAGTGGTGTTAGAGCAGTGTAGGGGGTCGCGCTAGGGGTGGTGTTTTAGGGTTTAGGGAAGTGCAGTGGTGTTTGGGCAGTGTAGGGGGTCTTGCAGAGGGTGGTGTTTCAGGGTTTAGGGCAGTGCACTGGTGTTCGGGCAGTGTAGGGGGTCGTGCTGGGGCTGGTGTTTCAGGGTTTAGGGCAGTGCAGTGGTGTTCGGGCAGTGTAGGGGGTCATGCTGGGGCTGGTGTTTCAGGATTTAGGGCAGTGCAGTGGTGTTCGGGCAGTGTAGGGGGTCATGCTGGGACTGGTGTTTCAGGGTTTAGGGCAGAGCAGTGGTGTTCCGGCAGTGTAGGGGTCATTCTGGGGCAGGTGTTTTAGGGTTTAGGGAAGAGCAGTGGTGTTTGGGCAGTGTAGGAGGATGTGCGGGGGGTGGTGTTTTAGAGTATAGGGCAGAGCAGTGGTGTTCGAGCAGGCTAGATGGTCGTGCTGGTGGTGTGTCAGGGTTTAGGGCAGTTCTGTGGAGTTTGGGCAGGGTAGGGGGTCATGCAGGGGGTGGGGTTTCAGGGTTTAGGGCAGTGCAGTGGTGTTCGGGCAGTGTTGGGGGTTTTGCTGGGAGTGGTCTTTCAGTGTTTAGGGCAGTGGTGTTCGGGCAGTGTAGGTGGGTTTGCTGGGGGTGGTGTTTCAGGGTTTATGGCAGTACAGTAGTGTTCGGGCAGTGTAGGTTGTAGTGCAGGGGGTGGTGTTTCAGGGTTTAGGGCAGTGCAGTGGTGTTCGGGCAGTGTAGGAGGTCTTGCTGGGGGTGGTGTTTCAGGGTTTAGGGCAGAACAGTGGTGTTCGGGCATTGTAGGGGTTGATGCTTTGGGTGGTGTTTTAGGGCAGTGCAGTGGTGTTCGGGCAGTGTAGGTCGTTGTGCTGGGGTGGTGTTTTAGGGTTTAAGGCAGTACAGTGGTGTTCGGGCAATGTAGGGGGTCGTGCTGTGGGTGGTGTTTCAGGGTTTAGGGCAGTGCAGTGGTGTTCGGGCAGTGTAGGCGGTCATGATGGGGGTGGTCTTTCAGGGTTTAGGGCAGTGCAGTGGTGTTCAGGCATTGTAGGGGGTCATGCTGGGGGTGGTGTTGCAGGGTTTCGTTTAGTGCAGTGGTGTTCAGGCAGTGTAGGGGGTCTTGCAGGGGGTGGTGTTTCAGGGTTTAGAGCAGTGCAGTGGTGTTAGGGCAGTGTAGGGGGTCGCGCTAGGGGTGGTGTTTTTAGGGTTTAGGGAAATGCAGTGGTGTTTGGGCAGTGTAGGGGGTCTTGCAGAGGGTGGTGTTTCAGGGTTTAGGGCAGTGCACTGGTGTTTGGGCAGTGTAGGGGGTCGTGCTGGGGCTGGTGTTTCAGGGTAAGGGCAGAGCAGTGGTGTTCGGGCAGTGTAGGGGGTCGTTCTGGGGTAGGTGTTTTAGGGTATAGGTCAGAGTAGTGGTGTTCGGGCAGTGTAGGGGGATGTGCAGGGTGGTGTTTTAGGGTATAGGGCAGAGCAGTGGTGTTCGAGCAGGGTAGAGGGTCGTACTGGTGGTGTTTCAGGTTTTTTAGGGCAGTGCAGTGGTGTTCGGGCAGTGTAGGGGGTCTTGCAGGGGGTGGTGTTTCAGGGTTTAGAGCAGTGCAGTGGTGTTCGGGCAGTGTAGGGGGTCGCGCTGGGGTGGTGTTTTAGGGTTTAGGGAAGTGCAGTGGTGTTTGGGCAGTGTAGGCGGTCTTGCAGACGGTGGTGTTTCAGGGTTTAGGGCAGTGATGTTCGGGCAGTGTAGGGGGTCGTTCTGGGGTAGGTGTTTTAGGGTATAGGTCAGAGTAGTGGTGTTCAGGCAGTGTAGGGGGATGTGCGGGGTGGTGTTTTAGGGTATAGGGCAGAGCAGTGGTGTGCAAGCAGGGTAGAGGGTCGTACTGGTGGTGTTTCAGGGTTTAGGGCAGTGCAGTGGTGTTTGGGAAGTGTAGGGGGTCGTGCTGGGGCTGGTGTTTCAGGGTTTAGGGCAGAGCAGTGGTGTTCGGGCAGTATAGGGGTCTTGCTGGGCTAGTGTTTCAGGGTTTAGGGCAGTGCAGTGGTGTTCGGGCAGTGTGGGGGGTCGTGCTGGGGATGGTGTTTCAGGGTTTAGGGCAGTGGTGTTCGGGCAGTGTAGGGGGTCATGCTGCGGCTGGTGTTTCAGGGTTTAGGGCAGAGCAGTGGCGATTGGGTAGTGTAGGGGGATGTGCAGAGTGGTGTTTTAGGGTATAGGGCAGAGCAGTGGTGTTTGAGCAGGGTAGAGGGTCGTACTGGTGGTGTTTCAGGGTTTAGGGCAGTGCAGTGGTGTTCGGGCAGGGTAGGGGGTCGTGCTGGGGATGGTGTTTCAGGGTTTAGGGCAGTGGTGTCCGGGCAGTGTAGGGGGTCGTGCTGGGGCTGGTGTTTCAGGGTTTAGGGCAGTGCAGTGGTGTTCGGGCAGTGTAGGGGATCTTGCAGGAGGTGGTGTTTCAGGGTTTAGAGCAGTGCAGTGGTGTTCAGGCAGTGTAGGGGCTCATGCTGCGGCTGGTGTTTCAGGGTTTAGGGCAGAGCAGTGGTGTTCGGGCAGTATAGGGGGTCGTGCTGGTGCTAGTGTTTCATGGTTTAGGGCAGTGCAGTGGTGTTCGGGCAGTATAGGGGGTCATGCTGCGGCTGGTGTTTCAGGGTTTAGGGCAGAGCAGTGGCGATTGGGTAGTGTAGGGGGATGTGCGGAGTGGTGTTTTAGGGTATAGGGCAGAGCAGTGGTGTTTGAGCAGGGTAGAGGGTCGTACTGGTGGTGTTTCAGGGTTTAGGGCAGTGCAGTGGTGTTCGGGCAGGGTAGGGGGTCGTGCAGGGTGTGGTGTATCAGGGTTTAGGGCAGTGCAGTGGTTTTCGGGCAGTGTTGGAGGTTTTGCTGGGGGTAGTGTTTCAGTGTTTAGGGCAGTGGTGTTCGGAAAGTGTAGGTGGTATTGCTGGGGGTGGTGTTTCAGGGTCTAGGGCAGTGCAGTGATGTTCGGGCAGTATAGGGGGTCTTGCTGGGCTAGTGTTTCAGGGTTTAGGGCAGTGCAGTGGTGTTCGGGCAGTGTGGGGGGTCGTGCTGGGGATGGTGTTTCAGGGTTTAGGGCAGTGGTGTTCGGGCAGTGTAGGGGGTCGTGCTGGGGCTGGTGTTTCAGGGTTTAGGGCAGTGCAGTGGTGTTCGGGCAGTGTAGGGGATCTTGCAGGAGGTGGTGTTTCAGGGTTTAGAGCAGTGCAGTGGTGTTCAGGCAGTGTAGGGGCTCATGCTGCGGCGGGTGTTTCAGGGTTTAGGGCAGAGCAGTGGTGTTTGGGCAGTGTAGGGGGTCGTGCTGGGGCTGGAATTTCAGGGTTTAGGGCAGTGCAGTGGTGTTCGGGCAGTGTGGGGGTTCGTGCTGGGGATGGTGTTTCAGGGTTTAGGGCAGTGGTGTTCGGGCAGTGTAGGGGGTCATGCTGGGGCTGGTGTTTCAGGATTTAGGGCAGTGCAGTGGTGTTCCGGCAGTGCAGGGGTCATTCTGGGGCAGGTTTTTTAGGGTTTAGTGAAGAGTAGTGGTGTTCGGGCAGTGTAGGGGTATGTACGGGGTGGTGTTTTAGGGTATAGGGCAGAGCAGTGGTGTGCGAGCAGGGTAGAGGGTCATACTGGTGGTGTTTCAGGGTTTAGGGCAGTGCAGTGGTGTTTGGGGAGGGTAGGGGGTCGTGCAGGGTGTGGTGTTTCAGGGTTTAGGGCAGTGCAGTGGTGTTCGGGCAGTGTTGGAGGTTTTGCTGGGGGTGGTGTTTCAGTGTTTAGGGCAGTGGTGTTCGGAAAGTGTACGTGGTATTGCTGGGGTGGTGTTTCAGGGTTTAGGGCAGTGCAGTGATGTTCGGGCAGTATAGGGGTCTTGCAGGGCTAGTGTTTCAGGGTTTAGGGCAGTGCAGTGGTGTTCGGGCAGTGTGGGGGGTCGTGCTGGGGATGGTGTTTCAGGGTTTAGGTCAGTGGTGTTCAGGCAGTGTACGGGGTCGTGCTGCGGCTGGTGTTTCAGGGTTTAGGGCAGTGCAGTGGTGTTCGGGCAGTGTGGGGGGTCGTGCTGGGGATGGTGTTTCAGGGTTTAGGGCAGTGGTGTTCGGGCAGTGTAGGGGGTCATGCTGCGGCTGGTGTTTCAGGGTTTAGGGCAGAGCAGTGGCGATTGGGTAGTGTAGGGGGATGTGCGGAGTGGTGTTTTAGGGTATAGGGCAGAGCAGTGGTGTTTGAGCAGGGTAGAGGGTCATACTGGTGGTGTTTCAGGGTTTAGGGCAGTGCAGTGGTGTTCGGGCAGGGTAGGGGGTCGTGCTGGGGATGGTGTTTCAGGGTTTAGGGCAGTGGTGTTCGGGCAGTGTAGGGGGTCGTGCTGGGGCTGGTGTTTCAGGGCTTAGGGCAGTGCAGTGGTGTTCGGGCAGTGTAGGGGATCTTGCAGGAGGTGGTGTTTCAGGGTTTAGAGCAGTGCAGTGGTGTTCAGGCAGTGTAGGGGCTCATGCTGCGGCTGGTGTTTCAGGGTTTAGGGCAGAGCAGTGGTGTTCGGGCAGTATAGGGGGTCGTGCTGGTGCTAGTGTTTCATGGTTTAGGGCAGTGCAGTGGTGTTCGGGCAGTATAGGGGGTCATGCTGCGGCTGGTGTTTCAGGGTTTAGGGCAGAGCAGTGGCGATTGGGTAGTGTAGGGGGATGTGCGGAGTGATGTTTTAGGGTATAGGGCAGAGCAGTGGTGTTTGAGCAGGGTAGAGGGTCGTACTGGTGGTGTTTCAGGGTTTAGGGCAGTGCAGTGGTGTTCGGGCAGGGTAGGGGGTCGTGCAGGGTGTGGTGTATCAGGGTTTAGGGCAGTGCAGTGGTTTTCGGGCAGTGTTGGAGGTTTTGCTGGGGGTAGTGTTTCAGTGTTTAGGGCAGTGGTGTTCGGAAAGTGTAGGTGGTATTGCTGGGGGTGGTGTTTCAGGGTCTAGGGCAGTGCAGTGATGTTCGGGCAGTATAGGGGGTCTTGCTGGGCTAGTGTTTCAGGGTTTAGGGCAGTGCAGTGGTGTTCGGGCAGTGTGGGGGGTCGTGCTGGGGATGGTGTTTCAGGGTTTAGGGCAGTGGTGTTCGGGCAGTGTAGGGGGTCGTGCTGGGGCTGGTGTTTCAGGGTTTAGGGCAGTGCAGTGGTGTTCGGGCAGTGTAGGGGATCTTGCAGGAGGTGGTGTTTCAGGGTTTAGAGCAGTGCAGTGGTGTTCAGGCAGTGTAGGGGCTCATGCTGCGGCGGGTGTTTCAGGGTTTAGGGCAGAGCAGTGGTGTTTGGGCAGTGTAGGGGGTCGTGCTGGGGCTGGAATTTCAGGGTTTAGGGCAGTGCAGTGGTGTTCGGGCAGTGTGGGGGTTCGTGCTGGGGATGGTGTTTCAGGGTTTAGGGCAGTGGTGTTCGGGCAGTGTAGGGGGTCATGCTGGGGCTGGTGTTTCAGGATTTAGGGCAGTGCAGTGGTGTTCCGGCAGTGCAGGGGTCATTCTGGGGCAGGTTTTTTAGGGTTTAGTGAAGAGTAGTGGTGTTCGGGCAGTGTAGGGGTATGTACGGGGTGGTGTTTTAGGGTATAGGGCAGAGCAGTGGTGTGCGAGCAGGGTAGAGGGTCATACTGGTGGTGTTTCAGGGTTTAGGGCAGTGCAGTGGTGTTTGGGGAGGGTAGGGGGTCGTGCAGGGTGTGGTGTTTCAGGGTTTAGGGCAGTGCAGTGGTGTTCGGGCAGTGTTGGAGGTTTTGCTGGGGGTGGTCTTTCAGTGTTTAGGGCAGTGGTGTTCGGAAAGTGTACGTGGTATTGCTGGGGTGGTGTTTCAGGGTTTAGGGCAGTGCAGTGATGTTCGGGCAGTATAGGGGTCTTGCAGGGCTAGTGTTTCAGGGTTTAGGGCAGTGCAGTGGTGTTCGGGCAGTGTGGGGGGTCGTGCTGGGGATGGTGTTTCAGGGTTTAGGTCAGTGGTGTTCAGGCAGTGTAGGGGGTCGTGCTGCGGCTGGTGTTTCAGGGTTTAGGGCAGTGCAGTGGTGTTCGGGCAGTGTGGGGGGTCGTGCTGGGGATGGTGTTTCAGGGTTTAGGGCAGTGGTGTTCGGGCAGTGTAGGGGTCATGCTGCGGCTGGTGTTTCAGGGTTTAGGGCAGAGCAGTGGCGATTGGGTAGTGTAGGGGGATGTGCGGAGTGGTGTTTTAGGGCATAGGGCAGAGCAGTGGTGTTTGAGCAGGGTAGAGGGTCGTACTGGTGGTGTTTCAGGGTTTAGGGCAGTGCAGTGGTGTTCGGGCAGGGTAGGGGGTCGTGCTGGGGATGGTGTTTCAGGGTTTAGGGCAGTGGTGTTCGGGCAGTGTAGGGGGTCGTGCTGGGGCTGGTGTTTCAGGGCTTAGGGCAGTGCAGTGGTGTTCGGGCAGTGTAGGGGATCTTGCAGGAGGTGGTGTTTCAGGGTTTAGAGCAGTGCAGTGGTGTTCAGGCAGTGTAGGGGCTCATGCTGCGGCTGGTGTTTCAGGGTTTAGGGCAGAGCAGTGGTGTTCGGGCAGTATAGGGGGTCGTGCTGGTGCTAGTGTTTCATGGTTTAGGGCAGTGCAGTGGTGTTCGGGCAGTATAGGGGGTCATGCTGCGGCTGGTGTTTCAGGGTTTAGGGCAGAGCAGTGGCGATTGGGTAGTGTAGGGGGATGTGCGGAGTGGTGTTTTAGGGTATAGGGCAGAGCAGTGGTGTTTGAGCAGGGTAGAGGGTCGTACTGGTGGTGTTTCAGGGTTTAGGGCAGTGCAGTGGTGTTCGGGCAGGGTAGGGGGTCGTGCAGGGTGTGGTGTATCAGGGTTTAGGGCAGTGCAGTGGTTTTCGGGCAGTGTTGGAGGTTTTGCTGGGGGTAGTGTTTCAGTGTTTAGGGCAGTGGTGTTCGGAAAGTGTAGGTGGTATTGCTGGGGGTGGTGTTTCAGGGTCTAGGGCAGTGCAGTGATGTTCGGGCAGTATAGGGGGTCTTGCTGGGCTAGTGTTTCAGGGTTTAGGGCAGTGCAGTGGTGTTCGGGCAGTGTGGGGGGTCGTGCTGGGGATGGTGTTTCAGGGTTTAGGGCAGTGGTGTTCGGGCAGTGTAGGGGGTCGTGCTGGGGCTGGTGTTTCAGGGTTTAGGGCAGTGCAGTGGTGTTCGGGCAGTGTAGGGGATCTTGCAGGAGGTGGTGTTTCAGGGTTTAGAGCAGTGCAGTGGTGTTCAGGCAGTGTAGGGGCTCATGCTGCGGCGGGTGTTTCAGGGTTTAGGGCAGAGCAGTGGTGTTTGGGCAGTGTAGGGGGTCGTGCTGGGGCTGGAATTTCAGGGTTTAGGGCAGTGCAGTGGTGTTCGGGCAGTGTGGGGGTTCGTGCTGGGGATGGTGTTTCAGGGTTTAGGGCAGTGGTGTTCGGGCAGTGTAGGGGGTCATGCTGGGGCTGGTGTTTCAGGATTTAGGGCAGTGCAGTGGTGTTCCGGCAGTGCAGGGGTCATTCTGGGGCAGGTTTTTTAGGGTTTAGTGAAGAGTAGTGGTGTTCGGGCAGTGTAGGGGTATGTACGGGGTGGTGTTTTAGGGTATAGGGCAGAGCAGTGGTGTGCGAGCAGGGTAGAGGGTCATACTGGTGGTGTTTCAGGGTTTAGGGCAGTGCAGTGGTGTTTGGGGAGGGTAGGGGGTCGTGCAGGGTGTGGTGTTTCAGGGTTTAGGGCAGTGCAGTGGTGTTCGGGCAGTGTTGGAGGTTTTGCTGGGGGTGGTGTTTCAGTGTTTAGGGCAGTGGTGTTCGGAAAGTGTACGTGGTATTGCTGGGGTGGTGTTTCAGGGTTTAGGGCAGTGCAGTGATGTTCGGGCAGTATAGGGGTCTTGCAGGGCTAGTGTTTCAGGGTTTAGGGCAGTGCAGTGGTGTTCGGGCAGTGTGGGGGGTCGTGCTGGGGATGGTGTTTCAGGGTTTAGGTCAGTGGTGTTCAGGCAGTGTAGGGGGTCGTGCTGCGGCTGGTGTTTCAGGGTTTAGGGCAGTACAGTGGTGTTCGGGCAGTGTAGGGGATCTTGCAGGAGGTGGTGTTTCAGGGTTTAGAGCAGTGCAATGGTGTTCAGGCAGTGTAGGGGCTCATGCTGTGGCTGGTGTTTCAGGGTTTAGGGCAGAGCAGTGGTGTTTGGGAAGTGTAGGGGGTCGTGCTGGGGCTGGTGTTTCAGGGTTTAGGGCAGTGCAGTGGTGTTCGGGCAGTGTGGGGGTTCGTGCTGGGGATGGTGCTTCAGGGTTTAGGGCAGTGGTGTTCGGGCAGTGTAGGGGGTCGTGCTGGGGCTGGTGATTCAGAGTTTAGGGCAGTGCACTGGTGTTCGGAGAGTGTAGGGGGTAGTGCTGGGGCTGGTGTTTCAGGGTTTAGGGCAGTGCAGTGGTGTTCGGGCAGTGCAGGGGATCTTGCAGGAGGTGGTGTTTCAGGGTTTAGAGCAGTGCAGTGGTGTTCAGGCAGTGCAGGGGCTCATGCTGCGGCTGGTGTTTCAGGGTTTAGGGCAGAGCAGTGGTGTTCGGGCAGTATAGGGGGTCGTGCTGGTGCTAGTGTTTCATGGTTTAGGGCAGTGCAGTGGTGTTCGGGCAGTATAGGGGGTCATGCTGCGGCTGGTGTTTCAGGGTTTAGGGCAGAGCAGTGGTGTTTGGGTAGTGTAGGGGGATGTGCGGAGTGGTGTTTTAGGGTATAGGGCAGAGCAGTGGTGTTCGAGCAAGGTAGAGGGTCGTACTGGTGGTGTTTCAGGGTTTAGGGCAGTGCAGTGGTGTTCGGGCAGGGTAGGGGGCCGTGCAGGGTGTGGTGTTTCAGGGTTTAGGGCAGTGCAGTGGTTTTCGGGCAGTGTTGGAGGTTTTGCTGGGGGTGGTGTTTCAGTGTTTAGGGCAGTGGTGTTCGGAAAGTGTAGGTGGTTTTGCTGGGGGTGGTGTTTCAGGGTCTAGGGCAGTGCAGTGATGATCGGGCAGTATAGGGGGTCTTGCTGGGCTAGTGTTTCAGGGTTTAGGGCAGTGCAGTGGTGTTCGGGCAGTGTAGGGGGTCGTGCTGGGGCTGGTGTTTCAGGGTTTAGGGCAGTGCAATGGTGTTTGGGCAGTGTAGGGCATCTTGCAGGAGGTGGTGTTTCAGGGTTTAGAGCAGTGCAGTGGTGTTCAGGCAGTGTAGGGGCTCATGCTGCGGCGGGTGTTTCAGGGTTTAGGGCAGTGCAGTAGTGTTCGGGCAGTGTGGGGGTTCGTGCTGGGGATGGTGTTTCAGGGTTTAGGGTAGTGGTGTTCGGGCAGTGTAGGGAGTCGTGCTGGGGCTGGTGATTCAGAGTTTAGGGCAGTGCACTGGTGTTCGGACAGTGTAGGGGGTAGTGCTGGGGCTGGTGTTTCAGGGATTAGGGCAGTGCAGTGGTGTTCGGGCAGTGTAGGGGATCTTGCAGGGAGTGGTGTTTCAGGGTTTAGAGCAGTGCAGTGGTGTTCAGGCAGTGTAGGGGCTCATGCTGCGGCTGGTGTTTCAGGGTTTAGGGCAGAGCAGTTGTGTTCGGGCAGTATAGGGGTTTGTGCTGGGGCTAGTGTTTCATGGTTTAGGACAGTGCCGTGGTGTTCGGGCAATATAGGGGGTAATGCTGCGGCTGGTGTTTCAGGGTTTAGGGCAGAGCAGTGGTGTTCGGGCAGTGTAGAGAGTATTGCAGGGGGTGGTGTTTCAGGGTTTATGGCGGTGGTGTTCGGCCAGTGTAGGGGGTCGTGCTGGGGCTGGTGTTTCAGGATTTAGGGCAGTGCAGTGGTGTTCGGGCAGTGTAGGGGGTCATGCTGGGACTGGTGTTTCAGGGTTTAGGGCAGAGCAGTGGTGTTCGGGCAGTGTAGGGGGTCATTCTGGGGCAGGTGTTTTAGGGTTTAGGGAAGAGCAGTGGTGTTCGGGCAGTGTAGGGGGATGTGCGGGGGTGGTGTTTTAGGGTATAAGGCAGAGCAGTGGTGTTCGAGCAGGGTAGAAGGTCGTGCTGGTGGTGTTTCATGGTTTAGGGCAGTGAAGTGGTGTTCGGGCAGGGCAGGGGGTCATGCAGGGCGTGGTGTTTCAGGGTTTAGGGCAGTGCAGTGGTGTTCAGGTAGTGTTGGGGGTTTTGCTGGGGGTGGTGTTTCAGTGTTTATGGCAGTGGTGTTCGGGAAGTGTAGGTGGTCTTGCTGGGGGTGGTGTTTCAGGTCAGGGTTTAGGGCAGTGCAGTGGTGTTCGGGCAGTATAGGAGGTCTTGCTGGGGCTAGTGTTTCAGGGTTTAGGGCAGAACAGTGGTGTTCGGGCATTGTAGGGGTTGATGCAGTGGGTGGTGTTTTAGGGCAGTGCAGTGGTGTTCGGGCAGTGTAGGGCATTGTGCTGGGGGTGGTGTTTTAGGGTTTAGGGCAGTAAAGTGTTGTTCGGACAGTGTAGGGGGTCGTGCTGTGGGTGGTGTTTCAGGGTTTAGGGCAATGCAGTGGTGTTCGGGCAGTGCAGGCGGTCGTGCTGGGGGTGGTCTTTCAGGGTTTAGGGCAGTGCAGTGGTGTTCAGGCATTGTAGGGGGTCATGCTGGGGGTGGTGTTGCAGGGTTTAGTTTAGTGCAGTGGTGTTCGGGCAGTGTAGGGGGTCTTGCAGGGGGTGGTGTTTCAGGGTTTAGAGCAGTGCAGTGGTGTTAGCGCAGTGTAGGGGGTCGCGCTAGGGGTGGTGTTTTAGGGTTTAGGGAAGTGCAGTGGTGTTTGGGCAGTGTAGGGGGTCTTGCAGAGGGTGGTGTTTCAGGGTTTAGGGCAGTGCACTGGTGTTCGGGCAGTGTAGGGTGTCGTGCTGGGGCTGGTGTTTCAGGGTTTAGGGCAGTGCAGTGGTGTTCGGGCAGTGTAGGGGGTCATGCTGGGGCTGGTGTTTCAGGATTTAGGGCAGTGCAGTGGTGTTCGGGCAGTGTAGGGGGTCATGCTGGGACTGGTGTTTCAGGGTTTAGGGCAGAGCAGTGGTGTTCCGGCAGTGTAGGGGTCATTCTGGGGCAGGTGTTTTAGGGTTTAGGGAAGAGCAGTGGTGTTTGGGCAGTGTAGGAGGATGTGCGGGGGGTGGTGTTTTTTGAGTATAGGGCAGAGCAGTTGTGTTCGAGCAGGCTAGATGGTCGTGCTGGTGGTGTGTCAGGGTTTAGGGCAGTTCTGTGGAGTTTGGGCAGGGTAGGGGGTCATGCAGGGGGTGGGGTTTCAGGGTTTAGGGCAGTGCAGTGGTGTTCGGGCAGTGTTGGGGGTTTTGCTGGGAGTGGTCTTTCAGTGTTTAGGGCAGTGGTGTTCGGGCAGTGTAGGTGGGTTTACTGGGGGTGGTGTTTCAGGGTTTATGGCAGTACAGTGGTGTTCGGGCAGTGTAGGTTGTAGTGCAGGGGGTGGTGTTTCAGGGTTTAGGGCAGTGCAGTGGTGTTCGGGCAGTGTAGGAGGTCTTGCTGGGGGTGGTGTTTCAGGGTTTAGGGCAGAACAGTGGTGTTCGGGCATTGTAGGGGTTGATGCTTTGGGTGGTGTTTTAGGGCAGTGCAGTGGTGTTCGGGCAGTGTAGGTCGTTGTGCTGGGGGTGGTGTTTTAGGGTTTAAGGCAGTACAGTGGTGTTCGGGCAATGTAGGGGGTCGTGCTGTGGGTGGTGTTTCAGGGTTTAGGGCAGTGCAGTGGTGTTCGGGCAGTGTAGGCGGTCATGCTGGGGGTGGTCTTTCAGGGTTTAGGGCAGTGCAGTGGTGTTCAGGCATTGTAGGGGGTCATGCTGGGGGTGGTGTTGCAGGGTTTCGTTTAGTGCAGTGGTGTTCAGGCAGTGTAGGGGGTCTTGCAGGTGGTGGTGTTTCAGGGTTTAGAGCAGTGCAGTGGTGTTAGGGCAGTGTAGGGGGTCGCGCTAGGGGTGGTGTTTTTAGGGTTTAGGGAAATGCAGTGGTGTTTGGGCAGTGTAGGGGGTCTTGCAGAGGGTGGTGTTTCAGGGTTTAGGGCAGTGCACTGGTGTTCGGGCAGTGTAGGGGGTCATGCTGGGGCTGGTGTTTCAGAGTTTAGGGCAGTGCAGTTGTGTTCGGGCAGTGTAGTGGGTCATGCTGGGGCTGGTGTTTCAGGATTTAGGGCAGTGCAGTGGTGTTTGGGCAGTGTAGGGGGTCATGCTGGGACTGGTGTTTCAGGGTTTAGGGCAGAGCAGTGGTGTTCCGGCAGTGTAGGGGTCATTCTGGGGCAGGTGTTTTAGGGTTTAGGGAAGAGCCGTGGTGTTCGGGCAGTGTAGGGGGATGTGCGGGGTGGTGTTTTAGGATATAGGGCAGAGCAGTGGTGTTCAAGCAGGCTAGATGGTCATGCTGGGGGTGTGTCAGGGTTTAGGGCAGTTCTGTGGTGTTCGGGCAGGGTAGGGGGTCATGCAGGGGGTGGTGTTTCAGGGTTTAGGGCAGTGCAGTGGTGTTCGGGCAGTGTTGGGGGTTTTGCTGGGAGTGGTCTTTCAGTGTTTAGGGCAGTGGTGTTCGGGCAGTGTAGGTGGGTTTGCTGGGGGTGGTGTTTCAGGGTGCATGGCTGTAGGAAGGTGGATATCTGACTATGGTTACCCCAAAATTTTTGCCTAGTGTCTAGCTGGTTTTTCGACTTAGTTGGCCTGAGATCCTGCCATTCAGGATCTCAGCCTGGCTGTTCTCTCTTTAAAATGGACTCCATGTACCCTAGGTACATACCCAATTGGTTAGATCACCCTGTGAGCCCCTGTACCAGTGTACACTAGGTACCCAGGGCATTGGTGTATCTAAGGCCTACCAGGGGCTGAAGCATGTATTATGCCACCCCTGGCCTGGCCTAACAAATTTGACACAACTGGCTGATCCCTCAGCTGGGGTAAGTTGGTGTAACCACCTCTTACTTAGGTGTAGTATACCTATACCTAACCTTAAATGGGACACATGTTAACCTATAAGTCACTCCTATGGCAGGCCTTAACAATCCTGAAGGCAGAGTGCTTGGTTCCATGTGAGATGGTGCTCTGGCATGAGCTGAGCCTGTCTGCAGTGGTCGGAACAACTTCCTTCTACTGTTTCCAGATATCGTCATACCATATACTCTTAAGTGCATTATGAACCTCGCGGTTAAATGCTATCTTTGGTTTGGCTTTATCAAAACATGTCGAGTAAGGTGTCATACGAATTGGAATACTAACCCCTCGCCAATTCTGGCGACGGGGTTAGCATTCCACCCTTCTAGAGGGACACGACATGTACAGTACCTGAAACCCGGGTAAAATCAGACATAGCCTCAGCTCCACAAAATGGATGCTGCCACCACAGACACAAGTCTGCCCTCCTGCTGCTGGGAGTCCTTCCAGCTTGGGAGGTGGGGACAAAGGGTTTCCTGCCAGGGGAGGTGCGTGCACCACCCCAGACAGGATTTTGTGTATTGGTCAGGTAGGGCTTGAAAGAAACCAGACATGCCTGTGGCTCACAAGGAGCCTCGGTGCATATGCCAGTTCAAACCGGTCCTGGGGCACACCAGTCCCGGGCCTGGGGCGAGCTGGACAAAGGATTGGGGGTGTAACCACCCCCCTTCCTGGTCCCACCCATAGGGAGGGACCTAGCAGGTAGTCCGGCCCCTAGAATCCGCTTAAAGGTAGGAGCTGTGTCCTAAGACTTCAGACATCCTGGAATCAACTTGAAACTAAGAAGAAGACGGGAACTTCGACATTCTGCTGCACAGAAGACTGAAGAAAATCTCCCCTGTGGTCAGGGAGTGACCACCTTGCTAACGCAAGCACCATCCAGCGCATCAACGTCTGCTTTGCCGCCGCCTCCCGCCGGAGCCCGAGCCCAGAGACTGACAAGACCTGGACCTCCAGACCTCTCACCGCCCGATCCACAGTCCCTGAGAAGAAGAGACCCGTGGAGGCACCGAGACACGTGGAGCCAGCCATCTTGGAACGACTACGACAAGCTGACAAGTGCAACAACCGAGGCTCCCTCCAAGTTGTGCTTTGGGATCTGAGAAGCCCAACCCCCGAGCAGCATCTGCACCAAAGGTGAGCCCTCCAGCATCTCCACGATCTGCGTGGGGCCCTTCTGCATTTTGCCACTCGACGCGCCTAACCGGTTGCTGGCCCGCTGGCTAGTGGCCATCTTGGCGACGAACTCTATGAAATACACTGCTGGTCTGGTTGCTCCAGACTGGCCCTTGCTCCCCTCCAAAGGAGCAATCCCTCTGACCTTGCGGGTCAGAACCAACAACTGATTTCCGAATCCTCCTGCAATTGCTTTTGCCAAGGCTTGTTTGCTTCGATCAAGTCGCCGACACCGCCGACAGCGAGAGCCTGCGTGGGACAGCTCGTGAGCCGACTCCTGGACGTCGTCGACCTTCAGGGACCACGTGGCTGCGGAGACAAGCTACCCCTCATCACCTGTTTGCACCCAACATCGCCTGGTACCCACCTGGTGCCACGCTGGTCACTGGCTAGTGACTGTGAACACTGTCCCCTCTGCTTACAGGTCTTCAACATCTCCGATCCACTCTTGGATCCACTGCATCTCTCCCGGACCGACCGCCTGCAGCATCTTTGTCCCAGGCTCAACGGAACAGATAGAAGAAACCCGACGCACTTTGAGGCCTATGCACCCGCTTCCTGTGGGTGAGGTAAAGCTGGTACTCCGGTGCCCATGTGTAGTAATACATCTCTAGTGCCTGTGTTCCAAATCTTAAGTTCCTAGTCAACCCGGAAGATCTCCTTTGCAGTAACTTTGTACTTTTTACGCACCCATTGAAACCTATGGGAGCACGCGTGTGACTATTTGCTCTGCACACGCCACCCGTGGACCTCCTGGTCACTAACTGACGTTAGCTCCTTGTAGGCCCAGCGATTCTAGAGGCCCTAGGCCTTTTCCCTTTTCTGTTCGTGGTACTTATACCACTATTTTAGTATATGGTTTGAGTGGCCACCAGGGCCTATCCATATAACGTGCAACTTCTGTGTATTCTGTGATAATCTTGTTTGACGATTTGTGCTCCTGTGCTCATAAAGAGACTAGGGGTTACTTTGAGAAATAAATACATATATATTTTGAATATATATCTGTGTGGTGTCCTTTCATTGGTATAAAAGGGGGTTACATTTGGTAAAACAGCTGGCTTAACACGCTTCACGAGTTTAGCCTCAAAGACTGCTTAGCCTACGCTACCACTAGGGCAGCTAGTCCGAAAAGGTTGACTTACAACCACACCATAAGGGTTGCTTGGCATGGTACAAGGTGATCACTTTAACTAGTGAGCATCATATACCAGGCCAACTTCTCACATTGGTGAGCAGCGGTTGGATTTGAGCTTGCTGTGTTTTACCATTGTAATCTCTTGGTTACCAATTGAAAGATCACATAGGTACCTGTAGGTACATATAAAACAAGATTAGATATACATAAGTTCTACTGAACTTAGTTGTTGTAGAGCAAAGGGAGTAGCACACCCTGACTACAACTACTAGATAGGTTTAGTAGGTAAACACAAGTGTAGGTAGATTGCAACACATCCACCCACACTTAAGAGCAATGGCCGGGGCAGAGGGGTCCACTGTACCCATCTCTGTTGAGAGTGACCCCCAGAGGGCAACATCCAGCTTTGCTACCCTTAATCAGAATGAGCTCAGGCATTTGGCAACTCTTAGAGGCCTTAAACAGCCCAAGAACCCAAACTCTGCTGAGCTCAGAGAGCTCTTACAGAATGATGAGAATCAGAGAGCACTCAAGAAAGCTTCCCAGTTAGCCCCCTTAGGGTCAGGAACAGGAGGCCCCCCTTCTGAAGATACTACAGAGGTACCTAGTTCCAATAGCCATCCCTTAGATGAGAACCATACTACAGGGGAGGAAAGTGGTGAGGATACAGAAAGTAGTGATGATGAAGGGAGAACTAGCCCAGTGCCAAGTATTATACTTGGCCCAGCTAAACTAAGGCTATTGGGGACTGACAATGGGTTCACCCCATTGGATCTCCCCAGTGGACTTAACACAGGGCTTGGGAGGCAAAGGAATCGCTCAGGTGACTCCAATGCTTCTCATGGCTCTTGAGGCTCTCAAGGTCACTCCAGGAAAAGGATGACCACCCCTCAGAGGAGGGAACATGAGGCCAGAATGCAGGAAGCCCAGCTGAGGATCAGGAAGCAGGAGCTAGAGGTAGCCCTGATGGAAGAAAAACTGAGGAAGGCTAGGCAACCTAGAGAGAGTGGGTCTATACCCACTGGTGGCAGCATTGTCCCTAAGGACAAAGATAGGGTCTTTGATAATAGGAACCTGTCTAAGGTTGTGCCCCCCTACAAAAGTGGGGATGACATCCACAAATGGATAACTGCTCTTGAGAGAGCCTGCAAAGTACAGCAGGTTCCTGAAGACCAGTGGGCAGCAATCCTCTGGCTCTCCTTTGAAGGAAGAGGCAGAGACAGACTCCTCACTGTTAGAGAAGAGGATGTCAGAAACTACAGAGTCCTGAAGAGTGTTCTGGTAGATGGGTTAGGCTTAACCACTGAACAGTACAGGTTAATGTTCAGAGACACCCAAAAGACACAGACTCAGGACTGGTCTGAATATGTTGAATGTGCCACTAAGGCTTTGGAGGGTTGGTTGCTGGGAAGTAAGGTATCTGATTATACAGGATTGTACAATTTGATGATGAGAGAACAGATTTTAAGTAACTGTCAAAACCAGCTCCTCCATCAACACCTGGTAGACTCAGATTTGACCTCTCCCCAAGAATTGGGAAAGAGGGCAGATAAATGGGTCAGGACCAGGATCAGGCCTAAGAATCAGGGTGGTGACCAAAAGAAAGATATCACCAAACCTCAAGAGAAGGGAGGGGATAAGGCAAAAGAGAAATCTTCCTCAGGGCCCCAAAACTCCACACAGGGTGGTGGGTCCCAAGCTCCCTCCTCTACCACAGGTAAAAAGCCTTACTGCCATGAGTGTAAAACTCCTGGGCATTGGAAAACTGACAGCAGTTGCCCAAGGGCTACAAACAAAACTGTTCCTCCAATTACTCCTGTCACACCACCTATTACTGTCAGCAGTAATCCCCCAGGTGGTGGGAGTGCCCCCAAAAACTTGGGTGGGTTTACTTGGGGAACACAGGGGGACCCTGGCTTAGCCAATTCCCCTACAGCAACCACTCTTGTCTGTGATGGTGGCATGGGGTTTGCCAACTTCACTGCCTGTCCCAACACTTTGGGTAGGTACAGACAGGAGCCCTACATCAATGGTACAAAAGCTGAGGCCTACAGAGACACTGGGGCTAGCATCACAATGGTGGCCCATTGGCTAGTTCCCTCTGAGCAGCTTTTGCCCGGTTTCTCCTACCAGGTGACTAACATTGATGGCAAACAGAACAGTCATCCCATGGCAGAGGTATGTCTCAGCTGGGGAGGGGTCACTGGCCCTAAAAGGGTAGCAGTGTCCCCAACCTTGCCTGTAGACTGCTTACTGGGGAATGACTTAGAACTCTCAGCTTGGGCTGGAGTTGAACAAGACACCCATTCTAAAATGGTAGACCTTTCACAAAAGGGTAGGGGGGTTGTGCCATTCACAACCCCTGTCCAAATAGATTTCCTCCCTGAAAAGGTTGGAAGGGCAGTGGTAGCCACAGCCCAGGCACAGACAGACTTCCCTGTAGGGACTGGCAGAGCTGTGACAGTCACAGCTCAAACACAAACTGAGTGCCCCCCTGAAAAGGTTGGCAAGGCTGTAATGGTCTCAGCCTATACTCAGACTGACATAGGTGTAGTGAAGCCTGAAACTATGGATCACTCCACACAAACAGAGAGTAGTGGGGAGGAAGAAAAGTCTCCCTCTCCCCAGACATTAGGAAAAAGTCAGCCTCCTCAGGGAGCTGACCTCACCCCTTGTGAAGGAACTGCCCCAGAGGTAGCCAGGCCTGGCCTGGCAGAGCCTCTGATGTCAGTGGCCCCTTCCAAGGTGGGACCCAGTCTGGTGCAGGTAGCCTGCCTCTCTCTACCCTGCCTCAGTCAGCCCAGGGCTGCAGAGGTCAGGGAGGCCAGTGGACCCCAAGAGGGCCCCTGTCCACAAGAACCCCCCCATCAAAAGAATGAGGATTGCCTGGCTAGTAGCCCTAGTCAGGTGATGGGTAAAAACATTCCTGAGGGATCTCCTTTACAGGTAGTTAGGGACCTCCCCCAGAGGGATTCTGTTGGGTACAGGCAAACATGGGACCTTAGGGCCCCAGACCTGACCTGTCCCTCCAGTAAGCCCACAAAAGGGACCCAGCCTCCAGCTTTAGGTAGCCAGAGGCTGACCCTGAGAGCACAGTGCAACTCAGTTAAGGAAAGAAAGGCATCCATGGTGGAGGGGGATTGGAGGAAGGTGAGGCCTCACTTTGAGGACACTCACTTCAGTACTCCATCTCAACACCAGCCTTTTACTTTGCCAAGACACACCAAAGGTAGAGATTCCCTATGGTGGAGACCCTCTGATACCCTTAGGGTGAGGGATTGCTTAGTGGACCATGAGACAGGGGGTAACCATGCCAGTGCTGGTTCCTCCTTATATGGCCACTTGGGCAATATAGGCTTACCTGGTCAAGGTCAGCCTTATCTCCCTTCGTTTGGGGGGGGGGGTTGTGTAGGAAGGTGGATATCTGACTATGGTTACCCCAAAATTTTTGCCTAGTGTCTAGCTGGTTTTTCGACTTAGTTGGCCTGAGATCCTGCCATTCAGGATCTCAGCCTGGCTGTTCTCTCTTTAAAATGGACTCCATGTACCCTAGGTACATACCCAATTGGTTAGATCACCCTGTGAGCCCCTGTACCAGTGTACACTAGGTACCCAGGGCATTGGTGTATCTAAGGCCTACCAGGGGCTGAAGCATGTATTATGCCACCCCTGGCCTGGCCTAACAAATTTGACACAACTGGCTGATCCCTCAGCTGGGGTAAGTTGGTGTAACCACCTCTTACTTAGGTGTAGTATACCTATACCTAACCTTAAATGGGACACATGTTAACCTATAAGTCACTCCTATGGCAGGCCTTAACAATCCTGAAGGCAGAGTGCTTGGTTCCATGTGAGATGGTGCTCTGGCATGAGCTGAGCCTGTCTGCAGTGGTCGGAACAACTTCCTTCTACTGTTTCCAGATATCGTCATACCATATACTCTTAAGTGCATTATGAACCTCGCGGTTAAATGCTATCTTTGGTTTGGCTTTATCAAAACATGTCGAGTAAGGTGTCATACGAATTGGAATACTAACCCCTCGCCAATTCTGGCGACGGGGTTAGCATTCCACCCTTCTAGAGGGACACGACATGTACAGTACCTGAAACCCGGGTAAAATCAGACATAGCCTCAGCTCCACAAAATGGATGCTGCCACCACAGACACAAGTCTGCCCTCCTGCTGCTGGGAGTCCTTCCAGCTTGGGAGGTGGGGACAAAGGGTTTCCTGCCAGGGGAGGTGCGTGCACCACCCCAGACAGGATTTTGTGTATTGGTCAGGTAGGGCTTGAAAGAAACCAGACATGCCTGTGGCTCACAAGGAGCCTCGGTGCATATGCCAGTTCAAACCGGTCCTGGGGCACACCAGTCCCGGGCCTGGGGCGAGCTGGACAAAGGATTGGGGGTGTAACCACCCCCCTTCCTGGTCCCACCCATAGGGAGGGACCTAGCAGGTAGTCCGGCCCCTAGAATCCGCTTAAAGGTAGGAGCTGTGTCCTAAGACTTCAGACATCCTGGAATCAACTTGAAACTAAGAAGAAGACGGGAACTTCGACATTCTGCTGCACAGAAGACTGAAGAAAATCTCCCCTGTGGTCAGGGAGTGACCACCTTGCTAACGCAAGCACCATCCAGCGCATCAACGTCTGCTTTGCCGCCGCCTCCCGCCGGAGCCCGAGCCCAGAGACTGACAAGACCTGGACCTCCAGACCTCTCACCGCCCGATCCACAGTCCCTGAGAAGAAGAGACCCGTGGAGGCACCGAGACACGTGGAGCCAGCCATCTTGGAACGACTACGACAAGCTGACAAGTGCAACAACCGAGGCTCCCTCCAAGTTGTGCTTTGGGATCTGAGAAGCCCAACCCCCGAGCAGCATCTGCACCAAAGGTGAGCCCTCCAGCATCTCCACGATCTGCGTGGGGCCCTTCTGCATTTTGCCACTCGACACGCCTAACCGGTTGCTGGCCCGCTGGCTAGTGGCCATCTTGGCGACGAACTCTACGAAATACACTGCTGGTCTGGTTGCTCCAGACTGGCCCTTGCTCCCCTCCAAAGGAGCAATCCCTCTGACCTTGCGGGTCAGAACCAACAACTGATTTCCGAATCCTCCTGCAATTGCTTTTGCCAAGGCTTGTTTGCTTCGATCAAGTCGCCGACACCGCCGACAGCGAGAGCCTGCGTGGGACAGCTCGTGAGCCGACTCCTGGACGTCGTCGACCTTCAGGGACCACGTGGCTGCGGAGACAAGCTACCCCTCATCACCTGTTTGCACCCGACATCGCCTGGTACCCACCTGGTGCCACGCTGGTCACTGGCTAGTGACTGTGAACACTGTCCCCTCTGCTTACAGGTCTTCAACATCTCCGATCCACTCTTGGATCCACTGCATCTCTCCCGGACCGACCGCCTGCAGCATCTTTGTCCCAGGCTCAACGGAACAGATAGAAGAAACCCGACGCACTTTGAGGCCTATGCACCCGCTTCCTGTGGGTGAGGTAAAGCTGGTACTCCGGTGCCCATGTGTAGTAATACATCTCTAGTGCCTGTGTTCCAAATCTTAAGTTCCTAGTCAACCCGGAAGATCTCCTTTGCAGTAACTTTGTACTTTTTACGCACCCATTGAAACCTATGGGAGCACGCGTGTGACTATTTGCTCTGCACACGCCACCCGTGGACCTCCTGGTCACTAACTGACGTTAGCTCCTTGTAGGCCCAGCGATTCTAGAGGCCCTAGGCCTTTTCCCTTTTCTGTTCGTGGTACTTATACCACTATTTTAGTATATGGTTTGAGTGGCCACCAGGGCCTATCCATATAACGTGCAACTTCTGTGTATTCTGTGATAATCTTGTTTGACGATTTGTGCTCCTGTGCTCATAAAGAGACTAGGGGTTACTTTGAGAAATAAATACATATATATTTTGAATATATATCTGTGTGGTGTCCTTTCATTGGTATAAAAGGGGGTTACATTTGGTAAAACAGCTGGCTTAACACGCTTCACGAGTTTAGCCTCAAAGACTGCTTAGCCTACGCTACCACTAGGGCAGCTAGTCCGAAAAGGTTGACTTACAACCACACCATAAGGGTTGCTTGGCATGGTACAAGGTGATCACTTTAACTAGTGAGCATCATATACCAGGCCAACTTCTCACAATGGCAGTGCAGTGGTGTTTGGGCAATGTAGGTTGTAGTGCAGGGGGGTGGTGTTTCAGGGTTTAGGGCAGTGCAGTGGTGTTCGGGCAGTGTAGGAGGTCTTGCTGGGGGTGGTGTTTCAGGGTTTAGGGCAATGCAGTGGTGTTTGGGCAATGTGGGGGGTCATGCTGGGGATGGTGTTTCAGGGTTTAGGGCAGTGCAGTGGTGTTCGGGCAGTGTAGGGGGTCTTGATGGGCTGGTGTTTCAGGGTTTAGGGCAGAACAGTGGTGTTCGGGCATTGTAGGGGTTGATGCTGTGGGTGGTGTTTTAGGGCAGTGCAGTGGTGTTCGGGCAGTGTAGGGCGTTGTGCTGGGGTGGTGTTTTAGGGTTTAGGGCAGTACAGTGGTGTTCGGGCAGTGTAGGGGGTCGTGCTGTGGGTGGTGTTTCAGGGTTTAGGGCAGTGCAGTGGTGTTCGGGCAGTGTAGGCGGTCGTGCTGGGGGTGGTCTTTCAGGGTTTAGGGCAGTTCAGTGGTGTTCAGGCATTGTACGGGGTCATGCTGGGGGTGGTGTTGTAGGGTTTAGTTTAGTGCAGTGGTGTTTGGGCAGTGTAGGGGGTCTTGCAGAGGGTGGTGTATCAGGGTTTAGGGCAGTGCACTGGTGTTCGGGCAGTGTAGGGGGTCGTGCTGGGACTGGTGTTTCAGGGTTTAGGGCAGTGCAGTGGTGTTTGGGCAGTGTAGGGGGTCATGCTGGGGCTGGTGTTTCAGGATTTAGGGCAGTGCAGTGGTGTTCGGGCAGTGTAGGGGGTCATGCTGGGACTGGTGTTTCAGGGTTTAGGGCAGAGCAGTGGTGTTCCGGCAGTGCAGGGGTCATTCTGGGGCAGGTGTTTTAGGGTTTAGGGAAGAGCAGTGGTGTTCGGGCAGTGTAGGAGGATGTGCGGGGGGTGGTGTTTTAGGGTATAGGGCAGAGCAGTGGTGTTCGAGCAGGCTAGATGGTCGTGCTGGTGGTGTGTCAGGGTTTAGGGCAGTTCTGTGGTGTTCGGGCAGTGTAGGAGGTCTTGCTGGGGGTGGTGTTTCAGGGTTTAGGGCAGAACAGTGGTGTTCGGGCATTGTAGGGGTTGATGCTCTGGGTGGTGTTTCAGGGTTTACGGCAGTGCAGTGGTGTTCGGGCAGTGTAGGCGGTCGTGCTGGGGGTGGTCTTTCAGGGTTTAGGGCAGTGCAGTGGTGTTCAGGCATTGTAGGGGGTCATGCTGGGGGTGGTGTTGCAGGGTTTCGTTTAGTGCAGTGGTGTTCGGGCAGTGTAGAGGGTCTTGCAGGGGGTGGTGTTTCAGGGTTTAGAGCAGTGCAGTGGTGTTAGGACAGTGAAGGGGGTCGCGCTAGGGGTGGTGTTTTTAGGGTTTAGGGAAATGCAGTGCTGTTTGGGCGGTGTAGGGGGTCTTGCAGAGGGTGGTGTTTCAGGGTTTAGGGCAGTGCACTGGTGTTCGGGCAGTGTAGGGGGTCGTGCTGGGGCTGGTGTTTCAGGGTTTAGGGCAGTGCAGTTGTGTTCGGGCAGTGTAGTGGGTCATGCTGGGGCTGGTGTGTCAGGATTTAGGGCAGTGCAGTGGTGTTCGGGCAGTGTAGGGGGTCATGCTGGGACTGGTGTTTCAGGGTTTAGGGCAGAGCAGTGGTGTTCCGGCAGTGTAGGGGTCATTCTGGGGCAGGTGTTTTAGGGTTTAGGGAAGAGCCGTGGTGTTCGGGCAGTGTAGGGGGATGTGCTGAGTGGTGTTTTAGGGTATAGGGCAGAGAAGTGGTGTTCAAGCAGGCTAGATGGTCGTGCTGGTGGTGTGTCAGGGTTTAGGGCAGTTCTGTGGTGTTGGGGCAGGGTAGAGGGTCATGCAGGGGGTGGTGTTTCAGGGTTTAGGGCAGTGCAGTGGTGTTCGGGCAGTGTTGGGGGTTTTGCTGGGACTGGTCTTTCAGTGTTTAGGGCAGTGGTGCTCGGGCAGTGTAGGTGGGTTTGCTGGGGGTGGTGTTTCAGGGTGTATGGCAGTGCAGTGGTGTTTGGGCAATGTAGGTTGTAGTGCAGGGGGGTGGTGTTTCAGAGTTTAGGGCAGTGCAGTTGTGTTCGGGCAGTGTAGGAGGTCTTGCTGGGGGTGGTGTTTCAGGGTTTAGGGCAGTGCAGTGTTGTTTGGGTGATGTGGGGGGTCGTGCTGGGGATGGTGTTTCAGGGTTTTGGGCAGTGCAGTAGTGTTCGGGCAGTGTAAGGGGTCTTGCTGGGGCTGGTGTTTCAGGGTTTAGGGCAGTGCAATGGTGTTCGGGCAGTGTGGGGGGTCGTGCTGGGGATGGTGTTTCAGGGTTTAGGGCAGTGCAGTGGTGTTCGGGCAGTGTAGGGGGTCATGCTGGGGCTGGTGTTTCAGGGTTTTGGGCAGTGCAGTATTGTTCGGTGAGTGTAGGGGGTCGTGCTGGTGCTATTGTTTCAGGGTTTAGGGCAGTGCAGTGCTGTTCGGGCAGTGTATAGGGTTTTGCTGGGGCAGGTGTTTCAGGGTTTAGGGCAGTGCAGTGGTGTTCGGGCAGTTTAGGGGGTCGTGTTGGGACTGGTGTTTCAGGGTTTATGGCAGAGCAGTGGTGTTCGGGCAGTGTAGGGGGACGTGCTTGGGGTGGTGTTTCAGGGTTTAGGGCAGAGCAGTGGTATTCGGGCAGTGTAGGGTGTAGTCCTGGGGGTGGTGTTTCAGGGTTTAGGGATTTGCAGTGCTGTTCGGGCAGTGTAGGGGTTTGTGCAGGGGGTGGTGTTTTAGGGCAGAGCAGTGGTGTTCAGGCAGTGTTGGGGGTTTTCCTGGGGGTGGTGTTTCAGTGTGTAGGACAGTCGTGTTCGGGCAGTGTAGGGGGTCTTGCTGGGGGTGGTGTTTCAGGGTTTATGGCAGTGCAGTGGTGTTTGGGCAGTGTGGGGGGTCATGCAGGGGGGTAGTGTTTCAGGGTTTAGGGCAGTGCAGTGGGGTTCGGGGAGTGTAGAGGGTCTTGCTGGAGGTGGTGTTTCAGGGTATAGGGCAGTGCAGTGGTGTTCGGGCAGTGTGGGGTTCGTGCTGGGGCTGGTGTTTCAGGGTTTAGGGCAGAGCAGTGGTGTTTGGGTAGTGTAGGGGGTTGTGCTGGGGGTGGTGTTTCAGGGTTTAGGGCAGTGCATTGGTATTCGGGCAGTGTAGGGGTTCATGCTGGGGGTGGTGTTTTAGGGTTTAGGGCAGTGCAGTGGTGTTCGGGCAGTGTAGGGGGTCGTGCAGTGGGTGGTGTTTCAGGGTTTAGGGCAGTGCAGTGGTGTTCGGGTAGTGTAGGCAGTCGTGCTGGGGGTGGTATTTCAGGGTTTAAGGCAGTGCAGTGGTGTTCGGGCATTGTAGGGGTCGTGCTGGGGTGGTGTTGCAGAGTTTAGGGCAGTGCAGTGGTGTTCGGGCAGTGTATGGCGTCTTGCAGGAGGTGGTGTTTCAGTGTTCAGAGCAGTGCAGTGGTGTTCGGGCAGTGTAGGGGATGATGCTGCGGCTGGTGTTTCAGGGTTTAGGGCAGAGCAGTGGTGTTCGGGCAGTATGGGGGGTCGTGCTGGGGCTGATGTTTCATGGTTTAGGGCAGTTCAGTGGTGTTCGGGCAGTTTAGGGGGTCATGCTGGGGCTGGTGTTTCAGAGTTTAGGGAAGTGCACTGGTGTTCGAGCAGTGTAGGGGGTCGTGCTGGGGCTGGTGTTTCATGGTTTAGGGCAGTGCAGTGTTGTTCAGGCAGTGCAGGGGGTCGTGCTGGGGGTGGTTTTTCAGGGTTTAGGGCAGTGCAGTGGTGTTCAGGCAGTATAGGGGACGTGCTTGGGGTAGTGTTTCATGGTTTAGGGCGGAGCAGTGGTGTTCGGGCAGTATAGGGGGACGTGCTTGGGGTAGTGTTTCAGGGTTTAGCGCAGAGCAGTGGTGTTCGGGCAGTGTAGAGGGTTCGTGCTGGGGGTGGTGTTTTAGGGCAGTGTAGTGGTGTTCGGCCAGTGTAGGCGGTTATTTTGGGGTTGGTGTTTCAGGGTTTAGGGCAGTGCAGTGGTGTTCGGGCATTGTAGGGGTTGTGCTGGCGGTGGTGTTGCAGGGTTTAGGGCAGTGCAGTGGCGTTCAGGCAGTGTTGGGGGTTTTGCGGGGGGTGGTGTTTCAGTGTTTAGGGCAATGGTGTTTGGGAAGTGTAGTGGGTCTTGCTGGAGGTGGGTTTTCAGGGTTTAGGGCAGTGCAGTGGTGTTCGGGCAGTGTTGGGGGTTTTGCTGGGAGTGGTCTTTCAGTGTTTAGGGCAGTGGTGTTCGGGCAGTGTAGGTGGGTTTGCTGGGGGTGGTGTTTCAGTGTGTATGGCAGTGCAGTGGTGTTTGGGCAATGTAGGTTGTAGTGCAGGGGGGTGGTGTTTCAGGGTTTAGGGCAGTGCAGTGGTGTTCGGGCAGTGTAGGAGGTCTTGCTGGGGGTGGTGTTTCAGGGTTTAGGGCAGTGCAGTGGTGTTTGGGCAATGTGGGGGGTCGTGCTGGGGATGGTGTTTCAGGGTTTTGGGCAGTGCAGTAGTGTTAGGGCAGTGTAAGGGGTCTTGCTGGGGCTGGTGTTTCAGGGTTTAGGGCAGTGCAATGGTGTTCGGGCAGTGTGGGGGGTGGTGCTGGGGATGGTGTTTCAGGGTTTAGGGCAGTGTAGTGGTGTTCGGGCATTGTAGGGGTTGATGCTGTGGGTGGTGTTTTAGGGCAGTGCAGTGGTGTTCGGGCAGTGTAGGGCGTTGTGCTGGGGGTGGTGTTTTAGGGTTTAAGGCAGTACAGTGGTGTTCGGGCAGTGTAGGGGGTCGTGCTGTGGGTGGTGTTTCAGGGTTTAGGGCAGTGCAGTGGTGTTCGGGCAGTGTAGGCGGTCGTGCTGGGGGTGGTCTTTCAGGGTTTAGGGCAGTGCAGTGGCGTTCAGGCATTGTAGGGGGTCATGCTGGGGGTGGTGTTGCAGGGTTTCGTTTAGTGCAGTGGTGTTCAGGCAGTGTAGGGGGTCTTGCAGGGGGTGGTGTTTCAGGGTTTAGAGCAGTGCAGTGGTGTTGGGGCAGTGTAGGGGGTCGCGCTAGGGGTGGTGTTTTTAGGGTTTAGGGAAATGCAGTGGTGTTTGGGCAGTGTAGGTGGTCTTGCAGAGGGTGGTGTTTCAGGGTTTAGGGGAGTGCACTGGTGTTCGGGCAGTGTAGGGGGTCGTGCTGGGGCTGGTGTTTCAGGGTTTAGAGCAGTGCAGTTGTGTTCGGGCAGTGTAGTGGGTCATGCTGGGGCTGGTGTTTCAGGATTTAGGGCAGTGCAGTGGTGTTCGGGCAGTGTAGGGGGTCATGCTGGGAATGGTGTTTCAGGGTTTAGGGCAGAGCAGTGGTGTTCCGGCAGTGTAGGGGTCATTCTGGGGCAGGTGTTTTAGGGTTTAGGGAAGAGCCGTGGTGTTCGGGCAGTGTATGGGGGATGTGCGGGGTGGTGTTTTAGGGTATAGGGCAGAGCAGTGGTGTTCAAGCAGGCTAGATGGTCGTGCTGGTGGTGTGTCAGGGGTTAGGGCAGTTCTGTGGTGTTGGGGCAGGGTAGGGGGTCATGCAGGGGGTGGTGTTTCAGGGTTTAGGGCAGTGCAGTGATGTTGGGGCAGTGTTGGGGGTTTTGCTGGGAGTGGTCTTTCAGTGTTTAGGGCAGTGGTGCTCAGGCAGTGTAGGTGGGTTTGCTGGGGGTGGTGTTTCAGGGTGTATGGCAGTGCAGTGGTGTTTGGGCAATGTAGGTTGTAGTGCAGGGGGGTGGTGTTTCAGGGTTTAGGGCAGTGCAGTGGTGTTCGGGCAGTGTAGGAGGTCTTGCTGGGGGTGGTGTTTCAGGGTTTAGGGCAGTGCAGTGGTGTTTGGGCAATGTGGGGGGTCGTGCTGGGGATGGTGTTTCAGGGTTTTGGGCAGTGCAGTAGTGTTCGGGCAGTGTAAGGGGTATTGCTGGGGCTGGTGTTTCAGGGTTTAGGGCAGTGCAATGGTGTTCGGTCAGTGTGGGGGGTGGTGCTGGGGATGGTGTTTCAGGGTTTATGGCAGTGCAATGGTGTTTGGGCAGTGTAGGGGGTCATGCAGGGGGGTGGTGTTTCAGGGTTTAGGGCAGTGCAGTGGGGTTCGGGGAGTGTAGGGGGTCTTGCTGGGGGTGGTGTTTCAGGGTATAGGGCAGTGCAGTGGTGTTCGGGCAGTGTGGGGTTCGTGCTGGGGCTGGTGTTTCAGGGTTTAGGGCAGAGCAGTAGTGCTCTGGCAGTGTAGAGGGACGTGCTTGGGTTGGTGTTTTAGGGTTTAGGGCGAGCAGTGGTGTTCGGGTAGTGTAGGGGGTTGTGCTGGGGATAGTGTTTCAGGGTTTAGGGCAGTGCATTGGTGTTCGGGCAGTGTAGGGGTTCGTGCTGGGGGTGGTGTTTTAGGGTTTAGGGCAGTGCAGTGGTGTTCGGGCAGTGTAGGGGGTCGTGCTGTGGGTGGTGTTTCAGGGTTTAGGGCAGTGCAGTGGTGTTCGGGTAGTGTAGGAGGTCGTGCTGGGGGTGGTATTTCAGGGTTTAGGGCAGTGCAGTGGTGTTCGGGCATTGTAGGGGTCGTGCTGGGGGTGGTGTTGCAGAGTTTAGGGCAGTGCAGTGGTGTTCGGGCAGTGTATGGCGTCTTGCAGGAGGTGGTGTTTCAGTGTTTAGAGCAGTGCAGTGGTGTTCGGGCAGTGTAGGGGATGATGCTGCGGCTGGTGTTTCAGGGTTTAGGGCAGAGCAGTGGTGTTCGGGCAGTATGGGGGGTCGTGCTGGGGCTGATGTTTCATGGTTTAGGGCAGTTCAGTGGTGTTCTGGCAGTTTAGGGGTCATGCTGGGGCTGGTGTTTCAGAGTTTAGGGAAGTGCACTGGTGTTCGAGCAGTGTAGGGGGTCGTGCTGGGGCTGGTGTTTCACAGTTTAGGGCAGTGCAGTGTTGTTCAGGCAGTGCAGGGGGTTGTGCTGGGGTGGTGTTTCAGGGTTTAGGGCAGTGCAGTGGTGTTCAGGCAGTGTAGTGGTTCATGCGGGGGGTGTTTCAGGGTTTAGGGCAGTGCAGTGGTGTTCGGGCAGTGTAGGGGGTCGTGCTGGGGCTGGTGTTTCATGGTTTAGGGCAGAGCAGTGGTGTTCGGGCAGTATAGGGGGACGTGCTTGGGGTAGTGTTTCAGGGTTTAGGGCAGAGCAGTGGTGTTCGGGCAGTGTATAGGGTTGGTGCTGGTTGTGGTATTTTAGGGCAGTGTAGTGGTGTTCGGCCAGTGTAGGCGGTTATTTTGGGGTTGGTGTTTCAGGGTTTAGGGCAGTGCAGTGGTGTTCGGGCATTGTAGGGGTCGTGCTGGTGGTGGTGTTGCAGGTTTTAGGGCAGTGCAGTGGTGTTCAGGCAGTGTTGGGGGTTTTGCTGGGGGTGGTGTTTCAGTGTTTAGGGCAATGGTGTTTGGGCAGTGTAGTGGGTCTTGCTGGGGGTGGTGTTTCAGGGTTTAGGGCAGTGCAGTGGTGTTCGGGCAGTGTTGGGGGTTTTGCTGGGAGTGGTCTTTCAGTGTTTAGGGCAGTGGTGTTCGGGCAGTGTAGGTGGGTTTGCTGGGGGTGGTGTTTCAGGGTTTAGGGCAGTGCAGTGGTGTTTGGGCAATGTGGGGGGTCGTGCTGGGGATGGTGTTTCAGGGTTTTGGGCAGTGCAGTAGTGTTTGGGCAGTGTAAGGGGTCTTGCTGGGGCTGGTGTTTCAGGGTTTAGGGCAGTGCAATGGTGTTCGGGCAGTGTGGGGGGTGGTGCTGGGGATGGTGTTTCAGGGTTTAGGGCAGTGCAGTGGTGTTCGGGCAGTGTAGGGGGTCATGCTGGGGCTGGTGTTTCAGGGTTTTGGGCAGTGCAGTGTTGTTCAGTGAGTGTAGGGGGTCGTGCTGGTGCTATTGTTTCAGGGTTTAGGGCAGTGCAGTGCTGTTCGGGCAGTGTATAGGCTTTTGCTGGGGTAGGTGTTTCAGGGTTTAGGGCAGTGCAGTGGTGTTCGGGCAGTGTAGGGGGTCGTGTTGGGACTGGTGTTTCAGGGTTTATGGCAGAGCAGTGGTGTTCGGGCAGTGTAGGGGGACGTGCTTGCGGTGGTGTTTCAGGGTTTAGGGCAGAGCAGTGGTGTTCGGGCAGTGTAGGGTGTAGTCCTGGGGGTGGTGTTTCAGGGTTTAGGGGTTTGCAGTGGTGTTCGGGCAGTGTAGGGGTTCGTGCAGGGGGTGGTGTTTAAGGGCAGAGCAGTGGTGTTCAGGCAGTGTTGGGGGTTTTCCTGGGGGTGGTGTTTCAGTGTGTAGGACAGTCGTGTTCGGGCAGTGTAGGTTGTGTTGCTGGGGGTGGTGTTTCAGGGTTTATGGCAGTGCAGTGGTGTTTGGGCAGTGTAGGG
Organism: Triturus cristatus; assembly: GCF_964204655.1. NCBI lineage: Eukaryota > Metazoa > Chordata > Amphibia > Caudata > Salamandridae > Triturus > Triturus cristatus. The sequence continues at coordinate 568,177 of NW_028187862.1, read as the reverse complement.
GGTCATGCAGGGGGGTGGTGTTTCAGGGTTTAGGGCAGTGCAGTGGGGTTCGGGGAGTGTAGGGGGTCTTGCTGGGGGTGGTGTTTCAGGGTATAGGGCAGTGCAGTGGTGTTCGGGCAGTGTAGGGTTCGTGCTGGGGCTGGTGTTTCAGGGTTTAGGGCAGAGCAGTAGTGCTCTGGCAGTGTAGAGGGACGTGCTAAGGTTGGTGTTTCAGGGTTTAGGGTGAGCAGTGGTGTTCGGGTAGTGTAGGGGGTTGTGCTGGGTGTCGTGTTTCAGGGTTTAGGGCAGTGCATTGGTGTTCGGGCAGTGTAGGGGTTCGTGCTGGGGGTGGTGTTTTAGGGTTTAGGGCAGTGCAGTGGTGTTCGGGCAGTGTAGGGGGTCATGCTGTGGGTGGTGTTTCAGGGTTTAGGGCAGTGCAGTGGTGTTCGGGTAGTGTAGGCGGTCGTGCTGGGGGTGGTATTTCAGGGTTTAGGGCAGTGCAGTGGTGTTCGGGCATTCTAGGGGTCGTGCTGGGGGTGGTGTTGCAGAGTTTAGGGCAGTGCAGTGGTATTCGGGCAGTGTATGGCGTCTTGCAGGAGGTGGTGTTTCAGTGTTTAGAGCAGTGCAGTGGTGTTCGGGCAGTGTAGGGGATGATGCTGCGGCTGGTGTTTCAGGGTTTAGGGCAGTGCAGTGGTGTTCGGGCAGTATGGGGGGTCGTGCTGGGGCTGATGTTTCATGGTTTAGGGCAGTGCAGTGATGTTCGGGCAGTTTAGGTGGTCATGCTGGGGCTGGTGTTTCAGAGTTTAGGGAAGTGCACTGGTGTTCGAGCAGTGTAGGGGGTCGTGCTGGGGCTGGTGTTTCACGGTTTAGGGCAGTGCAGTGTTGTTCAGGCAGTGCAGGGGGTCGTGCTGGGGTGGTGTTTCAGGGTTTAGGGCAGTGCAGTTGTGTTCAGGCAGTGTAGTGGTTCATGCGGGGGGGTGTTTCAGGGTTTAGGGCAGTGCAGTGGTGTTCGGGCAGTGTAGGGGGTCGTGCTGAAGCTGGTGTTTCATGGTTTAGGGCAGAGCAGTGGTGTTCGGGCAGTATAGGGGGACGTGCTTGGGGTAGTGTTTCAGGGTTTAGGGCAGAGCAGTGGTGTTCGGGCAGTGTAGAGGGTTCGTGTTGGGGGTGGTGTTTTAGGGCAGTGTAGTGGTGTTCAGCCAGTGTAGGCGGTTATTTTGGGGTTGGTGTTTCAGGGTTTAGGGCAGTGCAGTGGTGTTCGGGCATTGTAGGGGTCGTGCTGGCGGTGGTGTTGCAGGGTTTAGGGCAGTGCAGTGGTGTTCAAGCAGTGTTGGGGGTTTTGCTGGGGGTGGTGTTTCAGTGTTTAGGGCACTGGGTGTTTGAGCAGTGTAGTGGGTCTTGCTGGGGGTGGTGTTTCAGGGTTTATGGCAGTGCAGTGGTGTTCGGGCAGTGTAGGGGGCTGTGCAGGGGGGTGGTGTTTCAGGGTTTAGGGCAGTGCAGTTGTGTTGGGGCAGTGTAGGGGGTGTTGCTGGGGGTGGTGTTTCAGGGTTTAGGGCAGTGCAGTGGTTTTTGGGCAGTGTAGGGTGTCATGCTGGGACTAGTGTTTCAGGGTTTAGGGCAGAGCAGTGGTGTTCGGGCAGTGTAGGGGGTCGTTCTGGGGTAGGTGTTTTAGGGTATAGGTCAGAGTAGTGGTGTTCGGGCAGTGTAGAGGGATGTGCGGGGTGGTGTTTTAGGGTATAGGGCAGAGCAGTGGTGTTCGAGCAGGGTAGAGGGTCGTACTGGTGGTGTTTCAGGGTTTAGGGCAGTGCAGTGGTGTTCGGGCAGGGTAGGGGGTCGTGCAGGGTGTGGTGTTTCAGGGTTTAGGGCAGTGCAGTGGTGTTCGGGCAGTGTTGGGGGTTTTGCTGGGGGTGGTGTTTCAGTGTTTAGGGCAGTGGTGGTCTTGCTGAGGGTGGCGCTTCAGGGTTTAGGGCAGTGCAGTGGTGTTTGGGCAGTATAGGGGGTCTTCCTAGGGCTAGTGTTTCAGGGTTTAGGTTAGTGCAGTGGTGTTCGGGCATTGTAGGGGGTCGTGATGGGGCTGGTGTTTCAGGGTTTAGGGCAGAACTGTGGTGTTCGGGCAGTGTAGGGGTTTATGCTGTGCGTGGTGTTTTAGGGCAGTGCAGTGCTGTTTGGGCAGTGTAGTGCGATGTGCTGGGGTGGTGTTTTAGGGTTTAGGGCAGTGCAGTGGTGTTCGGGCAGTGTAGGGGGTCGTGCTGTGGGTGGTGTTTCAGGGTTTAGAGCATTGAAGTGGTGTTCGGGCTGTGTAGGCGGTCGTGCTGGGGGTGGTGTTTCAGGGTTTAGGGCAGTGCACTGGTGTTCGGGTATTGTAGGGGGTCATGCTGGGGGTGGTGTTGCAGGGTTTAGGTTAGTGCAGTGGTGTTCGGGCAGTGTAGGGGGTCTTGCAGGGGGTGCTGTTTCAGGGTTTAGAGCAGTGCAGTGGTGTTCGGGCAGTGTAGGGGGTCGCACTGGGGGTGGTGTTTTAGGGTTTAGGGAAGTGCAGTGGTGTTCGGGCAGTGTAGGGGGTCGTGCTGGGGCTGGTTTCAGGGTGTAGGGCAGTGCAGTGTTGTTCAGGCAGTGCAGGGGGTCGTGCTGGGGGTGTTGTTTCAGGGTTTAGGGCAGTGCAGTGGTGTTCGGGCAGTGTAGTGGTTCATGCGGGGGGGGTGTTTCAGGGTTTAGAGCAGTGCAGTGGTGTTCGGGCAGTGTAGGGGGTCGTGATGGGCTGGTGTTTCAGGGTTTAGGGCAGAACAGTGGTGTTCGGGCATTGTAGGGGTTGATGCTGTGGGTGGTGTTTTAGGGCAGTGCAGTGGTGTTCGGGCAGTGTAGGGCGTTGTGCTGGGGTGATGTTTTAGGGTTTAGGGCAGTACAGTGGTGTTCGGGCAGTGTAGGGGGTCGTGCTGTGGGTGGTGTTTCAGGGTTTAGGGCAGTGCAGTGGTGTTCGGGCAGTGTAGGCGGTCGTGCTGGGGGTGGTCTTTCAGGGTTTAGTGCAGTTCAGTGGTGTTCAGGCATTGTAGGGGGTCATGCTGGGGATGGTGTTGTAGGGTTTAGTTTAGTGCAGTGGTGTTTGGGCAGAGTAGGGGGCCTTGCAGAGGGTGGTGTTTCAGGGTTTAGGGCAGTGCACTGGTGTTCGGGCGGTGTAGGGGGTCATGCTGGGACTGGTGTTTCAGGGTTTAGGGCAGTGCAGTGGTGTTCGGGCAGTGTAGGGGGTCTTGCTGGGGCTGGTGTTTCACGATTTAGGGCAGTGCAGTGGTGTTCGGGCAGTGTAGGGGGTCATGCTGGGACTGGTGTTTCAGGGTTTAGGGCACAGCAGTGGTGTTCCGGCAGTGCAGGGGTCACTCTGGGGCAGGTGTTTTAGGGTTTAGGGAAGAGCAGTGGTGTTCGGGCAGTGTAGGAGGATGTGCGGGGGGTGGTGTTTTAGGGTATAGGGCAGAGCAGTGGTGTTCGAGCAGGCTAGATGGTCGTGCTGGTGGTGTGTCAGGGTTTAGGGCAGTTCTGTGGTGTTCGGGCAGGGTAGGGGGTCATTGCAGGGGGTGGTGTTTCAGGGTTTAGGGCAGTGCAGTGGTGTTCAGGCAGTGTTGGGGGTTTTGCTGGGAGTGGTCTTTCAGTGTTTAGGGCAGTGGTGTTCGGGCAGTGTAGGTTGTAGTGCAGGGGGGTGGTGTTTCAGGGTCTAGGGCAGTGCAGTGGTGTTCGGGCAGTGTAGGAGGTCTTGCTGGGGGTGGTGTTTCAGGGTTTAGGGCAGAACAGTGGTGTTCGGGCATTGTAGGGGTTGATGCTGTGGGTGGTGTTTTAGGGTAGTGCAGTTGTGTTCTGGCAGTGTAGGGCGTTGTGCTGGGGTTGGTGTTTTAGGGTTTAAGGCCGTACAGTGGTGTTCGGGCAGTGTAGGGGGTCGTGCTGGGGGTGGTCTTTCAGGGTTTAGGGCAGTGCAGTGGTGTTCAGGCATTGTAGGGGGTCATGCTGGGGGTGGTGTTTCAGGGTTTAGTTTAGTGCAGTGGTGTTCGGGCAGTGTAGGGGGTCTTGCAGGGGGTGGTGTTTCAGGGTTTAGAGCAGTGCAGTGGTGTTAGGGCAGTGTAGGGGGTCATGCTAGGGGTAGTGTTTTTAGCGTTTAGGGAAGTGCAGTGGTGTTCGGGCAGTGTAGCGGGTCTTGCAGAGGGTGGTGTTTCAGGGTTTAGGGCAGTGCACTGGTGTTCGGGCAGTGTAGGGGGTTGTGCTGGGGCTGGTGTTTCAGGGTTTAGGGCAGTGCAGTTGTGTTCGGGCAGTGTAGGAGGTCATGCTGGGGCTGGTGTTTCAGGATTTAGGGCAGTGCAGTGGTGTTCGGGCAGTGTAGGGGGTCATGCTGGGACTGGTGTTTCAGGGTTTAGGGCAGAGCAGTGGTGTACCGGCAGTGTAGGGGTCATTCTGGGGCAGGTGTTTTAGGGTTTAGGGAAGAGCAGTGGTGTTCGGGCAGTGTAGGGGGATGTGCGGGGGGTGGTGTTTTAGGGTATAGGGCAGAGCAGTGGTGTTCGAGCAGGCTAGATGGTCGTGCTGGTGGTGTGTCAGGGTTTAGGGCAGTTCTGTGGTGTTCGGGCAGGGAAGGGGGTCATGCAGGGGTGGTGTTTCAGGGTTTAGGGCAGTGCAGTGGTGTTCGGGCAGTGTTGGGGGTTTTGCTGGGAGGGGTCTTTCAGTGTTTAGGGCAGTGGTGTTCGGGCAGTGTAGGTGGGGTTGCTGGAGGTGGTGTTTCAGGGTTTATGGCAGTGCAGTTGTGTTCGGGCAGTGTAGGTTGCAGTGCAGGGGGGTGGTGTTTCAGGGTCTAGGGCAGTGCAGTGGTGTTCGGGCAGTGTAGGAGGTCTTGCTGGGGGTGGTGTTTCAGGGTTTAGGGCAGAACAGTGGTGTTCGGGCATTGTAGGGGTTGATGCTGTGGGTGGTGTTTTAGGGCAGTGCAGTGGTGTTCGGGCAATGTAGGGTGTTGTGCTGGGGTTGGTGTTTTAGGGTTTAAGGCCGTACAGTGGTGTTCGGGCAGTGTAGGGGGTCGTGCTGGGGGTGGTCTTTCAGGGTTTAGGGCAGTGCAGTGGTGTTCAGGCATTGTAGGGGGTCATGCTGGGGGTGGTGTTGCAGGGTTTAGTTTAGTGCAGTGGTGTTCGGGCAGTGTAGGGGGTCTTGCAGAGGGTGGTGTTTCAGGGTTTAGGGCAGTGCACTGGTGTTCGGGCAGTGTAGGGGGTCGTGCTGGGGCTGGTGTTTCAGGGTTTAGGGCAGTGCAGTTGTGTTCGGGCAGTGTAGGGGGTCATGCTGGGGCTGGTGTTTCAGGATTTAGGGCAGTGCAGTGGTGTTCGGGAAGTGTAGGGGGTCATGCTGGGACTGGTGTTTCAGGGTTTAGGGCAGAGCAGTGGTGTTCCGGCAGTGTAGGGGTCATTCTGGGGCAGGTGTTTTAGGGTTTAGGGAAGAGCAGTGGTGTTCGGGCAGTGTAGGGGGATGTGCGGGGGGTGGTGTTTTAGGGTATAGGGCAGAGCAGTGGTGTTCGAGCAGGCTAGATGGTCGTGCTGGTGGTGTGTCAGGGTTTAGGGCAGTTCTGTGGTGTTTGGGCAGGGTAGGGGGTCATGCAGGGGTGGTGTTTCAGGGTTTAGGGCAGTGCAGTGGTGTTCGGGCAGTGTTGGGGGTTTTGCTGGGAGTAGTCTTTCAGTGTTTAGGGCAGTGGTGTTCAGGCAGTGTAGGTGGATTTGCTGGGGGTGGTGTTTCAGGGTTTATGGCAGTGCAGTGGTGTTCGGGCAGTGTAGGTTGTGGTGCAGGGGGGTGGTGTTTCAGGGTCTAGGGCAGTGCAGTGGTGTTCGGGCAGTGTAGGAGGTCTTGCTGTGGGTGGTGTTTCAGGGTTTAGGGCAGAACAGTGGTGTTCGGGCATTGTAGGGGTTGATGCTGTGGGTGGTGTTTGAGGGCAGTGCAGTGGTGTTCGGGCAGTGTAGGGCGTTGTGCTGGGGGTGGTATTTTAGGGTTTAAGGCAGTAGAGTGGTGTTCGGACAGTGTAGGGGGTCGTGCTGTGGGTGGTGTTTCAGGGTTTAGGGCAGTGCAGTGGTGTTCGGGCAGTGTAGGCGGTCGTGCTGGGGGTGGTCTTTCAGGGTTTAGGGCAGTGCAGTGGTGTTCAGGCATTGTAGGGGGTCATGCTGGGGGTGGTGTTGCAGGGTTTAGTTTAGTGCATTGGTGTTCGGGCAGTGTAGGGGGTCTTGCAGGGGGTGGTGTTTCAGGGTTTAGAGCAGTGCAGTGGTGTTAGGGCAGTGTAGGGGGTCGCGCTAGGGGTGGTGTTTTTAGGGTTTAGGGAAATGCAGTGGTGTTTGGGCAGTGTAGGGGGTCTTGCAGAGGGTGGTGTTTCAGGGTTTAGGGCAGTGCACTGGTGTTCGGGCAGTGTAGGGGGTCGTGCTGGGGCTGGTGTTTCAGGGTTTAGGGCAGTGCAGTTGTGTTCGGGCAGTGTAGGGGGTCATGCTGGGGCTGGTGTTTCAGGATTTAGGGCAGTGCAGTGGTGTTCGGCCAGTGTAGGGGGTCATGCTGGGATTGGTGTTTCAGGGTTTAGGGCAGAGCAGTGGTGTTCCGGCAGTGTAGGAGTCATTCTGGGGCAGGTGTTTTAGGGTTTAGGGAAGAGCAGTGGTGTTCGGGCAGGCTAGATGGTCGTGCTGGTGGTGTGTCAGGGTTTAGGGCAGTTCTGTCGTGTTTGGGCAGGGTAGGGGGCATGCAGGGGGTGGTGTTTCAGGGTTTAGGGCAGTGCAGTGGTGTTCGGGCAGTGTTGGGGGTTTAGCTGGGAGTGGTCTTTCAGTGTTTAGAGCAGTGGTGTTCGGGCAGTGTAGGTGGGTTTGCTGGGGGTGGTGTTTCAGGGTTTATGGCAGTGCAGTGGTGTTCAGGCAATGTAGGTTGTAGTGCAGGGGGTGGTGTTTCAGGGTTTAGGGCAGTGCAGTGGTGTTCGGGCAGTGTAGGAGGTCTTGCTGGGGGTGGTGTTTCAGGGGATAGGGCAGTGCAGTGGTGTTTGGGTAGTGTGGGGGGTCGTGCTGGGGATGGTGTTTCAGGGTTTTGGGCAGTGCAGTAGTGTTCGGGCAGTGTAAGGGGTCTTGCTGGGGCTGGTGTTTAAGGGTTTAGGGCAGTGCAGTGGTGTTCGGGCAGTGTGGGGGGTCGTGCTGGGGATGGTGTTTCAGGGTTTAGGGCAGTGCAGTGGTGTGCGGGCAGTGTAGGGGGTCGTGCTGGGGCTGGTAATTCAGGGTTTTGGGCAGTGCAGTGTTGTTCGGGGAGTGTAGGGGGTCATGCTGGTGCTATTGTTTCAGGGTTTAGGGCAGTGGAGTGCTGTTCGGGCAGTGTATAGGGTTTTGCTGGGGCAGGTGTTTCAGGGTTTAGGGCAGTGCAGTGGTGTTCGGGCAGTGTAGGGGGTCGTGTTGGGGCTGGTGTTTCAGGGTTTATGGCAGAGCAGTGGTGTTCGGGCAGTTTAGGGGGACGTGCTTGGGGTGGTGTTTCAGGGATTAGGGCAGAGCAGTGGTGTTCGGGCAGTGTAGGGTGTAGTCCTGGGGGTGGTGTTTCAGGGTTTAGGGGTTTGCAGTGGTGTTCGGGCAGTGTAGGGGTTCGTGCAGGGGGTGGTGTTTTAGGGCAGAGCAGTGGTGTTCAGGCAATGTTGGGGGTTTTCCTGGGGGTGGTGTTTCAGTGTGTAGGACAGTTGTGTTCGGGCAGTGTAGGGGGTCTTGCTGGGGGTGGTGTTTCAGGGTTTATGGCAGTGCAGTGGTGTTCGGGCAGTGTAGGGGGTCGTGCAGGGGGGTGGTGTTTCAGGGTTTAGGGCAGTGCAGTGTGGTTCGGGGATTGTAGGGGGTCTTGCTGGGGGTGGTGTTTCAGGGTATAGGGCAGTGCAGTGGTGTTCGGGCAGTGTGGGGTTCGTGCTGGGGCTGGTGTTTCAGGGTTTAGGGCAGAGCAGTAGTGCTCTGGCAGAGTAGAGGGACGTGCTTGGGTTGGTGTTTCAGGGTTTAGGGCGAGCAGTGGTGTTCGGGTAGTGTAGGGGGTTGTGCTAGGGTGGTGTTTCAGGGTTTAGGGCAGTGCATTGGTGTTCGGGCAGTGTAGGGGTTCATGCTGGGGGTGGTGTTTTAGTGTCTAGGGCAGTGCAGTGGTGTTCGGGCAGTGTAGGGGTCGTGCTGTGGGTGGTGTTTCAGGGTTTAGGGCAGTGCAGTGGTGTTCGGGTAGTGTAGGCGGTCGTGCTGGGGGTGGTATTTCAGGGTTTAGGGCAGTGCAGTGCAGTGGTGTTCGGGCATTGTAGGGGTCATGCTGGGGGTGGTGTTGCAGAGTTTAGGGCAGTGCAGTGGTGTTCGGGCAGTGTATGGCATCTAGCAGGAGGTGGTGTTTCAGTGTTTAGAGCAGTGCAGTGGTGTTCGGGTAGTGTAGGGGATCATGCTGCGGCTGGTGTTTCAGGGTTTAGGGCAGTGCAGTGTTGTTCAGGCAGTGCAGGGGGTCGTGCTGGGAGTGGTGTTTCAGGGTTTAGGGCAGTGCAGTGGTGTTCGGGCAGTGTAGGGGTTCATGCGGGGGGGTGTTTCAGGGTTTAGGGCAGTGCAGTGGTGTTCGGGCAGTGTAGGGGGTCATGCTCGGGCTGGTGTTTCATGGTTTAGGGCAGAGCAGTGGTGTTCGGGCAGTATAGGGGGACGTGCTTGGGGTAGTGTTTCAGGGTTTGGGGCAGAGCAGTGGTGTTCGGGCAGTGTAGAGGGTTCGTGTTGGGGGTGGTGTTTTAGGGCAGTGTAGTGGTGTTCGGCCAGTGTAGGCAGTCATTTTGGGGGTGGTGTTTCAGGGTTTAGGGCAGAGCAGTGGTGTTCGGGCATTGTAGGGGTCGTGCTGGCGGTGATGTTGCAGGGTTTAGGGCACTGCAGTGGTGTTCAGGCAGTGTTGGGGGTTTTGCTGGGGGTGGCGTTTCAGTGTTCAGGGCAGTGCAGTGGTGTTCGGGCAGTGTAGGAGGTTTTGCTGGGGGTGGTGTTTCAGGGTTTAGGGCAGTGCAGTGGTGTTTGGGTAGTGTGGGGGGTCGTGCTGGGGATGGTGTTTCAGGGTTTTGGGCAGTGCAGTAGTGTTCGGGCAGTGTAAGGGGTCTTGCTGGGGCTGGTGTTTCAGGGTTTAGGGCAGTGCAGTGGTGTTCCGGCAGTGTGAGGGGTCGTGCTGGGGATGGTGTTTCAGGGTTTAGGGCAGTGCAGTGGTGTTGGGGCAGTGTAGGGGGTCGTGCTGGGGCTGGTGTTTCAGGGTTTTGGGCAGTGCAGTGTTGTTCGGGGAGTGTAGGGGGTCATGCTGGTGCTATTGTTTCAGGGTTTAGGGCAGTGCAGTGCTGTTGGGGCAGTGTATAGGGTTTTGCTGGGGCAGGTGTTTCAGGGTTTAGGGCAGTGCAGTGCTGTTGGGGCAGAGTATAGGGTTTTGCTGGGGCAGGTGTTTCAGGGTTTAGGGCAGTGCAGTGGTGTTCGGGCAGTGTAGGGGGTCATGTTGGGGCTGGTGTTTCAGGGTTTATGGCAGAGCAGTGGTGTTCGGGCAGTTTAGGGGGACGTGCTTGGGGTGGTGTTTCAGGGTTTAGGGCAGAGCAGTGGTGTTCGGGCAGTGTAGGGTGTAGTCCTGGGGGTGGTGTTTCAGGGTTTAGGGGTTTTCAGTGGTGTTCGGGCAGTGTAGGGGTTTGTGCAGGGGGTGGTGTTTTAGGGCAGAGCAGTGGTGTTAAGGCAGTGTTGGGGGTTTTCCTGGGGGTGGTGTTTTAGTGTGTAGGACAGTTGTGTTCTGGCAGTGTAGGGGGTCTTGCTGGGGGTGGTGTTTCAGGGTTTATGGCAGTGCAGTGGTGTTCGGGCAGTGTAGGGGGTCATGCAGGGGGGTGGTGTTTCAGGGTTTAGGGCAGTGCAGTGGGGTTCGGGAGTGTAGAGGGTCTTGCTGGGGGTGGTGTTTCAGGGTATAGGGCAGTGCAGTGGTGTTCGGGTTAGTGTGGGGTTCGTGCTGGGGCTGGTGTTTCAGGGTTTAGGGCAGAGCAGTAGTGCTCTGGCAGTGAAGAGGGACGTGCTTGGGTTGGTGTTTCAGGGTTTAGGGCGAGCAGTGGGGTTCGGGTAGTGTAGGGGGTTGTGCTGGGGGTGGTGTTTCAGGGTTTAGGGCAGTGCATTGGTGTTCGGGCAGTGTAGGGGTTCGTGCTGGGGGTGGTGTTTTAGGGTTTAGGGCAGTGCAGTGGTGTTCGGGCAGTGTAGGGGGACGTGCTTGGGGTAGTGTTTCAGGGTTTAGGGCAGAGCAGAGGTGTTCGGGCAGTGTAGAGGGTTCGTGCTGGGGGTGGTGTTTTAGGGCAGTGTAGTGGTGTTCGGCCAGTGTAGGCGGTCATTTTGGGGGTGGTGTTTCAGGGTTTAGGGCAGTGCAGTGGTGTTCGGGCATTGTAGGGGTCGTGCTGGTGGTGGTGTTGCAGGGTTTAGGGCAGTGCAGTGGTGTTCAGGCAGTGTTGGGGGTTTTGCTGGGGGTGGTGTTTCAGTGTTCAGGGCAATGGTGTTTGGGCAGTGTAGTAGGTCTTGCTAGGGGTGGTGTTTCAGGGTTTATGGCAGTGCAGTGGTGTTGGGGCAGTGTTCGGGGTGTTGCTGGGGTTGGTGTTTCAGGGTTTAGGGCAGTGCAGTGGTGTTGGGGCAGTGTACGGGGTGTTGCTGGGGTTGGTGTTTCAGGGTTTAGGGCAGTGCAGTGGTGTTCGGGCAGTGTGGGGGGTCATGCTGGGGATGGTGTTTTAGGGTTTAGGGCAGTGCAGTGGTGTTCGGGCAGTGTAGGGGGACATGATGGGGCTGGTTTCAGGGTTTAGAGCACCACAGTGGTGTTCGGGCAGTGGTGGGGTTGATGCTGTTGGTGGTGTTTTAGGGCAATGCAGTGGTGTTTGGGCAGTGTAGGGCTTTGTGATGGGGTGGTGTTTTAGGGTTTAGGGCAGTGCAGTTGTGTTCGGGCAGTGTAGGGGGTTGTGCTGTGGGTGGTGTTTCAGGGTTTAGGGTGTTGAAGTGGTGTTCGGGCAGTGTAGGGGGTCTTGCAGGGGGTGGTGTTTCAGGGTATAGGGCAGTGCAGTGGTGTTCGGGCAGTGTGGGGTTCGTGCTGGGGCTGGTGTTTCAGGGTTTAGGGCAGAGCAGTAGTGCTCTGGCAGTGAAGAGGGACGTGCTTGGGTTGGTGTTTCAGGGTTTAGGGCGAGCAGTGGGGTTCGGGTAGTGTAGGGGGTTGTGCTGGGGGTGGTGTTTCAGGGTTTAGGGCAGTGCATTGGTGTTCGGGCAGTGTAGGGGTTCGTGCTGGGGGTGGTGTTTTAGGGTTTAGGGCAGTGCAGTGGTGTTCGGGCAGTGTAGGGGGACGTGCTTGGGGTAGTGTTTCAGGGTTTAGGGCAGAGCAGAGGTGTTCGGGCAGTGTAGAGGGTTCGTGCTGGGGGTGGTGTTTTAGGGCAGTGTAGTGGTGTTCGGCCAGTGTAGGCGGTCATTTTGGGGGTGGTGTTTCAGGGTTTAGGGCAGTGCAGTGGTGTTCGGGCATTGTAGGGGTCGTGCTGGTGGTGGTGTTGCAGGGTTTAGGGCAGTGCAGTGGTGTTCAGGCAGTGTTGGGGGTTTTGCTGGGGGTGGTGTTTCAGTGTTCAGGGCAATGGTGTTTGGGCAGTGTAGTAGGTCTTGCTAGGGGTGGTGTTTCAGGGTTTATGGCAGTGCAGTGGTGTTGGGGCAGTGTTCGGGGTGTTGCTGGGGTTGGTGTTTCAGGGTTTAGGGCAGTGCAGTGGTGTTGGGGCAGTGTACGGGGTGTTGCTGGGGTTGGTGTTTCAGGGTTTAGGGCAGTGCAGTGGTGTTCGGGCAGTGTGGGGGGTCATGCTGGGGATGGTGTTTTAGGGTTTAGGGCAGTGCAGTGGTGTTCGGGCAGTGTAGGGGGACATGATGGGGCTGGTTTCAGGGTTTAGAGCACCACAGTGGTGTTCGGGCAGTGGTGGGGTTGATGCTGTTGGTGGTGTTTTAGGGCAATGCAGTGGTGTTTGGGCAGTGTAGGGCTTTGTGATGGGGTGGTGTTTTAGGGTTTAGGGCAGTGCAGTTGTGTTCGGGCAGTGTAGGGGGTTGTGCTGTGGGTGGTGTTTCAGGGTTTAGGGTGTTGAAGTGGTGTTCGGGCAGTGTAGGAGGTCATGCTGGGGCTGGATTCAGGGTTTAGGGCAGTTCAGTGTTGTTCAGGCAGTGCAGGGGGTCGTGCTGGGGGTGGTGTTTCAGGTTTTAGGGCAGTGCAGTGGTGTTCGGGCAGTGTAGTGGTTCATGCGGGGGGGTTTTTCAGGGCTTAGGGCAGTGCAGTGGTGTTCGGGCAGTGTAGGGGGTCGTGATGGGCTGGTGTTTCAGGGTTTAGGGCAGAACAGTGGTGTTCGGGCATTGTAGGGGTTGATGCTGTGGGTGGTGTTTTAGGTCAGCGCAGTGGTGTTCGGGCAGTGTAGGGCGTTGTGCTGGGGGTTGTGTTTTAGGGTTTAGGGCAGTACAGTGGTGTTCGGGCAGTGTAGGGGGTCGTGCTGTGGGTGGTGTTTCAGGGTTTAGGGCAGTGCAGTGGTGTTCGGGCAGTGTAGGCGGTCGAGCTGGGGGTGGTCTTTCAGGGTTTAGGGCAGTGCAGTGGGGTTTAGGCATTGTAGGGGGTCATGCTGGGGGTGGTGTTGCAGGGTTTTGTTTAGTGCAGTGGTGTTCGGGCAGTGTAGGGGGTCTTGCAGGGGGTGGTGTTTCAGGGTTTAGAGCAGTGCAGTGGTGTTAGGGCAGTGTAGGGGGTCGTGCTAGGGGTGGTGTTTTAGGGTTTAGGGAAGTGCAGTGGTGTTTGGGCAGTGTAAGGGGTGTTGCAGAGGGTGGTGTTTCAGGGTTTAGGGCAGTGCACTGGTGTTCGGGCAGTGTAGGGGGTCGTGCTGGGACTGGTGTTTCAGGGTTTAGGGCAGTGCAGTGGTGTTCGGGCAGTGTAGGGGGTCATGCTGGGGCTGGTGTTTCAGGATTTAGGGCAGTGCAGTGGTGTTCCGGCAGTGCAGGGGTCATTCTGGGGAAGGTGTTTTAGGATTTAGGGAAGAGCAGTGGTGTTCGGGCAGTGTAGGAGGATGTGCGGGGGTGGTGTTTTAGGGTATAGGGCAGAGCAGTGGTGTTCGAGCAGGCTAGATGGTCGTGCTGGTGGTGTGTCAGGGTTTAGGGCAGTTCTGTGGTGTTCGGGCAGGGTAGGGGGTCATGCAGGGGGTGGTGTTTGAGGGTTTAGGGCAGTGCAGTGGTGTTCGGGCAGTGTTAGGGGTTTTGCTGGGAGTGGTCTTTCAGTGTTTAGGGCAGTGGTGTTTGGGCAGTGTAGGGGTTGATGCTGTGGGTGGTGTTTTAGGGCAGTGCAGTGGTGTTCGGGCAGTGTAGGGCGTTGTGCTAGGGGTGGTGTTTTAGGGTTTAAGGTAGTACAGTGGTGTTCGGGCAGTGTAGGGGGTCGTGCTGTGGGTGGTGTTTCAGGGTTTAGGGCAGTGCAGTGTTGTTCAGGCAGTGCAGGGGGTCGTGCTGGGAGTGGTGTTTCAGGGTTTAGGGCAGTGCAGTGGTGTTCCGGCAGTGTAGTGGTTCATGCGGGGGGTGTTTCAGGGTTTAGGGCAGTGCAGTGATGTTCGGGCAGTGTAGGGGGTCGTGCTCGGGCTGGTGTTTCATGGTTTAGGGCAGAGCAGTGGTGTTCGGGCAGTTTAGGGGGACGTACTTGGGGTAGTGTTTCAGGGTTTAGGGTAGAGCAGTGGTGTTCGGGCAGTGTAGAGGGTTCGTGCTGGGGGTGGTGTTTTAGGGCAGTGGAGTGGTGTTCAGCCAGTGTAGGCGGTCATTTTGGGGGTGGTGTTTCAGGGTTTAGGGCAGTGCAGTGGTGTTCGGGCATTGTAGGGGTCGTGCTGGCGGTGGTGTTGCAGGGTTTAGGGCACTGCAGTGGTGTTCAGGCAGTGTTGGGGGTTTTGCTGGGGGTGGTGTTTCAGTGTTCAGGGCAGTGCAGTGGTGTTCGGGCAGTGTAGGAGGTCTTGCTGGGGGTGGTGTTTCAGGGTTTAGGGCAGTGCAGTGGTGTTTGGGTAGTGTGGGGGGTCGTGCTGGGGATGGCGTTTCAGGGTTTTGGGCAGTGCAGTAGTGTTTGGGCAATGTAAGGGGTCTTGCTGGGGCTGGTGTTTCAGGGTTTAGGGCAGTGCAGTGGTTTTCGGGCAGTGTGGGGGGTCGTGCTGGGGATGGTGTTTCAGGGTTTAGGGCAGTGCAGTGGTGTTCGGGCAGTGTAGGGGGTCGTGCTGGGGCTGGTGTTTCAGGGTTTTGGGCAGTGCAGTGTTGTTCGGGGAGTGTAGGGGGTCATGCTGGTGCTATTCTTTCAGGGTTTAGGGCAGTGCAGTGCTGTTCAGGCAGTGTATAGGGTTTTGCTGGGGCAGGTGTTTCAGGGTTTAGGGCACTGCAGTGGTGTTCGGGCAGTGTAGGGGGTCGTGTTGGGGCTGGTGTTTCAGGGCAGAGCAGTGGTGTTCGGGCAGTTTAAGGGGACGTGCTTGGGGTGGTGTTTCAGGGTTTAGGGCAGAGCAGTGGTGTTTGGGCAGTGTAGGGTGTAGTCCTGGGGGTGGTGTTTCAGGGTTTAGGGGTTTGCAGTGGTGTTCCGGCAGTGTAGGGGTTCGTGCAGGGGTGGTGTTTTAGGGCAGAGCAGTGGTGTTCAGGCAGTGTTGGGGATTTTCCTGGGGGTGGTGTTTCAGTGTGTAGGACAGTTGTGTTCGGGCAGTGTAGGGGGTCTTGCTGGGGGTGGTGTTTCAGGGTTCATGGCAGTGCAGTGGTGTTCGGGCAGTGTAGGGGGTCGTGCAGGGGGGTGGTGTTTCAGGGTTTAGGGCAGTGCAGTGGGGTTCGGGGAGTGTAGGGGGTCTTGCTGGGGGTGGTGTTTCAGGGTATAGGGCAGTGCAGTGGTGTTCGGGCAGTGTGGGGTTCCTGCTGGGGCTGGAGTTTCAGGGTTTAGGGCAGAGCAGTAGTGCTCTGGCAGTGTAGAGGGACATGCTTGGGTTGGTGTTTCAGGGTTTAGGGCGAGCAGTGGTGTTTGGGTAGTGTAGGGGGTTGTGCTTGGGGTGGTGTTTCAGGGTTTAGGGCAGTGCATTGGTGTTCGGGCAGTGTAGGGGTTCGTGCTGGGGGTGGTGTTTTAGGGTTTAGGGCAGTGCAGTGGTGTTCGGGCAGTGTAGGGGGTCGTGCTGTGGGTGGTGTTTCAGGGTTTAGGGCAGTGCAGTGGTGTTCGGGTAGTGTAGGCGGTCGTGCTGGGGGTGGTATTTCAGGGTTTAGGGCAGTGCAGTGGTGTTCGGGCATTGTAGGGGTCATGCTGGGGTTGGTGTTGCAGAGTTTAGGGCAGTGCAGTGGTGTTCGGGCAGTGTATGGCGTCTTGCAGGAGGTGGTGTTTCAGTGTTTAGAGCAGTGCAGTGGTGTTCGGGTAGTGTAGGGGATCATGCTGCGGCTGGTGTTTCAGGGTTTAGGGCAGTGCAGTGTTGTTCAGGCAGTGCAGGGGATCGTGCTGGGAGTGGTGTTTAAGGGTTTAGGGCAGTGCAGTGGTGTTCGGGCAGTGTAGTGGTTCATGCGGGGGGTGTTTCAGGGTTTAGGGCAGTGCAGTGGTGTTCGGGCAGTGTAGGGGGTCGTGCTCGGGCTGGTGTTTCATGGTTTAGGGCAGAGCAGTGGTGTTCGGGCAGTATAGGGGGACGTGCTTGGGGTAGTGTTTCAGGGTTTAGGGCAGAGCAGTGGTGTTCGGGCAGTGTAGAGGGATCGTGCTGGGGGTGGTGTTTTAGGGCAGTTTCGTGGTGTTCGGCCAGTGTAGGCGGTCATTTTGGGGGTGGTGTTTCAGTGTTCAGGGCAGTGTAGTGGTGTTCGGGCAGTGTAGGAGGTTTTGCTGGGGGTGGTGTTTCAGGGTTTAGGGCAGTGCAGTGGTGTTTGGGTAGTGTGGGGGGTCGTGCTGGGGATGGTGTTTCAGGGTTTTGGGCAGTGCAGTAGTGTTCGGGAAAGTGTAAGGGGTCTTGCTGGGGCTGGTGTTTCAGGGTTTAGGGCAGTGCAGTGGTGTTCGGGCAGTGTGGGGGGTCGTGCTGGGGATGGTGTTTCAGGGTTTAGGGCAGTGCAGTGGTGTTCGGGCAGTGTAGGAGGTTTTGCTGGGGGTGGTGTTTCAGGGTTTAGGGCAGTGCAGTGGTGTTTGGGTAGTGTGGGGGGTCGTGCTGGGGATGGTGTTTCAGGGTTTTGGGCAGTGCAGTAGTGTTCGGGAAAGTGTAAGGGGTCTTGCTGGGGCTGGTGTTTCAGGGTTTAGGGCAGTGCAGTGGTGTTCGGGCAGTGTGGGGGGTCGTGCTGGGGATGGTGTTTCAGGGTTTAGGGCAGTGCAGTGGTGTTTGGGCAGTGTAGGGGGTCGTGCTGGGGCTGGTGTTTCAGGGTTTTGGGCAGTGCAGTGTTGTTCGGGGAGTGTAGGGGGTCAGGCTGGTGCTATTGTTTCAGGGTTTAGGGCAGTGCAGTGCTGTTCGGGCAGTGTATAGGGTTTTGCTGGGGCAGGTGTTTCAGGGTTTAGGGCAGTGCAGTGGTGTTCGGGCAGTGTAGGGGGTCGTGTTGGGGCTGGTGTTTCAGGGTTTATGGCAGAGCAGTGGTGTTCGAGCAGTTTAGGGGGACGTGCTTTGGGTGGTGTTTCAGGGTTTAGGGCAGAGCAGTGGTGTTCGGGCAGTTTAGGGTGTAGTCCTGGGGGTGGTGTTTCAGGGTTTAGGGGTTTGCAGTGGTGTTCGGGCATTCTAGGGGTTCGTGCAGGGGGTGGTGTTTTAGGGCAGAGCAGTGGTGTTCAGGCAGTGTTGGGGGTTTTCCTGGGGGTGGTGTTTCAGTGTGTAGGACAGTTGTGTTCGGGCAGTGTAGGGGGTCTTGCTGGGGGTGGTGCTTCAGGGTTTATGGCAGTGCAGGGGTGTTTGGGCAGTGTAGGGGGTCGTGCAGGGGGGTGGTGTTTCAGGGTTTAGGGCAGTGCAGTGGGGTTTGGGGAGTGTAGGGGGTCTTGCTGGGGGTGGTGTTTCAGGGTATATGGCAGTGCAGTGGTGTTCGGGCAGTGTGGGGTTCGTGCTGGGGGTGGTGTTGCAGAGTTTAGAGCAGTGCAGTGGTGTTCGGGCAGTGTAGGGGATCATGCTGCGGCTGGTGTTTCAGAGTTTAGGACAGTGCACTGGTGTTGGGACAGTGTAGGGGGTCGTGCTGTGGCTGGTGTTTCACGGTTTAGGGCAGTGCAGTGTTGTTCAGGCAGTGCATGGGGTCGTGATGGGGTGGTGTTTCAGGGTTTAGGGCAGTGCAGTGGTGTTCGGGCAGTGTAGTGGTTCATGCGGGGGGTGTTTCAGGGTTTAGGGCAGAGCAGTGGTGTTCGGGCAGTGTAGGGTGTAGTCCTGGGGGTGGTGTTTCAGGGTTTAGGGGTTTGCAGTGGTGTTTGCGCAGTGTAGGGGTTCGTGCAGGGGGTGGCGTTTTAGGGCAGAGCAGTGGTGTTCAGGCAGTGTTGGGGGTTTTTCTGGGGGTGGTGTTTCAGTGTGGAGGACAGTTGTGTTCGGGCAGTGTAGGGTGTCTTGCTGGGGGTGGTGTTTCAGGGTTTATGGCAGTGCAGTGGTGTTCGGGCAGCATAGGGGGTCATGCAGGGCGGTGGTGTTTCAGGGTTTAGGGCAGTGCAGTGGGGTTCGGGGAGTGTAGGGGGTCTTGCTGGGGCTGGTGTTTCAGGGTTTAGGGCAGAGCAGTAGTGCTCTGGCAGTGTAGAGGGACGTGCTTGGGTGTGTGTTTCAGGGTTTAGGGCGAGCAGTGGTGTTCGGGTAGTGTAGGAGGTTGTGCTGGGGGTGGTGTTTCAGGGTTTAGGGCAGTGCATTGGTGTTCAGGCAGTGTAGGGATTCGTGCTGGGGGTGGTGTTTTAGGGTTTAGGGCAGTGCAGTGGTGTTCAGGCAGTGTAGGGGGTCGTGCTGTGGGTGGTGTTTCAGGGTTTAGGGCAGTGCAGTGGTGTTCGGGTAGTGTAGGCGGTCGTGCTGGGGGTGGTATTTCAGGGTTTAGGGCAGTGCAGTGGTGTTCGGGCATTGTAGGGGTCGTGCTGGGGGTGGTGTTGCAGAGTTTAGGGCAGTGCAGTGGTGTTCGGGCAGTGTATGGCATCTTGCAGGAGGTGGTGTTTCAGTGTGTAGAGCAGTGCAGTGGTGTTCTGGTAGTGTAGGGGATCATGCTGCGGCTGGTGTTTCAGGGTTTAGGGCAGAGCAGTGCTGTTTGGTCAGTATGGGGGGTCGTGCTGGGGCTGATGTTTCATGGTTTAGGGCAGTTCAGTGGTGTTCGGGCAGTTTAGGGGGTCATGCTGGGGCTGGTGTTTCAGAGTTTAAGGCAGTGCACTGGTGTTCGGGCAGTGTAGGGGGTCGTGCTGGGGCTGGTGTTTCACGGTTTAGGGCAGTGCAGTGTTGTTCAGGCAGTGCAGGGGGTTGTGCTGGGAGTGGTGTTTCAGGGTTTAGGGCAGTGCAGTGGTGTTCGGGCAGTGTAGTGGTTCATGCGGGGGGGTGTTTCAGGGTTTAGGGCAGTGCAGTGGTGTTCGGGCAGTGTAGGGGGTCGTGCTCGGGCTGGTGTTTCATGGTTTAGGGCAGAGCAGTGGTGTTCGGGCAGTATAGGGGGACGTGCTTGGGGTAGTGTTTCAGGGTTTAGGGCAGAGCAGTGGTGTTCGGGCAGTGTAGAGGGTTTGTGCTGGGGGTGGTGTTTTAGGGCAGTGTAGTGGTGTTCGGCCAGTGTAGGCGGTCATTTTGGGGGTGGTGTTTCAGGGTTTAGGGCAGTGCAGTGGTGTTCGGGCATTGTAGGGGTCGTGCTGGCGGTGGTGTTTCAGGGTTTAGGGCAGTGCAGTGGTGTTCAGGCAGTGTTGGGGGTTTTGCTGGGGGTGGTGTTTCAGTGTTCAGGGCAATGGTGTTTGGGCAGTGTAGTGGGTCTTGCTGGGGGTGGTGTTTCAGGGTTTATGGCAGTGCAGTGGTGTTCGGGCAGTGTAGGGGGTTGTGCAGGGGGGTGGTGTTTCAGGGTTTAGGGCAGTGCAGTGGTGTTGGGGCAGTGTACGGGGTGTTGCTGGGGGTGGTGTTTCAGGGTTTAGGGCAGTGCAGTGGTGTTCGGGCAGTGTGGGGGGTCATGCTGGGGATGGTGTTTTAGGGTTTAGGGCAGTGCAGTGGTGTTCGGGCAGTGTAGGGGGTCTTGATGGGGCTGGTTTCAGGGTTTAGGGCACAACAGTGGTGTTCGGGCAGTGTAGGGGTTGATGCTGTTGATGGTGTTTTAGGGCAGTGAAGTGGTGTTTGGGCAGTGTAGGGCTTTGTGATGGGTGGTGTTTTAGGGTTTAGGGCAGTGCAGTGGTGTTCGGGCAGTGTAGGGGGTCGTGCTTTGGGTGGTGTTTCAGGGTTTAGGTCATTGAAGTCGTGTTCGGGCAGTGTAGGGGGTCTTGCAGGGGGTGGTGTTTCAGGGTTTAGAGCAGTGCAGTGGTGTTCGGGCAGAGTAGGGGGTCACGCTGGGGTGGTGTTTTAGGGTTTAGGGAAGTGCAGTGGTGTTCGGGCAGTGTAGGGGGTCGTGCTGGGGCTGGATTCGGGGTTTAGGGCAGTGCAGTGTTGTTCAGGCAGTGCAGGGGGTCGTGCTGGAGGTGGTGTTTCAGGTTTTAGGGCAGTGCAGTGGTGTTTGGGCAGTGTAGTGGTTCATGCGGGGGGTGTTTCAGGGTTTAGTGCAGTGCAGTGGTGTTCGGGCAGTGTAGGAGGTCGTGATGGGCTGGTGTTTCAGGGTTTAGGGCAGAACAGTGGTGTTCGGGCATTGTAGGGGTTGATGCTGTGGGTGGTGTTTTAGGGCAGTGCAGTGGTGTTCGGGCAGTGTAGGGCGTTGTGCTGGGGGTGGTGTTTTAGGGTTTAGGGCAGTACAGTGGTGTTCGGGCAGTGTAGGGGGTCGTGCTGTGGGTGGTGTTTCAGGGTTTAGGGCAGTGCAGTGGTGTTCGGGCAGTGTAGGCGGTCGAGCTGGGGGTGGTCTTTCAGGGTTTAGGGCAGTGCAGTGGTGTTCAGGCATTGTAGGGGGTCATGCTGGGGGTGGTGTTGCAGGGTTTTGTTTAGTGCAGTGGTGTTCGGGCAGTGTAGGGGGTCTTGCAGGGGGGTGGTGTTTCAGGGTTTAGAGCAGTGCAGTGGTGTTAGGGCAGTGTAGGGGGTTGCGCTAGGGGTGGTGTTTTAGGGTTTAGGGAAGTGCAGTGGTGTTTGGGCAGTGTAAGGGGTCTTGCAGAGGGTGGTGTTTCAGGGTTTAGGGCAGTGCACTGGTGTTCGGGCAGTGTAGAGGGTCGTGCTGGGACTGGTGTTTCAGGGTTTAGGGCAGTGCTTTGGTGTTCGGGCAGTGTAGGGGGTCATGCTGGGGCTGGTGTTTCAGGATTTAGGGCAGTGCAATGGTGTTCCGGCAGTGCAGGGGTCATTATGGGGCAGGTGTTTTCGGGTTTAGGGAAGAGCAGTGGTGTTCGGGCAGTGTAGGAGGATGTGCGGGGGGTGGTGTTTTAGGGTATAGGGCAGAGCACTGGTGTTCGAGCAGGCTAGATGGTCGTGCTGGTGGTGTGTCAGGGTTTAGGGCAGTTCTGTGGTGTTCGGGCAGGGTAGGGGTTCATGCAGGGGGTGGTGTTTCAGGGTTTAGGGCAGTGTAGTGGTGTTCGGGCAGTGTTGGGGGTTTTGCTGGGAGTGGTCTTTCAGTGTTTAGGGCAGTGGTGTTCGGGCAGTGTAGGTGGGGTTGCTGGGGGTGGTGTTTCAGGGTTTAGGGCAGTGCAGTCGTGTTCGGGCAGTGTAGGTTGTAGTGCAGGGGGGTAGGGTTTCAGGGTCTAGGGCAGTGCTGTGGTGTTCGGGCAGTGTAGGAGGTCTTGCTGGGGGTGGTGTTTCAGGGTTTAGGGCAGAACAGTGGTGTTCGGGCATTGTAGGGGTCATTATGGGGCAGGTGTTTTAGGGTTTAGGGAAGAGCAGTGGTGTTCGGGCAGTGTAGGAGGATGTGCGGGGGGTGGTGTTTTAGGGTATAGGGCAGAGCAGTGGTGTTCGAGCAGGCTAGATGGTCGTGCTGGTGGTGTGTCAGGGTTTAGGGCAGTTCTGTGGTGTTCGGGCAGGGTAGGGGGTCATGCAGGGGGTGGTGTTTCAGGGTTTAGGGCAGTGCAGTTGTGTTCGGGCAGTGTTGGGGGTCGTGCTGTGGGTGGTGTTTCAGGGTTTAGGGCAGTGCAGTGGTGTTCGGGTAGTGTAGGCGGTCGTGCTGGGGGTGGTATTTCAGGGTTTAGGGCAGTGCAGTGGTGTTCGGGCATTGTAGGGGTCATGCTGGGGTTGGTGTTGCAGAGTTTAGGGCAGTGCAGTGGTGTTCGGGCAGTGTATGGCGTCTTGCAGGAGGTGGTGTTTCAGTGTTTAGAGCAGTGCAGTGGTGTTCGGGTAGTGTAGGGGATCATGCTGCGGCTGGTGTTTCAGGGTTTAGGGCAGTGCAGTGTTGTTCAGGCAGTGCAGGGGATCGTGCTGGGAGTGGTGTTTCAGGGTCTAGGGCAGTGCAGTGGTGTTCGGGCAGTGTAGTGGTTCATGCGGGGGGTGTTTCAGGGTTTAGGGCAGTGCAGTGGTGTTCGGGCAGTGTAGGGGGTCGTGCTCGGGCTGGTGTTTCATGGTTTAGGGCAGAGCAGTGGTGTTCGGGCAGTATAGGGGGAGGTTCTTGGGGTAGTGTTTCAGGGTTTAGGGCAGAGCAGTGGTGTTCGGGCAGTGTAGAGGGATCGTGCTGGGGGTGGTGTTTTAGGGCAGTTTCGTGGTGTTCGGCCAGTGTAGGCGGTCATTTTGGGGGTGGTGTTTCAGTGTTCAGGGCAGTGCAGTGGTGTTCGGGCAGTGTAGGAGGTTTTGCTGGGGGTGGTGTTTCAGGGTTTAGGGCAGTGCAGTGGTGTTTGGGTAGTGTGGGGGGTCGTGCTGGGGATGGTGTTTCAGGGTTTTGGGCAGTGCAGTAGTGTTCGGGAAAGTGTAAGGGGTCTTGCTGGGGCTGGTGTTTCAGGGTTTAGGGCAGTGCAGTGGTGTTCGGGCAGTGTAGGGGATCGTGCTGGGGCTGGTGTTTCAGGGTTTTGGGCAGTGCAGTGTTGTTCGGGGAGTGTAGGGGGTCAGGCTGGTGCTATTGTTTCAGGGTTTAGGGCAGTGCAGTGCTGTTCGGGCAGTGTATAGGGTTTTGCTGGGGCAGGTGTTTCAGGGTTTAGGGCAGCGCAGTGGTGTTCGGGCAGTGTAGGGGGTCGTGTTGGGGCTGGTGTTTCAGGGTTTATGGCAGAGCAGTGGTGTTCGAGCAGTTTAGGGGGACGTGCTTTGGGTGGTGTTTCAGGGTTTAGGGCAGAGCAGTGGTGTTCGGGCAGTTTAGGGTGTAGTCCTGGGGGTGGTGTTTCAGAGTTTAGGGGTTTGCAGTGGTGTTCGGGCAGTGTAGGGGTTCGTGCAGGGGGTTGTGTTTTAGGGCAGAGCAGTGGTGTTCAGGCAGTGTTGGGGGTTTTCCTGGGGGTGGTGTTTCAGTGTGTAGGACAGTTGTGTTCGGGCAGTGTAGGGGGTCTTGCTGGGGGTGGTGTTTCAGGGTTTATGGCAGTGCAGGGGTGTTCGGGCAATGTAGGGGGTCGTGCAGGGGGGTGGTGTTTCAGGGTTTAGGGCAGTGCAGTGGGGTTTGGGGAGTGTAGGGGGTTGTGCTGGGGGTGGTGTTTCAGGGTTTAGGGCAGTGCAGTGGTGTTCGGGCAGTGTAGGGGGTCGTGCTGTGGGTGGTGTTTCAGGGTTTAGGGCAGTGCAGTGGTGTTCGGGTAGTGTAGGCGGTCGTGCTGGGGGTGGTATTTCAGGGTTTAGGGCAGTGCAGTGGTGTTCGAGCAGTGTAGGGGTTCGTGCTGGGGGTGGTGTTTCAGGGTTTAGGGCAGTGCAGTGGTGTTCGGGCAGTGTAGGGGGTCGTGCTGTGGGTGGTGTTTCAGGGTTTAGGGCAGTGCAGTTGTGTTCGGGTAGTGTAGGCGGTCGTGCTGGGGGTGGTATTTCAGGGTTTAGGGCAGTGCAGTGGTGTTCGAGCATTGTAGGGGTCGTGCTGGGGGTGGTGTTGCAGAGTTTAGGGCAGTGCAGTGGTGTTCGGGCAGTGTATGGCATCTTGCAGGAGGTGGTGTTTCAGTGTTTAGAGCAGTGCAGTGGTGTTTGGGTAGTGTAGGGGATCATGCTGCGGCTGGTGTTTCAGGGTTTAGGGCAGAGCAGTGCTGTTCGGGCAGTATGGGGGGTCGTTCTTGGGCTGATGTGTCATGGTTTAGGGCAGTTCAGTGGTGTTCGGGCAGTTTAGGGGGTCATGCTGGGGCTGGTGTTTCAGAGTTTAGGGCAGTGCACTGGTGTTCGGGCAGTGTAGGGGGTCGTGCTGCGGCTGGTGTTTCAGGGTTTAGGGCAGTGCAGTGTTGTTCAGGAGGTGCAGGGGGTCGTGCTGGGAGTGGTGTTTCAGGGTTTAGGGCAGTGCAGTGGTGTTTGGGCAGTGTAGTGGTTCATGCGGGGGGTGTTTCAGGGTTTAGCGTAGTGCAGTGGTGTTCGGGCAGTGTAGGGGGTCGTGCTCGGGCTGGTGTTTAATGGTTTAGGGCAGAGCAGTGGTGTTCGGGCAGTATAGGGGGACGTGCTTGGGGTAGTGTTTCAGGGTTTAGGGCAGAGCAGTGGTGTTCGGGCAGTGTAGAGGGTTCGTGCTGGGGGTGGTGTTTTAGGGCAGTGTAGTGGTGTTCGGCCAGTGTAGGCGCTCATTTTGGGGGTGGTGTTTCAGGGTTTAGGGCAGTGCAGTGGTGTTCGGGCATTGTAGGGGTCGTGCTGGCGGTGGTGTTGCAGGGTTTAGGGCAGTGCAGTGGTGTTCAGGCAGTGTTGGGGGTTTTGCTGGGGGTGGTGTTTCAGTGTTCAGGGCAATGGTGTTTGGGCAGTGTAGTAGGTCTTGCTGGGGGTGGTGTTTCAGGGTTCATGGCAGCGCAGTGGTGTTCGGGCAGTGTAGGGGGTTGTGCAGGGGGGTGGTGTTTCAGGGTTTAGGGCAGTGCAGTGGTGTTGCGGCAGTGTACGGGGTGTTGCTGGGGGTGGTGTTTCAGGGTTTAGGGCAGTGCAGTGGTGTTCGGGCAGTGTGGGGGGTCATGCTGGGGATGGTGTTTTAGGGTTTAGGGCAGTGCAGTCGTGTTCAGGCAGTGTAGGGGTCGTGATGGGGCTGGTTTCAGGGTTTAGGGCACAACAGTGGTGTTCGGGCAG
This sequence comes from Triturus cristatus, assembly GCF_964204655.1. Lineage (NCBI taxonomy): Eukaryota > Metazoa > Chordata > Amphibia > Caudata > Salamandridae > Triturus > Triturus cristatus. The sequence continues at coordinate 544,056 of NW_028187862.1, read as the reverse complement.
TGTAGGGGTTGATGCTGTTGGTGGTGTTTTAGGGCAGTGCAGTGGTGTTTGGGAAGTGTAGGGCTTTGTGATGGGGTGGTGTTTTAGGGTTTAGGGCAGTGCAGTGGTGTTCGGGCAGTGTAGGGGGTCGTGCTGTGGGTGGTGTTACAGGGTTTAGGGCATTGAAGTGGTGTTCGCGCAGTGTAGGGGGTCTTGCAGGGGGTGGTGTTTCAGGGTTTAGAGCAGTGCAGTGGTGTTCGTGCAGAGTAGGGGGTCGCGCTGGGGGTGGTGTTTTAGGGTTTAGGGAAGTGCAGTGGTGTTCGGGCAGTGTAGGGGGTCATGCTGGGGCTGGATTCAGGGTTTAGGGCAGTGCAGTGTTGTTCAGGCAGTGCAGGGGGTCATGCTGGGGGTGGTGTTTCAGGTTTTAGGGCAGTGCAGTGGTGTTCGGGCAGTGTAGTGGTTCATTCGGGGGGTGTTTCAGGGTTTAGGGCAGTGCAGTGGTGTTCGGGCAGTGTAGGGAGTCGTGATGGGCTGGTGTTTCAGGGTTTAGGGCAGAACAGTGGTGTTCGGGCATTGTAGGGGTTGATGCTGTGGGTGGTGTTTTAGGGCAGTGCAGTGGTGTTCGGGCAGTGTAGGGCATTGTGCTGGGGGGGGTGTTTTAGGGTTTAGGGCAGTACAGTGGTGTTCGGGCAGTGTAGGGGGTCGTGCTGTGGGTGATGTTTCAGGGTTTAGGGCAGTGCAGGGGTGTTCGGGCAGTGTAGGCGGTCGAGCTGGGGGTGGTCTTTCAGGGTTTAGGGCAGTGCAGTGGTGTTCAGGCATTGTAGGGGGTCATGCTGGGGGTGGTGTTGCAGGGTTTTGTTTAGTGCAGTGGTGTTCAGGCAGTGTAGGGGGTCTTGCAGGGGGTGGTGTTTCAGGGTTTAGAGCAGTGCAGTGGTGTTAGGGCAGTGTAGGGGGTCACGCTAGGGGTGGTGTTTTAGGGTTTAGGGAAGTGCAGTGGTGTTTGGGCAGTGTAAGGGGTCTTGCAGAGGGTGGTGTTTCAGGGTTTAGGGCAGTGCACTGGTGTTCGGGCAGTGTAGGGTGTTGTGCTGGGGATGGTGTTTCAGGGTTTAGGGCAGTGCAGTTGTGCTCGGGCAGTGTAGGGGGTCATGCTGGGGCTGGTGTTTCAGGATTTAGGGCAGTGCAGTGGTGTTCCGGCAGTGTAGGGGTCATTCTGGGGCAGGTGTTTTAGGGTTTAGGGAAGAGCAGTGGTGTTCGGGCAGTGTAGGGGGATGTGCGGGGGGTGGTGTTTTAGGGTATAGGGCAGAGCAGTGGTGTTCGAGCAGACTAGATGGTCGTGCTGGTGGTGTGTCAGGGTTTAGGGCAGTTCTGTGGTGTTCGGGCAGGGTAGGGGCTCATGCAGGGGGTGGTGTTTCAGGGTTTAGGGCAGTGCAGTGGTGTTCGGGAAGTGTTGGGGGTTTTGCTGGGAGTGGTCTTTCAGTGTTTAGGGCAGTGGTGTTCGGGCAGTGTAGGTGGGGTTGCTGGGGGTGGTGTTTCAGGGTTTATGGCAGTGCAGTGGTGTTCGGGCAATGTAGGTTGTAGTGCAGGGGGGTGGTGTTTCAGGGTTTAGGGCAGTGCAGTGGTGTTCGGGCGGTGTAGGAGGTCTTGCTGGGGGTGGTGTTTCAGGGTTTAGGGCAGTGCAGTGGTGTTTGGGCAGAGTGGGGGGTCGTGCTGGGGATGGTGTTTCAGGGTTTTGGGCAGTGCAGTAGTGTTCGGGCAGTGTAAGGGGTCTTGCTGGGGCTGGTGTTTCAGGGTTTAGGGCAGTGCAGTGGTGTTCGGGTAGTGTGGGGGTTCATGCTGGGGATGGTGTTTCAGGGTTTAGGGCAGTGCAGTGGTGTTCGGGCAGTGTAGGGGGCCGTGCTGGGGCTGGTGTTTCAGGGTTTTGGGCAGTGCAGTGTTGTTTGGGGAGTGTAGGGGGTCGTGCTGGTGCTATTGTTTCACGGTTTAGGGCAGTGCAGTGCTGTTCGGGCAGTGTATAGGGTTTTGTTGGGGCAGGTGTTTCAGGGTTTAGGGCAGTGCAGTGGTGTTCGGGCAGTGTAGGGGTCATGTTGGGGCTGGTGTTTCAGGGTGTATGGCAGAGCAGTGGTGTTCGGGCAGTGTAGGGGGACGTGCTTGGGGTGGTGTTTCAGGGTTTAGGGCAGAGCAGTGGTGTTCGGGCAGTGTAGGGTGAAGTCCTGGGGGTGGTGTTTCAGGGTTTAGGGGTTTGCAGTGGTGTTCGGGCAGTGTAGGGGTTCATGCAGGGGGTGGTGTTTTAGGGCAGAGCAGTGGTGTTCAGGCAGTGTTGGGGTTTTTCCTGGGGGTGGTGTTTCAGTGTGTAGGACAGTCGTGTTAGGGCAGTGTAGGGGGTCTTGCTGGCGGTGGTGTTTCAAGGTTTATGGCAGTGCAGTGGTGTTCGGGCAGTGTAGGGGGTCGTGCAGGGGGGTGGTGTTTCAGGGTTTAGGGCAGTGCAGTGGGGTTCGGGGAGTGTGGGGGTCTTGCTGGGGTGGTGTTTCAGGGTATAGGGCAGTGCAGTGGTGTTTGGGCAGTGTGGGTTTCGTGCTGGGCTGGTGTTTCAGGGTTCAGGTCAGAGCAGTAGTGCTCTGTCAATGTAGAGGGACGTGCTTGGGTTAGGGTTTCAGGGTTTAGGGCAAACAGTGGTGTTCGGGTAGTGTAGGGGGTTGTGCTGGGGGTGGTGTTTCAGGGTTTTGGGCAGTGCATTGGTGTTCGGGCAGTGTAGGGGTTCGTGCTGGGGGTGGTGTATTAGGGTTTAGGGAAGTGCAGTGGTGTTCGGGCAGTGTAGGGGGTCGTGCTGTGGGTGGTGTTTCAGGGTTTAGGGCAGTGCAGTGGTGTTCGGGTAGTGTAGGCGGTCGTGCTGGGGGTGGTATTTCAGGGTTTAGGGCAGTGCAGTGGTGTTCGGACATTGTAGGGGTCGTGCTGGGGGTGGTGTTGCAGAGTTTAGGGTAGTGCAGTGGTGTTCGGGCAGTGTATGGCGTCTTGCAGGAGGTGGTGTTTCAGTGTGTAGAGCAGTGCAGTGGTGTTCGGGTAGTGTAGGGGATCATGCTGCGGCAGGTGTTTCAGGGTTTAGGGCAGAGCAGTGCTGTTCGGGCAGTATGGGGGGTCGTGCTGGGGCTGATGTTTCATGGTTTAGGGCAGTTCAGTGGTGTTCGGGCAGTTTAGGGGGTCATGCTAGTGCTGGTGTTTCAGAGTTTAGGGCAGTGCACTGGTGTTCGGGCAGTGTAGGGGGTCGTGCTGGGGCTGGTGTTTCACGGTTTAGGGCAGTGCAGTGTTGTTCAGGCAGTGCAGGGGGTCGTGTTGGGAGTGGTGTTTCAGGGTTCAGGTCAGAGCAGTAGTGCTCTGTCAGTGTAGAGGGACGTGCTTGGGTTGGGGTTTCAGGGTTTAGGGCAAACAGTGGTGTTCGGGTAGTGTAGGGGGTTGTGCTGGGGGTGGTGTTTCAGGGTTTTGGGCAGTGCATTGGTGTTCGGGCAGTGTAGGGGTTCGTGCTGGGGGTGGTGTATTAGGGTTTAGGGAAGTGCAGTGGTGTTCGGGCAGTGTAGGGGGTCGTGCTGTGGGTGGTGTTTCAGGGTTTAGGGCAGTGCAGTGGTGTTCGGGTAGTGTAGGCGGTCGTGCTGGGGGTGGTATTTCAGGGTTTAGGGCAGTGCAGTGGTGTTCGGGCATTGTAGGGGTCGTGCTGGGGGTGGTGTTGCAGAGTTTAGGGTAGTGCAGTGGTGTTCGGGCAGTGTATGGCGTCTTGCAGGAGGTGGTGTTTCAGTGTGTAGAGCAGTGCAGTGGTGTTCGGATAGTGTAGGGGATCATGCTGCGGCTGGTGTTTCACGGTTTAGGGCAGTGCAGTGTTGTTCAGGCAGTGCAGGGGGTCGTGCTGGGAGTGGTGTTTCAGGATTTAGGGCAGTGCAGTGGTGTTCGGGAAGTGTAGTGGTTCATGCGGGGGGGGGGTTTCAGGGTTTAGGGCAGTGCAGTTGTGTTCGGGCAGTGTAGGGGGTCGTGCTCGGGCTGGTGTTTCATGGTTTAGGGCAGAGCAGTGGTGTTCGGGCAGTATAGGGGGACGTGCTTGGGGTAGTGTTTCAGGGTTTAGGGCAGAGCAGTGGTGTTCGGGCAGTGTAGAGGGTTCGTGCTGGGGGTGGTGTTTTAGGGCAGTGCAGTGGTGTTCGGGTAGTGTAGGCGGTCGTGCTGGGGGTGGTATTTCAGGGTTTAGGGCAGTGCAGTGGTGTTCGGGGAGTGTGGGGGTCTTGCTGGGGTGGTGTTTCAGGGTATAGGGCAGTGCAGTGGTGTTCGGGCAGTGTGGGTTTCGTGCTGGGCTGGTGTTTCAGGGTTTAGGTCAGAGCAGTAGTGCTCTGTCAGTGTAGAGGGACGTGCTTGGGTTGGGGTTTCAGGGTTTAGGGCATACAGTGGTGTTCGGGTAGTGTAGGGGGTTGTGCTGGGGGTGGTGTTTCAGGGTTTTGGGCAGTGCATTGGTGTTCGGGCAGTGTAGGGGTTCGTGCTGGGGGTGGTGTATTAGGGTTTAGGGCAGTGCAGTGGTGTTTAGGCAGTGTAGGGGGTCGTGCTGTGGGTGGTATTTCAGGGTTTAGGGCAGTGCAGTGGTGTTCGGTTAGTGTAGGTGGTCGTGCTGGGGGTGGTATTTCAGGGTTTAGGGCAGTGCAGTGGTGTTCGGGCGTTGTAGGGGTCGTGCTGGGGGTGGTGTTGCAGAGTTTAGAGCAGTGCAGTGGTGTTCGGGCAGTGTAGGGGATCATGCTGCGGCTGGTGTTTCAGAGTTGAGGACAGTGCACTGGTGTTGGGGCAGTGTAGGGGGTCGTGCTGTGGCTGGTGTTTCACGGTTTAGGGCAGTGCAGTGTTGTTCAGGCAGTGCATGGGGTCGTGATGGGGTGGTGTTTCAGGGTTTAGGGCAGTACAGTGGTGTTCGGGCAGTGTAGTGGTTCATGCGGGGGGTGTTTCAGGGTTTAGGGCAGAGCAGTGGTGTTCGGGCAGTGTAGGGTGTAGTCCTGGGGTTGGTGTTTCAGGGTTTAGGGGTTTGCAGTGGTGTTTGGGCAGTGAAGGGGTTCGTGCATGGGGTGGCGTTTTAGGGCAGAGCAGTGGTGTTCAGGCAGTGTTGGGGGTTTTTCTGGGGGTGGTGTTTCAGTGTGGAGGACAGTTGTGTTCGGGCAGTGTAGGGGGTCTTGCTGGCGGTGGTGTTTCAAGGTTTATGGCAGTGCAGTGGTGTTCGGGCAGTGTAGGGGGTCATGCAGGGCGGTGGTGTTTCAGGGTTTAGGGCAGTGCAGTGGGGTTCGGGGAGTGTAGGGGGTCTTGCTGGGGCTGGTGTTTCAGGGTTTAGGGCAGAGCAGTAGTGCTCTGGCAGTGTAGAGGGACGTGCTTGGGTGTGTGTTTCAGGGTTTAGGGCGAGCAGTGGTGTTTGGGTAGTGTAGGAGGTTGTGCTGGGGGTGGTGTTTCAGGGTTTAGGGCAGTGCATTGGTGTTCAGGCAGTGTAGGGATTCGTGCTGGGGGTGGTGTTTTAGGGTTTAGGGCAGTGCAGTGGTGTTCGGGCAGTGTAGGGGGTCGTGCTGTGGGTGGTGTTTCAGGGTTTAGGGCAGTGCAGTGGTGTTCGGGTAGTGTAGGCGGTCGTGCTGGGGGTGGTATTTCAGGGTTTAGGGCAGTGCAGTGGTGTTCGGGCATTGTAGGGGTCGTGCTGGGGGTGGTGTTGCAGAGTTTAGGGCAGTGCAGTGGTGTTCGGGCAGTGTATGGCATCTTGCAGGAGGTGGTGTTTCAGTGTGTAGAGCAGTGCAGTGGTGTTCTGGTAGTGTAGGGGATCATGCTGCGGCTGGTGTTTCAGGGTTTAGGGCAGAGCAGTGCTGTTTGGGCAGTATGGGGGGTCGTGCTGGGGCTGATGTTTCATGGTTTAGGGCAGTTCAGTGGTGTTCGGGCAGTTTAGGGGGTCATGCTGGGGCTGGTGTTTCAGAGTTTAAGGCAGTGCACTGGTGTTCGGGCAGTGTAGGGGGTCGTGCTGGGGCTGGTGTTTCACGGTTTAGGGCAGTGCAGTGTTGTTCAGGCAGTGCAGGGGGTCGTGCTGGGAGTGGTGTTTCAGGGTTTAGGGCAGTGCAGTGGTGTTCGGGCAGTGTAGTGGTTCATGCGGGGGGGTGTTTCAGGGATTAGGGCAGTGCAGTGGTGTTCGGGCAGTGTATGGCATCTTGCAGGAGGTGGTGTTTCAGTGTTTAGAGCAGTGCAGTGGTGTTTGGGTAGTGTAGGGGATCATGCTGCGGCTGGTGTTTCAGGGTTTAGGGCAGAGCAGTGCTGTTCGGGCGGTGTAGGAGGTCTTGCTGGGGGTGGTGTTTCAGGGTTTAGGGCAGTGCAGTGGTGTTTGGGCAGAGTGGGGGGTCGTGCTGGGGATGGTGTTTCAGGGTTTTGGGCAGTGCAGTAGTGTTCGGGCAGTGTAAGGGGTCTTGCTGGGGCTGGTGTTTCAGGGTTTAGGGCAGTGCAGTGGTGTTCGGGTAGTGTGGGGGTTCATGCTGGGGATGGTGTTTCAGGGTTTAGGGCAGTGCAGTGGTGTTCGGGCAGTGTAGGGGGCCGTGCTGGGGCTGGTGTTTCAGGGTTTTGGGCAGTGCAGTGTTGTTTGGGGAGTGTAGGGGGTCGTGCTGGTGCTATTGTTTCACGGTTTAGGGCAGTGCAGTGCTGTTCGGGCAGTGTATAGGGTTTTGTTGGGGCAGGTGTTTCAGGGTTTAGGGCAGTGCAGTGGTGTTCGGGCAGTGTAGGGGTCATGTTGGGGCTGGTGTTTCAGGGTGTATGGCAGAGCAGTGGTGTTCGGGCAGTGTAGGGGGACGTGCTTGGGGTGGTGTTTCAGGGTTTAGGGCAGAGCAGTGGTGTTCGGGCAGTGTAGGGTGTAGTCCTGGGGGTGGTGTTTCAGGGTTTAGGGGTTTGCAGTGGTGTTCGGGCAGTGTAGGGGTTCATGCAGGGGGTGGTGTTTTAGGGCAGAGCAGTGGTGTTCAGGCAGTGTTGGGGTTTTTCCTGGGGGTGGTGTTTCAGTGTGTAGGACAGTCGTGTTAGGGCAGTGTAGGGGGTCTTGCTGGCGGTGGTGTTTCAAGGTTTATGGCAGTGCAGTGGTGTTCGGGCAGTGTAGGGGGTCGTGCAGGGGGGTGGTGTTTCAGGGTTTAGGGCAGTGCAGTGGGGTTCGGGGAGTGTGGGGGTCTTGCTGGGGTGGTGTTTCAGGGTATAGGGCAGGGCAGTGGTGTTCGGGCAGTGTGGGTTTCGTGCTGGGCTGGTGTTTCAGGGTTCAGGTCAGAGCAGTAGTGCTCTGTCAATGTAGAGGGACGTGCTTGGGTTAGGGTTTCAGGGTTTAGGGCAAACAGTGGTGTTCGGGTAGTGTAGGGGGTTGTGCTGGGGGTGGTGTTTCTGGGTTTTGGGCAGTGCATTGGTGTTCGGGCAGTGTAGGGGTTCGTGCTGGGGGTGGTGTATTAGGGTTTAGGGAAGTGCAGTGGTGTTCGGGCAGTGTAGGGGGTCGTGCTGTGGGTGGTGTTTCAGGGTTTAGGGCAGTGCAGTGGTGTTCGGGTAGTGTAGGCGGTCGTGCTGGGGGTGGTATTTCAGGGTTTAGGGCAGTGCAGTGGTGTTCGGACATTGTAGGGGTCGTGCTGGGGGTGGTGTTGCAGAGTTTAGGGTAGTGCAGTGGTGTTCGGGCAGTGTATGGCGTCTTGCAGGAGGTGGTGTTTCAGTGTGTAGAGCAGTGCAGTGGTGTTCGGGTAGTGTAGGGGATCATGCTGCGGCAGGTGTTTCAGGGTTTAGGGCAGAGCAGTGCTGTTCGGGCAGTATGGGGGGTCGTGCTGGGGCTGATGTTTCATGGTTTAGGGCAGTTCAGTGGTGTTCGGGCAGTTTAGGGGGTCATGCTAGTGCTGGTGTTTCAGAGTTTAGGGCAGTGCACTGGTGTTCGGGCAGTGTAGGGGGTCGTGCTGGGGCTGGTGTTTCACGGTTTAGGGCAGTGCAGTGTTGTTCAGGCAGTGCAGGGGGTCGTGCTGGGAGTGGTGTTTCAGGGTTCAGGTCAGAGCAGTAGTGCTCTGTCAGTGTAGAGGGACGTGCTTGGGTTGGGGTTTCAGGGTTTAGGGCAAACAGTGGTGTTCGGGTAGTGTAGGGGGTTGTGCTGGGGGTGGTGTTTCAGGGTTTTGGGCAGTGCATTGGTGTTCGGGCAGTGTAGGGGTTCGTGCTAGGGGTGGTGTATTAGGGTTTAGGGAAGTGCAGTGGTGTTCGGGCAGTGTAGGGGGTCGTGCTGTGGGTGGTGTTTCAGGGTTTAGGGCAGTGCAGTGGTGTTCGGGTAGTGTAGGCGGTCGTGCTGGGGGTGGTATTTCAGGGTTTAGGGCAGTGCAGTGGTGTTCGGGCATTGTAGGGGTCGTGCTGGGGGTGGTGTTGCAGAGTTTAGGGTAGTGCAGTGGTGTTCGGGCAGTGTATGGCGTCTTGCAGGAGGTGGTGTTTCAGTGTGTAGAGCAGTGCAGTGGTGTTCGGATAGTGTAGGGGATCATGCTGCGGCTGGTGTTTCACGGTTTAGGGCAGTGCAGTGTTGTTCAGGCAGTGCAGGGGGTCGTGCTGGGAGTGGTGTTTCAGGGTTTAGGGCAGTGCAGTGGTGTTCGGGAAGTGTAGTGGTTCATGCGGGGGGGGTTTCAGGGTTTAGGGCAGTGCAGTTGTGTTCGGGCAGTGTAGGGGGTCGTGCTCGGGCTGGTGTTTCATGGTTTAGGGCAGAGCAGTGGTGTTCGGGCAGTATAGGGGGACGTGCTTGGGGTAGTGTTTCAGGGTTTAGGGCAGAGCAGTGGTGTTCGGGAAGTGTAGAGGGTTCGTGCTGGGGGTGGTGTTTTAGGGCAGTGCAGTGGTGTTCGGGTAGTGTAGGCGGTCGTGCTGGGGGTGGTATTTCAGGGTTTAGGGCAGTGCAGTGGTGTTCGGGGAGTGTGGGGGTCTTGCTGGGGTGGTGTTTCAGGGTATAGGGCAGTGCAGTGGTGTTCGGGCAGTGTGGGTTTCGTGCTGGGCTGGTGTTTCAGGGTTTAGGTCAGAGCAGTAGTGCTCTGTCAGTGTAGAGGGACGTGCTTGGGTTGGGGTTTCAGGGTTTAGGGCAAACAGTGGTGTTCGGGTAGTGTAGGGGGTTGTGCTGGGGGTGGTGTTTCAGGGTTTTGGGCAGTGCATTGGTGTTCGGGCAGTGTAGGGGTTCGTGCTGGGGGTGGTGTATTAGGGTTTAGGGCAGTGCAGTGGTGTTTAGGCAGTGTAGGGGGTCGTGCTGTGGGTGGTATTTCAGGGTTTAGGGCAGTGCAGTGGTGTTCGGTTAGTGTAGGTGGTCGTGCTGGGGGTGGTATTTCAGGGTTTAGGGCAGTGCAGTGGTGTTCGGGCATTGTAGGGGTCGTGCTGGGGGTGGTGTTGCAGAGTTTAGAGCAGTGCAGTGGTGTTCGGGCAGTGTAGGGGATCATGCTGCGGCTGGTGTTTCAGAGTTTAGGACAGTGCACTGGTGTTGGGGCAGTGTAGGGGGTCGTGCTGTGGCTGGTGTTTCACGGTTTAGGGCAGTGCAGTGTTGTTCAGGCAGTGCATGGGGTCGTGATGGGGTGGTGTTTCAGGGTTTAGGGCAGTGCAGTGGTGTTCGGGCAGTGTAGTGGTTCATGCGGGGGGTGTTTCAGGGTTTAGGGCAGAGCAGTGGTGTTCGGGCAGTGTAGGGTGTAGTCCTGGGGGTGGTGTTTCAGGGTTTAGGGGTTTGCAGTGGTGTTTGGGCAGTGAAGGGGTTCGTGCAGGGGGTGGCGTTTTAGGGCAGAGCAGTGGTGTTCAGGCAGTGTTGGGGGTTTTTCTGGGGGTGGTGTTTCAGTGTGGAGGACAGTTGTGTTCGGGCAGTGTAGGGTGTCTTGCTGGGGGTGGTGTTTCAGGGTTTATGGCAGTGCAGTGGTTTTCGGGCAGTGTAGGGGGTCATGCAGGGCGGTGGTGTTTCAGGGTTTAGGGCAGTGCAGTGGGGTTCGGGGAGTGTAGGGGGTCTTGCTGGGGCTGGTGTTTCAGGGTTTAGGGCAGAGCAGTAGTGCTCTGGCAGTGTAGAGGGACGTGCTTGGGTGTGTGTTTCAGGGTTTAGGGCGAGCAGTGGTGTTTGGGTAGTGTAGGAGGTTGTGCTGGGGGTGGTGTTTCAGGGTTTAGGGCAGTGCATTGGTGTTCAGGCAGTGTAGGGATTCGTGCTGGGGGTGGTGTTTTAGGGTTTAGGGCAGTGCAGTGGTGTTCGGGCAGTGTAGGGGGTCGTGCTGTGGGTGGTGTTTCAGGGTTTAGGGCAGTGCAGTGGTGTTCGGGTAGTGTAGGCGGTCGTGCTGGGGGTGGTATTTCAGGGTTTAGGGCAGTGCAGTGGTGTTCGGGCATTGTAGGGGTCGTGCTGGGGGTGGTGTTGCAGAGTTTAGGGCAGTGCAGTGGTGTTCGGGCAGTGTATGGCATCTTGCAGGAGGTGGTGTTTCAGTGTGTAGAGCAGTGCAGTGGTGTTCTGGTAGTGTAGGGGATCATGCTGCGGCTGGTGTTTCAGGGTTTAGGGCAGAGCAGTGCTGTTTGGGCAGTATGGGGGGTCATGCTGGGGCTGATGTTTCATGGTTTAGGGCAGTTCAGTGGTGTTCGGGCAGTTTAGGGGGTCATGCTGGGGCTGGTGTTTCAGAGTTTAAGGCAGTGCACTGGTGTTCGGGCAGTGTAGGGGGTCGTGCTGGGGCTGGTGTTTCACGGTTTAGGGCAGTGCAGTGTTGTTCAGGCAGTGCAGGGGGTCTTGCTGGGAGTGGTGTTTCAGGGTTTAGGGCAGTGCAGTGGTGTTCGGGCAGTGTAGTGGTTCATGCGGGGGGGTGTTTCAGGGATTAGGGCAGTGCAGTGGTGTTCGGGCAGTGTATGGCATCTTGCAGGAGGTGGTGTTTCAGTGTTTAGAGCAGTGCAGTGGTGTTTGGGTAGTGTAGGGGATCATGCTGCGGCTGGTGTTTCAGGGTTTAGGGCAGAGCAGTGCTGTTCGGGCAGTATGGGGGTCGTTCTGGGGCTGATGTGTCATGGTTTAGGGCAGTTCAGTGGTGTTCGGGCAGTTTAGGGGGTCATGCTGGGGCTGGTGTTTCAGAGTTTAGGGCAGTGCACTGGTGTTCGGGCAGTGTAGGGGTTCGTGCTGCGGCTGGTGTTTCAGGGTTTAGGGCAGTGCAGTGTTGTTCAGGAGGTGCAGGGGGTCGTGCTGGGAGTGGTGTTTCAGGGTTTAGGGCAGTGCAGTGGTGTTTGGGCAGTGTAGTGGTTCATGCGGGGGGTGTTTCAGGGTTTAGCGTAGTGCAGTGGTGTTCGGGCAGTGTAGGGGGTCGTGCTCGGGCTGGTGTTTAATGGTTTAGGGCAGAGCAGTGGTGTTCGGGCAGTATAGGGGGACGTGCTTGGGGTAGTGTTTCAGGGTTTAGGGCAGAGCAGTGGTGTTCGGGCAGTGTAGAGGGTTCGTGCTGGGGGTGGTGTTTTAGGGCAGTGTAGTGGTGTTCGGCCAGTGTAGGCGCTCATTTTGGGGGTGGTGTTTCAGGGTTTAGGGCAGTGCAGTGGTGTTCGGGCATTGTAGGGGTCGTGCTGGCGGTGGTGTTGCAGGGTTTAGGGCAGTGCAGTGGTGTTCAGGCAGTGTTGGGGGTTTTGCTGGGGGTGGTGTTTCAGTGTTCAGGGCAATGGTGTTTGGGCAGTGTAGTAGGTCTTGCTGGGGGTGGTGTTTCAGGGTTCATGGCAGCGCAGTGGTGTTCGGGCAGTGTAAGGGGTTGTGCAGGGGGGTGGTGTTTCAGGGTTTAGGGCAGTGCAGTGGTGTTGCGGCAGTGTACGGGGTGTTGCTGGGGGTGGTGTTTCAGGGTTTAGGGCAGTGCAGTGGTGTTCGGGGAGTGTGGGGGGTCATGCTGGGGATGGTGTTTTAGGGTTTAGGGCAGTGCAGTGGTGTTCAGGCAGTGTAGGGGGTCGTGATGGGGCTGGTTTCAGGGTTTAGGGCACAACAGTGGTGTTCGGGCAGTGTAGGGGTTGATGCTGTTGGTGGTGTTTTAGGGCAGTGCAGTGGTGTTTGGGAAGTGTAGGGCTTTGTGATGGGGTGGTGTTTTAGGGTTTAGGGCAGTGCAGTGGTGTTCGGGCAGTGTAGGGGGTCGTGCTGTGGGTGGTGTTACAGGGTTTAGGGCATTGAAGTGGTGTTCGCGCAGTGTAGGGGGTCTTGCAGGGGGTGGTGTTTCAGGGTTTAGAGCAGTGCAGTGGTGTTCGTGCAGAGTAGGGGGTCGCGCTGGGGGTGGTGTTTTAGGGTTTAGGGAAGTGCAGTGGTGTTCGGGCAGTGTAGGGGGTCATGCTGGGGCTGGATTCAGGGTTTAGGGCAGTGCAGTGTTGTTCAGGCAGTGCAGGGGGTCATGCTGGGGGTGGTGTTTCAGGTTTTAGGGCAGTGCAGTGGTGTTCGGGCAGTGCAGTGGTTCATTCGGGGGGTGTTTCAGGGTTTAGGGCAGTGCAGTGGTGTTCGGGCAGTGTAGGGAGTCGTGATGGGCTGGTGTTTCAGGGTTTAGGGCAGAACAGTGGTGTTCGGGCATTGTAGGGGTTGATGCTGTGGGTGGTGTTTTAGGGCAGTGCAGTGGTGTTCGGGCAGTGTAGGGCATTGTGCTGGGGGGGTGTTTTAGGGTTTAGGGCAGTACAGTGGTGTTCGGGCAGTGTAGGGGGTCGTGCTGTGGGTGATGTTTCAGGGTTTAGGGCAGTGCAGTGGTGTTCGGGCAGTGTAGGCGGTCGAGCTGGGGGTGGTCTTTCAGGGTTTAGGGCAGTGCAGTGGTGTTCAGGCATTGTAGGGGGTCATGCTGGGGGTGGTGTTGCAGGGTTTTGTTTAGTGCAGTGGTGTTCAGGCAGTGTAGGGGGTCTTGCAGGGGGTGGTGTTTCAGGGTTTAGAGCAGTGCAGTGGTGTTAGGGCAGTGTAGGGGGTCACGCTAGGGGTGGTGTTTTAGGGTTTAGGGAAGTGCAGTGGTGTTTGGGCAGTGTAAGGGGTCTTGCAGAGGGTGGTGTTTCAGGGTTTAGGGCAGTGCACTGGTGTTCGGGCAGTGTAGGGTGTTGTGCTGGGGATGGTGTTTCAGGGTTTAGGGCAGTGCAGTTGTGCTCGGGCAGTGTAGGGGGTCATGCTGGGGCTGGTGTTTCAGGATTTAGGGCAGTGCAGTGGTGTTCGGGCAGTGTAGGGGGTCATGCTGGGACTGGTGTTTCAGGGTTTAGGGCAGAGCAGTGGTGTTCCGGCAGTGTAGGGGTCATTCTGGGGCAGGTGTTTTAGGGTTTAGGGAAGAGCAGTGGTGTTCGGGCAGTGTAGGGGGATGTGCGGGGGGTGGTGTTTTAGGGTATAGGGCAGAGCAGTGGTGTTCGAGCAGACTAGATGGTCGTGCTGGTGGTGTGTCAGGGTTTAGGGCAGTTCTGTGGTGTTCGGGCAGGGTAGGGGCTCATGCAGGGGGTGGTGTTTCAGGGTTTAGGGCAGTGCAGTGGTGTTCGGGAAGTGTTGGGGGTTTTGCTGGGAGTGGTCTTTCAGTGTTTAGGGCAGTGGTGTTCGGGCAGTGTAGGTGGGGTTGCTGGGGGTGGTGTTTCAGGGTTTATGGCAGTGCAGTGGTGTTCGGGCAATGTAGGTTGTAGTGCAGGGGGGTGGTGTTTCAGGGTTTAGGGCAGTGCAGTGGTGTTCGGGCGGTGTAGGAGGTCTTGCTGGGGGTGGTGTTTCAGGGTTTAGGGCAGTGCAGTGGTGTTTGGGCAGAGTGGGGGGTCGTGCTGGGGATGGTGTTTCAGGGTTTTGGGCAGTGCAGTAGTGTTCGGGCAGTGTAAGGGGTCTTGCTGGGGCTGGTGTTTCAGGGTTTAGGGCAGTGCAGTGGTGTTCGGGTAGTGTGGGGGTTCATGCTGGGGATGGTGTTTCAGGGTTTAGGGCAGTGCAGTGGTGTTCGGGCAGTGTAGGGGGCCGTGCTGGGGCTGGTGTTTCAGGGTTTTGGGCAGTGCAGTGTTGTTTGGGGAGTGTAGGGGGTCGTGCTGGTGCTATTGTTTCACGGTTTAGGGCAGTGCAGTGCTGTTCGGGCAGTGTATAGGGTTTTGTTGGGGCAGGTGTTTCAGGGTTTAGGGCAGTGCAGTGGTGTTCGGGCAGTGTAGGGGTCATGTTGGGGCTGGTGTTTCAGGGTGTATGGCAGAGCAGTGGTGTTCGGGCAGTGTAGGGTGTAGTCCTGGGGGTGGTGTTTCAGGGTTTAGGGGTTTGCAGTGGTGTTCGGGCAGTGTAGGGGTTCATGCAGGGGGTGGTGTTTTAGGGCAGAGCAGTGGTGTTCAGGCAGTGTTGGGGTTTTTCCTGGGGGTGGTGTTTCAGTGTGTAGGACAGTCGTGTTAGGGCAGTGTAGGGGGTCTTGCTGGCGGTGGTGTTTCAAGGTTTATGGCAGTGCAGTGGTGTTCGGGCAGTGTAGGGGGTCGTGCAGGGGGGTGGTGTTTCAGGGTTTAGGGCAGTGCAGTGGGGTTCGGGGAGTGTGGGGGTCTTGCTGGGGTGGTGTTTCAGGGTATAGGGCAGTGCAGTGGTGTTCGGGCAGTGTGGGTTTCGTGCTGGGCTGGTGTTTCAGGGTTCAGGTCAGAGCAGTAGTGCTCTGTCAATGTAGAGGGACGTGCTTGGGTTAGGGTTTCAGGGTTTAGGGCAAACAGTGGTGTTCGGGTAGTGTAGGGGGTTGTGCTGGGGGTGGTGTTTCAGGGTTTTGGGCAGTGCATTGGTGTTCGGGCAGTGTAGGGGTTCGTGCTGGGGGTGGTGTATTAGGGTTTAGGGAAGTGCAGTGGTGTTCGGGCAGTGTAGGGGGTCGTGCTGTGGGTGGTGTTTCAGGGTTTAGGGCAGTGCAGTGGTGTTCGGGTAGTGTAGGCGGTCGTGCTGGGGGTGGTATTTCAGGGTTTAGGGCAGTGCAGTGGTGTTCGGACATTGTAGGGGTCGTGCTGGGGGTGGTGTTGCAGAGTTTAGGGTAGTGCAGTGGTGTTCGGGCAGTGTATGGCGTCTTGCAGGAGGTGGTGTTTCAGTGTGTAGAGCAGTGCAGTGGTGTTCGGGTAGTGTAGGGGATCATGCTGCGGCAGGTGTTTCAGGGTTTAGGGCAGAGCAGTGCTGTTCGGGCAGTATAGGGGGTCGTGCTGGGGCTGATGTTTCATGGTTTAGGGCAGTTCAGTGGTGTTCGGGCAGTTTAGGGGGTCATGCTAGTGCTGGTGTTTCAGAGTTTAGGGCAGTGCACTGGTGTTCGGGCAGTGTAGGGGGTCGTGCTGGGGCTGGTGTTTCACGGTTTAGGGCAGTGCAGTGTTGTTCAGGCAGTGCAGGGGGTCGTGCTGGGAGTGGTGTTTCAGGGTTCAGGTCAGAGCAGTAGTGCTCTGTCAGTGTAGAGGGACGTGCTTGGGTTGGGGTTTCAGGGTTTAGGGCAAACAGTGGTGTTCGGGTAGTGTAGGGGGTTGTGCTGGGGGTGGTGTTTCAGGGTTTTGGGCAGTGCATTGGTGTTCGGGCAGTGTAGGGGTTCGTGCTGGGGGTGGTGTATTAGGGTTTAGGGAAGTGCAGTGGTGTTCGGGCAGTGTAGGGGGTCGTGCTGTGGGTGGTGTTTCAGGGTTTAGGGCAGTGCAGTGGTGTTCGGGTAGTGTAGGCGGTCGTGCTGGGGGTGGTATTTCAGGGTTTAGGGCAGTGCAGTGGTGTTCGGGCATTGTAGGGGTCGTGCTGGGGGTGGTGTTGCAGAGTTTAGGGTAGTGCAGTGGTGTTCGGGCAGTGTATGGCGTCTTGCAGGAGGTGGTGTTTCAGTGTGTAGAGCAGTGCAGTGGTGTTCGGATAGTGTAGGGGATCATGCTGCGGCTGGTGTTTCACGGTTTAGGGCAGTGCAGTGTTGTTCAGGCAGTGCAGGGGGTCGTGCTGGGAGTGGTGTTTCAGGGTTTAGGGCAGTGCAGTGGTGTTCGGGAAGTGTAGTGGTTCATGCGGGGGGGGTTTCAGGGTTTAGGGCAGTGCAGTTGTGTTCGGGCAGTGTAGGGGGTCGTGCTCGGGCTGGTGTTTCATGGTTTAGGGCAGAGCAGTGGTGTTCGGGCAGTATAGGGGGACGTGCTTGGGGTAGTGTTTCAGGGTTTAGGGCAGAGCAGTGGTGTTTGGGCAGTGTAGAGGGTTCGTGCTGGGGGTGGTGTTTTAGGGCAGTGCAGTGGTGTTCGGGTAGTGTAGGCGGTCGTGCTGGGGGTGGTATTTCAGGGTTTAGGGCAGTGCAGTGGTGTTCGGGGAGTGTGGGGGTCTTGCTGGGGTGGTGTTTCAGGGTATAGGGCAGTGCAATGGTGTTCGGGCAGTGTGGGTTTCGTGCTGGGCTGGTGTTTCAGGGTTTAGGTCAGAGCAGTAGTGCTCTGTCAGTGTAGAGGGACGTGCTTGGGTTGGGGTTTCAGGGTTTAGGGCAAACAGTGGTGTTCGGGTAGTGTAGGGGGTTGTGCTGGGGGTGGTGTTTCAGGGTTTTGGGCAGTGCATTGGTGTTCGGGCAGTGTAGGGGTTCGTGCTGGGGGTGGTGTATTAGGGTTTAGGGCAGTGCAGTGGTGTTTAGGCAGTGTAGGGGGTCATGCTGTGGGTGGTATTTCAGGGTTTAGGGCAGTGCAGTGGTGTTCGGTTAGTGTAGGTGGTCGTGCTGGGGGTGGTATTTCAGGGTTTAGGGCAGTGCAGTGGTGTTCGGGCATTGTAGGGGTCGTGCTGGGGGTGGTGTTGCAGAGTTTAGAGCAGTGCAGTGGTGTTCGGGCAGTGTAGGGGATCATGCTGCGGCTGGTGTTTCAGAGTTTAGGACAGTGCACTGGTGTTGGGGCAGTGTAGGGGGTCGTGCTGTGGCTGGTGTTTCACGGTTTAGGGCAGTGCAGTGTTGTTCAGGCAGTGCATGGGGTCGTGATGGGGTGGTGTTTCAGGGTTTAGGGCAGTGCAGTGGTGTTCGGGCAGTGTAGTGGTTCATGCGGGGGGTGTTTCAGGGTTTAGGGCAGAGCAGTGGTGTTCGGGCAGTGTAGGGTGTAGTCCTGGGGGTGGTGTTTCAGGGTTTAGGGGTTTGCAGTGGTGTTTGGGCAGTGAAGGGGTTCGTGCAGGGGGTGGCGTTTTAGGGCAGAGCAGTGGTGTTCAGGCAGTGTTGGGGGTTTTTCTGGGGGTGGTGTTTCAGTGTGGAGGACAGTTGTGTTCGGGCAGTGTAGGGTGTCTTGCTGGGGGTGGTGTTTCAGGGTTTATGGCAGTGCAGTGGTGTTCGGGCAGTGTAGGGGGTCATGCAGGGCGGTGGTGTTTCAGGGTTTAGGGCAGTGCAGTGGGGTTCGGGGAGTGTAGGGGGTCTTGCTGGGGCTGGTGTTTCAGGGTTTAGGGCAGAGCAGTAGTGCTCTGGCAGTGTAGAGGGACGTGCTTGGGTGTGTGTTTCAGGGTTTAGGGCGAGCAGTGGTGTTTGGGTAGTGTAGGAGGTTGTGCTGGGGGTGGTGTTTCAGGGTTTAGGGCAGTGCATTGGTGTTCAGGCAGTGTAGGGATTCGTGCTGGGGGTGGTGTTTTAGGGTTTAGGGCACTGCAGTGGTGTTCGGGCAGTGTAGGGGGTCGTGCTGTGGGTGGTGTTTCAGGGTTTAGGGCAGTGCAGTGGTGTTCGGGTAGTGTAGGCGGTCGTGCTGGGGGTGGTATTTCAGGGTTTAGGGCAGTGCAGTGGTGTTCGGGCATTGTAGGGGTCGTGCTGGGGGTGGTGTTGCAGAGTTTAGGGCAGTGCAGTGGTGTTCGGGCAGTGTATGGCATCTTGCAGGAGGTGGTGTTTCAGTGTGTAGAGCAGTGCAGTGGTGTTCTGGTAGTGTAGGGGATCATGCTGCGGCTGGTGTTTCAGGGTTTAGGGCAGAGCAGTGCTGTTTGGGCAGTATGGGGGGTCGTGCTGGGGCTGATGTTTCATGGTTTAGGGCAGTTCAGTGGTGTTCGGGCAGTTTAGGGGGTCATGCTGGGGCTGGTGTTTCAGAGTTTAAGGCAGTGCACTGGTGTTCGGGCAGTGTAGGGGGTCGTGCTGGGGCTGGTGTTTCACGGTTTAGGGCAGTGCAGTGTTGTTCAGGCAGTGCAGGGGGTCGTGCTGGGAGTGGTGTTTCAGGGTTTAGGGCAGTGCAGTGGTGTTCGGGCAGTGTAGTGGTTCATGCGGGGGGGTGTTTCAGGGATTAGGGCAGTGCAGTGGTGTTCGGGCAGTGTAGGGGGTCGTGCTCGGGCTGGTGTTTCATGGTTTAGGGCAGAGCAGTGGTGTTCGGGCAGTATAGGGGGACGTGCTTGGGGTAGTGTTTCAGGGTTTAGGGCAGAGCAGTGGTGTTCGGGCAGTGTAGAGGGTTCGTGCTGGGGGTGGTGTTTTAGGGCAGTGTAGTGGTGTTCGGCCAGTGTAGGCGGTCATTTTGGGGGTGGTGTTTCAGGGTTTAGGGCAGTGCAGTGGTGTTCGGGCATTGTAGGGGTCGTGCTGGCGGTGGTGTTGCAGGGTTTAGGGCAGTGCAGTGGTGTTCAGGCAGTGTTGGGGGTTTTGCTGGGGGTGGTGTTTCAGTGTTCAGGGCAATGGTGTTTGGGCAGTGTAGTGGGTCTTGCTGGGGGTGGTGTTTCAGGGTTTATGGCAGTGCAGTGGTGTTCGGGCAGTGTAGGGGGTTGTGCAGGGGGGTGGTGTTTCAGGGTTTAGGGCAGTGCAGTGGTGTTGGGGCAGTGTACGGGGTGTTGCTGGGGGTGGTGTTTCAGGGTTTAGGGCAGTGCAGTGGTGTTCGGGCAGTGTGGGGGGTCATGCTGGGGATGGTGTTTTAGGGTTTAGGGCAGTGCAGTGGTGTTCGGGCAGTGTAGGGGGTCTTGATGGGGCTGGTTTCAGGGTTTAGGGCACAACAGTGGTGTTCGGGCAGTGTAGGGGTTGATGCTGTTGATGGTGTTTTAGGGCAGTGCAGTGGTGTTCGGGCAGTGTAGGGGGTCGTGCTGTGGGTGGTGTTTCAGGGTTTAGGTCATTGAAGTCGTGTTCGGGCAGTGTAGGGGGTCTTGCAGGGGGTGGTGTTTCAGGGTTTAGAGCAGTGCAGTGGTGTTCGGGCAGAGTAGGGGGTCACGCTGGGGTGGTGTTTTAGGGTTTAGGGAAGTGCAGTGGTGTTCGGGCAGTGTAGGGGGTCGTGCTGGGGCTGGATTCGGGGTTTAGGGCAGTGCAGTGTTGTTCAGGCAGTGCAGGGGGTCGAGCCGGGGGTGGTGTTTCAGGTTTTAGGGCAGTGCAGTGGTGTTTGGGCAGTGTAGTGGTTCATGCGGGGTTGTTTCAGGGTTTAGTGCAGTGCAGTGGTGTTCGGGCAGTGTAGGAGGTCGTGATGGGCTGGTGTTTCAGGGTTTAGGGCAGAACAGTGGTGTTCGGGCATTGTAGGGGTTGATGCTGTGGGTGGTGTTTTAGGGCAGTGCAGTGGTGTTCGGGCAGTGTAGGGCGTTGTGCTGGGGGTGGTGTTTTAGGGTTTAGGGCAGTACAGTGGTGTTAGGGCAGTGTAGGGGGTCGTGCTGTGGGTGGTGTTTCAGGGTTTAGGGCAGTGCAGTGGTGTTCGGGCAGTGTAGGCGGTCGAGCTGGGGGTGGTCTTTCAGGGTTTAGGGCAGTGCAGTGGTGTTCAGGCATTGTAGGCGGTCATGCTGGGGGTGGTGTTGCAGGGTTTTGTTTAGTGCAGTGGTGTTCGGGCAGTGTAGGGGGTCTTGCAGGGGGTGGTGTTTCAGGGTTTAGAGCAGTGCAGTGGTGTTAGGGCAGTGTAGGGGGTTGCGCTAGGGGTGGTGTTTTAGGGTTTAGGGAAGTGCAGTGGTGTTTGGGCAGTGTAAGGGGTCTTGCAGAGGGTGGTGTTTCAGGGTTTAGGGCAGTGAACTGGTGTTCGGGCAGTGTAGGGGGTCGTGCTGGGACTGGTGTTTCAGGGTTTAGGGCAGTGCTTTGGTGTTCGGGCAGTGTAGGGGGTCATGCTGGGGCTGGTGTTTCAGGATTTAGGGCAGTGCAATGGTGTTCCGGCAGTGCAGGGGTCATTATGGGGCAGGTGTTTTAGGGTTTAGGGAAGAGCAGTGGTGTTCGGGTGGTGTAGGAGGATGTGCGGGGGTGGTGTTTTAGGGTATAAGGCAGAGCAGTGGTGTTCGAGCAGGCTAGATGGTCGTGCTGGTGGTGTGTCAGGGTTTAGGGCAGTTCTGTGGTGTTCGGGCAGGGTAGGGGGTCATGCAGGGGGTGGTGTTTCAGGGTTTAGGGCAGTGCAGTGGTGTTCGGGCAGTGTTGGGGGTTTTGCTGGGAGTGGTCTTTCAGTGTTTAGGGCAGTGGTGTTCGGGCAGTGTAGGTGGGGTTGCTGGGGGTGGTGTTTCAGGGTTTAGGGCAGTGCAGTCGTGTTCGGGCAGTGTAGGTTGTAGTGCAGGGGGGTGGGGTTTCAGGGTCTAGGGCAGTGCTGTGGTGTTCGGGCAGTGTAGGAGGTCTTGCTGGGGGTGGTGTTTCAGGGTTTAGGGCAGAACAGTGGTGTTCGGGCATTGTAGGGGTCATTATGGGGCAGGTGTTTTAGTGTTTAGGGAAGAGCAGTGGTGTTCGGGCAGTGTAGGAGGATGTGCGGGGGTGGTGTTTTAGGGTATAGGGCAGAGCAGTGGTGTTCGAGCAGGCTAGATGGTCGTGCTGGTGGTGTGTCAGGGTTTAGGGCAGTTCTGTGGTGTTCGGGCAGGGTAGGGGGTCATGCAGGGGGTGATGTTTCAGGGTTTAGGGCAGTGCAGTGGTGTTCGGGCAGTGTTGGGGGTTTTGCTAGGAGTGGTCTTTCAGTGTTTAGGGCAGTGGTGTTCGGACAGTGTAGGTGGGGTTGCTGGGGGTGGTGTTTCAGGGTTTAGGGCAGTGCAGTCGTGTTCGGGCAGTGTAGGTTGTAGTGCAGGGGGTGGGGTTTCAGGGTCTAGGGCAGTGCAGTGGTGTTCGGGCAGTGTAGGAGGTCTTGCTGGGTGTGGTGTTTTAGGGTTTAGGGCAGAACAGTGGTGTTCGGGCATTGTAGGGGTTGATGCTGTGGGTGGTGTTTTAGGGCAGTGCAGTGGTGTTCGGGCAGTGTAGGGTGTTGTGCTAGGGGTGGTGTTTTAGGGTTTAAGGTAGTACAGTGGTGTTCAGGTAGTGTAGAGGGTCGTGCTGTGGGTGGTGTTTCAGTGTTTAGGGCAGTGCAGTGGTGTTCGGGCAGTGTAGGCGGTCGTGCTGGGGGTGGTCTTTCAGGGTTTAGGGCAGTGCAGTGGTGTTCAGGCATTGTAGGGGGTCATGCTGGGGGTGGTGTTGCAGGGTTTAGTTTAGTGCAGTGGTGTTCGGGCAGTGTAGGGGGTCTTGCAGGGGGTGGTGTTTCAGGGTTTAGAGCAGTGCAGTGGTGTTAGGGCAGTGTAGGGGGTCACGCTAGGGGTGGTGTTTTTAGGGTTTAGGGAAGTGCAGTGGTGTTTGGGCAGTGTAGGGGGTCTTGCAGAGGGTGGTGTTTCAGGGTTCAGGGCAGTGCACTGGTGTTCGGGCAGTGTAGGGGGTTGTGCTGGGGGTGGTGTTTCAGGGTTTATGGCAGTGCAGTGGTGTTCGGGCAGTGTAGGGGATCTTGCTGGGGGTTGTGTTTCAGGGTTTATGGCAGTGCAGTGGTGTTCGGGCAGTGTGGGGTTCGTGGTGGGGCTGGTGTTTCAGGGTTTAGGGAAGAGCAGAAGTGCTCTGGCAGTGTAGAGGGACGTGCTTGGGTTGGTGTTTCAGGGTTTAGGGCGAGCAGTGGTGTTCGGGTAGTGTAGGGGGTTGTGCTGGGGGTGGTGTTTCAGGGTTTAGGGCAGTGCATTGGTGTTCGGGCAGTGTAGGGATTCGTGCTGGGGGTGGTGTTTTAGGGTTTAGGGCAGTGCAGTGGTGTTCGGGCAGGGTAGGGGGTCGTTCTGTGGGTGGTGTTTCAGGGTTTAGGGCAGTGCAGTGGTGTTCGAGCAGGCTAGATGGTCGTGCTGGTGGTGTGTCAGGGTTTAGGGCAGTTCTGTGGTGTTCGGGCAGGGTAGGGGGTCATGCAGGGGGTGGTGTTTCAGGGTTTAGTGCAGTGCAGTGGTGTTCGGGCAGTGTTAGGGGTTTTGCTAGGAGTGGTCTTTCAGTGTTTAGGGCAGTGGTGTTCGGACAGTGTAGGTGGGGTTGCTGGGGGTGGTGTTTCAGGGTTTAGGGCAGTGCAGTCGTGTTCGGGCAGTGTAGGTTGTAGTGCAGGGGGTGGGGTTTCAGGGTCTAGGGCAGTGCAGTGGTGTTCGGGCAGTGTAGGAGGTCTTGCTGGGTGTGGTGTTTTAGGGTTTAGGGCAGAACAGTGGTGTTCGGGCATTGTAGGGGTTGATGCTGTGGGTGGTGTTTTAGGGCAGTGCAGTGGTGTTCGGGCAGTGTAGGGCGTTGTGCTAGGGGTGGTGTTTTAGGGTTTAAGGTAGTACAGTGGTGTTCGGGCAGTGTAGGGGGTCGTGCTGTGGGTGGTGTTTCAGGGTTTAGGGCAGTGCAGTGGTGTTCGGGCAGTGTAGGCGGTCGTGCTGGGGGTGGTCTTTCAGGGTTTAGGGCAGTGCAGTGGTGTTCAGGCATTGTAGGGGGTCATGCTGGGGGTGGTGTTGCAGGGTTTAGTTTAGTGCAGTGGTGTTCGGGCAGTGTAGGGGGTCTTGCAGGGGGTGGTGTTTCAGGGTTTAGAGCAGTGCAGTGGTGTTAGGGCAGTGTAGGGGGTCACGCTAGGGGTGGTGTTTTTAGGGTTTAGGGAAGTGCAGTGGTGTTTGGGCAGTGTAGGGGGTCTTGCAGAGGGTGGTGTTTCAGGGTTCAGGGCAGTGCACTGGTGTTCGGGCAGTGTAGGGGGTTGTGCTGGGGGTGGTGTTTCAGGGTTTATGGCAGTGCAGTGGTGTTCGGGCAGTGTAGAGGATCTTGCTGGGGTTGGTGTTTCAGGGTTTATGGCAGTGCAGTGGTGTTCGGGTAGTGTAGGGGGTTGTGCTGGGGGTGGTGTTTCAGGGTTTAGGGCAGTGCATTGGTGTTCGGGCAGTGTAGGGATTCGTGCTGGGGGTGGTGTTTTAGGGTTTAGGGCAGTGCAGTGGTGTTCGGGCAGGGTAGGGGGTCGTTCTGTGGGTGGTGTTTCAGGGTTTAGGGCAGTGCAGTGGTGTTCGGGTAGTGTAGGCGGTCGTGCTGGGGGTGGTATTTCAGGGTTTAGGGCAGTGCAGTTGTGTTCGGGCATTGTAGGGGTCGTGCTGGGGGTGGTGTTGCAGAGTTTAGGGCAGTGCAGTGGTGTTCAGGCAGTGTATGGCGTCTTGCAGGAGGTGGTGTTTCAGTGTGTAGAGCAGTGCAGTGGTGTTCGGGTAGTGTAGGGGATCATGCTGCGACTGGTGTTTCAGGGTTTAGGGCAGAGCAGTGCTGTTCGGGCAGTATGGGGGGTCGTGCTGGGGCTGATGTTTCATGGTGTAGGGCAGTTCAGTGGTGTTCGGGCAGTTTAGGGGGTCATGCTGGGGCTGGTGTTTCAGAGTTTAGGGCAGTGCACTGGTGTTCGGACAGTGTAGGGGGTCGTGCTGGGGCTGGTGTTTCACGGTTTAGGGCAGTGCAGTGTTGTTCAGGCAGTGCAGGGGGTCGTGCTGGGGATGGTGTTTCAGGGTTTAGGGCAGTGCAGTGGTGTTCGGGCAGTGTAGTGGTTCATGCGGGGGGGTGTTTCAGGGTTTAGGGCAGTGCAGTGGTGTTCGGGCAGTGTAGGGGGTCGTGCTCGGGCTGGTGTTTCATGGTTTAGGGCAGAGCAGTGGTGTTCGGGCAGTATAGGGGGACGTGCTTGGGGTAGTGTTTCAGGGTTTAGGGCAGAGCAGTGGTGTTCGGGCAGTGTAGAGGGTTCGTGCTGGGGGTGGTGTTTTAGGGCAGTGTAGTGGTGTTCGGCCAGTGTAGGCGGTCATTTTGGGGGTGGTGTTTCAGGGTTTAGGGCAGTGCAGTGGTGTTCGGGCATTGTAGGGGTCGTGCTGGCGGTGGTGTTGCAGGGTTTAGGGCAGTGTAGTGGTGTTAAGGCAGTGTTGGGGGTTTTGCTGGGGGTGGTGTTTCAGTGTTCATGGCAATGGTGTTTGGGCAGTGTAGTGGGTCTTGCTGGGGGTGGTGTTTCAGGGTTTATGGCAGTGCAGTGGTGTTCGGGCAGTGTAGGGGGTTGAGCAGGGGGGTGGTGTTTCAGGGTTTAGGGCAGTGCAGTGGTGTTGGGGCAGTGTACGGGGTGTTGCTGAGGATGGTGTTTTAGGGTTTAGGGCAGTGCAATGGTGTTCGGGCAGTGTAGGGGGTCGTGATGGGGCTGGTTTCAGGGTTTAGGGCACAACAGTGGTGTTCGGGCAGTGAAGGGGTTGATGCTGTTGGTGGTGTTTTAGGGCAGTGCAGTGGTGTTTGGGCAGTGTAGGGCTTTGTGATGGGGTGGTGTTTTAGGGTTTAGGGCAGTGCAGTGGTGTTCGGGCAGTGTAGGGGGTCGTGCTGTGGGTGGTGTTTCAGGGTTTAGGTCATTGAAGTTGTGTTCGGGCAGTGTAGGGGGTCTTGCAGGGGGTGGTGTTTCAGGGTTTAGAGCAGTGCAGTGGTGTTCGGGCAGAGTAGGGGGTCGCGCTGGGGGTGGTGTTTTAGGGTTTAGGGAAGTGCAGTGGTGTTCGGGCAGTGTAGGTGGTCGTGCTGGGGCTGGATTCAGGGTTTAGGGCAGTGCAGTGTTGTTCAGGCAGTGCAGGGGGTCGTGCTGGGGGTGGTGTTTCAGGTTTTAGGGCAGTGCAGTGGTGTTCGGGCAATGTAGTGGTTCATGCGGGGGGGTTTTTCAGGGTTTAGTGCAGTGCAGTGGTGTTCGGGCAGTGTAGGGGGTCGTGATGGGCTGGTGTGTCAGGGTTTAGGGCAGAACAGTGGTGTTCAGGCATTGTAGGGGTTGATGCTGTGGGTGGTGTTTTAGGGCAGTGCAATGGTGTTCGGGCAGTGTAGGGCGTTGTGCTGGGGGTGGTGTTTTAGGGTTTAGGGCAGTACAGTGGTGTTCGGGCAGTGTAGGGGGTCGTGCTGTGGGTAGTGTTTCAGGGTTTAGGGCAGTGCAGTGGTGTTCGGGCAGTGTAGGCGGTCGAGCTGGGGGTGGTCTTTCAGGGTTTAGGGCAGTGCAGTGGTGTTCAGGCATTGTAGGGGGTCATGCTGGGGGTGGTGTTGCAGAGTTTTGTTTAGTGCAGTGGTGTTCGGGCAGTGTAGGGGGTCTTGCAGGAGGTGGTGTTTCAGGGTTTAGAGCAGTGCAGTGGTGTTCGGGCAGTGTAGGGGGTCTTGCAGGAGGTGGTGTTTCAGGGTTTAGAGCAGTGCTGTGGTGTTAGGGCAGTGTAGGGGGTCGTGCTGTGGGTGGTGTTTCAGGGTTTAGGGCAATGGTGTTTGGGCAGTGTAGTGGGTCTTGCTGGGGGTGGTGTTTCAGGGTTTATGGCAGTGCAGTGGTGTTCGGGCAGTGTAGGGGGTTGTGCAGGGGGGTGGTGTTTCAGGGTTTTGGGCAGTACAGTGGTGTTGGGGCAGTGTAGGGGGTGTTGCTGGGGGTGGTGTTTCAGGGTTTAGGGCAGTGCAGTGGTGTTCGGGCAGTGTGGGGGGTCATGCTGGGGATGGTGTTTTAGGGTTTAGGGCAGTGCAGTGGTGCTAGGGCAGTGTAGGGGGTCATTTTGGGGGTGGTGTTTCAGGGTTTAGGGCAGTGCAGTGGTGTTCGGGCATTGTAGGGGTCGTGCTGGCGGTGGTGTTTCAGGGTTTAGGACAGTGCAGTGGTGTTCAGGCAGTGTTGGGGGTTTTGCTGGGATGGGTGTTTCAGGGTTTAGGGCAGTGCAGTGGTGTTCGGCCAGTGTAGGGGTTTTTGCTGGGGGTGGTGTTTCAGTGTTTAGGGCAGTGGTGTTCGGGCAGTGTAGGTCGTCTTTCTGGGGGTGGTGTTTCAGGGTTTAGAGCAGTGCAGTGGTGTTCCGGCAGTATAGTGGGTTTTGCTGGGGCTAGTGTTTCAGGGTTTAGGGCAGTGCAGTCGTGTTCGGGCAGTGTAGGTGGTCGTGATGGGGCTGGTTTCAGGGTTTAGGGCACAACAGTGGTGTTCGGGCAGTGTAGGGGTTGATGCTGTTGGTGGTGTTTTAGGGCAGTGCAGTGGTGTTTGGGCAGTGTAGGGCTTTGTGATGGGGTGGTGTTTTAGGGTTTAGGGCAGTGCAGTGGTGTTCGGGCAGTGTAGGTGGTCATGCTGGGGGTGGTCTTTCAGGGTTTAGGGGAGTGCAGTGGTGTTCGGGCATTGTAGGGGGTCATGCTGGGGGTGGTGTTGCGGGGTTTAGGTTAGCGCAGTGGTGTTCGGGCAGTGTAGGGGGTCATGTTGTGGGTGGTGTTTCAGGGTTTAGGGCAGTGCAGTGGTGTTTGGGCAGTGTAGCTGGTCATGCTGGGGGTGGTCTTTCAGGGTTTAGGGGAGTGCAGTGGTGTTCAGGCATTGTAGGGGGTCATGCTGGGGGTGGTGTTGCAGGGTTTAGGTTAGCGCAGTGGTGTTCGGGCAGTGTAGGGGGTCTTGCAGGGGGTGGTGTTTCAGGGTTTAGAGCAGTGCAGTGGTGTTTGGGCAGTGTAGGGGGTCTTGCAGAGGGTGGTGTTTCAGGGTTTAGGGCAGTGATGTTCAGGCAGTGTAGGGGGTCGTGCTGGGGCTGGTGTTTCAGGGTTTAGGGCAGTGCAGTGGTGTTCGGGCAATATAGGGGGTCGTGCTGAGGGTAGTGTTTCGTAGTTTAGGGCACTGCAGTGGTATTGGGGCAGCATATGGGGTCATGCTGTGGCTGGTGTTTCAGGGTTTAGGGTAGAGCAGTGGTGTTCGGGCAGTGTAGGGGGTCTTGCAGGAGGTGGTGTTTCAGGGTTTAGGGCAGTGGTGTTTGGGCAGTGTAGGGGGTCGTGCTGGGGCTGGTGTTTCAGGATTTAGGGCAGTGCAGTGGTGTTTGGGCAGTGTAGGGTGTCATGCTGGGACTGGTGTTTCAGGGTTTAGGGCAGAGCAGTGGTGTTCGGGCAGTGTAGGGGGTCATTCTGGGGTAGGTGTTTTAGGGTATAGGTCAGAGTAGTGGTGTTCGGGCAGTGTAGGGGGATGTGCTGGGTGGTGTTTTAGGGTATAGGGCAGAGCAGTGGTGTTCGAGCAGGGTAGAGGGTCGTACTGGTGGTGTTTCAGGGTTTAGGGCAGTGCAGTGGTGTTCGGGCAGGGTAGGGGGTCGTGCAGGGTGTGGTGTTTCAGGGTTCAGGGCAGTGAAGTGGTGTTCAGGCAGTGTTGGGGGTTTTGCTGGGGGTGGTGTTTCAGTGTTTAGGGCAGTGGTGTTTGGGCAGTGTAGGGGGACGTGCTTGGGGTGGTGTTTCAGGGTTTAGGGCAGTGCAGTGGTGTTCGGGCATTGTAGGGGTCATGCTGGGGGTGGTGTTGCAGGGTTTAGGGCAGTGCAGTGGTGTTCAGGCAGTGTTGGGGGTTTTGCTGGGGGTGGTGTTTCAGTGTTTAGGGCAGTGGTGTTTGGGCTTTGTAGTGGGTCTTGCTGGGGGTGGTGTTTCAGTGTTTATGGCAGTGCAGTGGTGTTCGGGCAGTGTAGGGGGTTGTGCAGGGGGTGGTGTTTCAGGGTTCAGGGCAGTGCTGTGGTGTTGGGGCAGTGTAGGGGGTGTTGCTGGGGGTGGTGTTTCAGGGTTTAGGGCAGTGCAGTGGTGTTCGGGCAGTGTGGGGGGTCATGCTGAGGATGGTGTTTTAGGGTTTAGGGCAGTGCAGTGGTGTTCGGGCAGTGTAGGGGGTCGTGCTGGGACTGGTGTTTCAGGGTTTAGGGCAGTGCAGTGGTGTTCGGGCAGTGTAGGGGGTTTTGCTGGGGGTGGTGTTTCAGTGTTTAGGGCAGTGGTGTTCGGGAAGTGTAGGTGGTCTTGCTGGGGGTGGTGCTTCAGGGTTTAGGGCAGTGCAGTGGTGTTCGGGCAGTATAGGGGGTCTTCCTGGGGCTAGTGTTTCAGGGTTTAGGGCAGAACAGTGGTGTTCGGGCAGTGTAGGGGTTGATGCTGTGGGTGGTGTTTTAGGGCAGTGCAGTGGTGTTTGGGCAGTGCAGTGCGATGTGCTGGGGGTGGTGTTTTAGGGTTTAGGGCAGTGCAGTGGTGTTCGGGCAGTGTAGGGGGTCGTGCTGTGGGTGGTGTTTCAGGGTTTAGGGAAGTACAGTGATGTTCAAGCAGTGTAGGGGGTCGTGCTGGGGCTGGTTTCAGGATTTAGGGCAGTGCAGTGTTGTTCAGGCAGTGCAGGGGGTCGTGCTGGGGGTGGTGTTTCAGGGTTTAGGGCAGTGCAGTGGTGTTCGGGCAGTGTAGTGGTTCATGTGAGGGGGTTGTTTCAGGGTTTAGGGCAGTGCAGTGGTGTTCGGGCAGTGTAGGGGGTCGTGCTGGGGCTGATGTTTCATGGTTTAGGGCAGAGCAGTGGTGTTCGTGCAGTATAGGGGACGTGCTTGGGGTAGTGTTTCTGGGTTTAGGGCAGAGCAGTGGTGTTCGGGCAGTGTAGGGGTTCGTGCTGGGGGTGGTGTTTTTGGGAAGTGCAGTGGTGTTCGGCCAGTGTAGGCGGTCATTTTGGGGGTGGTGTTTCAGGGTTTAGGGCAGTGCAGTGGTGTTCGGGCATTGTAGGGGTCGTGCTGGGGGTGGTGTTGCAGGGTTTAGGGCAGTGCAGTGGTGTTCAGGCAGTGTTGGGGGTTTTGCTGGGGGTGGTGTTTTAGTGTTTAGGGTAGTGGTGTTTGGGCAGTGTAGTGGGTCTTGCTGGGGGTGGTGTTTCAGTGTTTATGGCAGTGCAGTGGTGTTCGGGCAGTGTAGGGGGTCGTGCAGGGGGTGGTGTTTCAGGGTTTAGGGCAGTGCAGTGGTGTTGGGGCAGTGTAGGGGGTGTTGCTGGGGGTGGTGTTTCAGGGTTTAGGGCAGTGCAGTGGTGTTCGGGCAGTGTGGGGGGTCATGCTGGGGATGGTGTTTTAGGGTTTAGGGCAGTGCAGTGGTGTTCGGGCAGTGTAGGGGGTCATGCTGGGACTGGTGTTTCAGGGTTTAGGGCAGTGCAGTGGTGTTCGGGCTGTGTAGGCGGTTGTGCTGGGGGTGGTCTTTCAGGGTTTAGGGCAGTGCATTGGTGTTCGGGCATTGTAGGAGGTCATGCTGGGGGTGGTGTTGCAGGGTTTAGGTTAGCGCAGAGGTGTTCGGGCAGTGTAGGGGGTCTTGCAGGGGGTGGTGTTTCAGGGTTTAGAGCAGTGCAGTGGTGTTCGGGCAGTGTAGGGGGTTGCGCTGGGGGTGGTGTTTTAGGGTTTAGGGAAGTACAGTGATGTTCAAGCAGTGTAGGGGGTCGTGCTGGGGATGGTTTCAGGGTTTAGGGCAGTGCAGTGTTGTTCAGGCAGTGCAGGGGGTTGTGCTGGGGGTGAAGTTTCAGGGTTTAGGGCAGTGCAGTGGTGTTCGGGCAGTGTAGTGGTTCATGCGAGGGGGTTGTTTCAGGGTTTAGGGCAGTGCAGTGGTGTTCGGGCAGTGTAGGGGGTCGTGCTGGGGCTGATGTTTCATGGTTTAGGGCAGAGCAGTGGTGTTCGTGCAGTATAGGGGACGTGCTTGGGGTAGTGTTTCTGGGTTTAGGGCAGAGCAGTGGTGTTCGGGCAGTGTAGGGGTTCGTGCTGGGGGTGGTGTTTTTGGGAAGTGCAGTGGTGTTCGGCCAGTGTAGGCGGTCATTTTGGGGGTGGTGTTTCAGGGTTTAGGGCAGTGCAG
Organism: Triturus cristatus; assembly: GCF_964204655.1. Lineage (NCBI taxonomy): Eukaryota > Metazoa > Chordata > Amphibia > Caudata > Salamandridae > Triturus > Triturus cristatus. The sequence goes on along the minus strand of NW_028187862.1, from coordinate 514,516 downwards.
TGGTGTTCGGGCATTGTAGGGGTCGTGCTGGGGGTGGTGTTGCAGGGTTTAGGGCAGTGCAGTGTTGTTCAGGCAGTGCAGGGGGTTGTGCTGGGGGTGAAGTTTCAGGGTTTAGGGCAGTGCAGTGGTGTTCGGGCAGTGTAGTGGTTCATGCGAGGGGGTTGTTTCAGGGTTTAGGGCAGTGCAGTGGTGTTCGGGCAGTGTAGGGGGTCGTGCTGGGGCTGATGTTTCATGGTTTAGGGCAGAGCAGTGGTGTTCGTGCAGTATAGGGGACGTGCTTGGGGTAGTGTTTCTGGGTTTAGGGCAGAGCAGTGGTGTTCGGGCAGTGTAGGGGTTCGTGCTGGGGGTGGTGTTTTTGGGAAGTGCAGTGGTGTTCGGCCAGTGTAGGCGGTCATTTTGGGGGTGGTGTTTCAGGGTTTAGGGCAGTGCAGTGGTGTTCGGGCATTGTAGGGGTCGTGCTGGGGGTGGTGTTGCAGGGTTTAGGGCAGTGCAGTGGTGTTCAGGCAGTGTTGGGGGTTTTGCTGGGGGTGGTGTTTTAGTGTTTAGGGCAGTGGTGTTTGGGCAGTGTAGTGGGTCTTGCTGGGGGTGGTGTTTCAGTGTTTATGGCAGTGCAGTGGTGTTCGGGCAGTGTAGGGGGTCGTGCAGGGGGTGGTGTTTCAGGGTTTAGGGCAGTGCAGTGGTGTTGGGGCAGTGTAGGGGGTGTTGCTGGGGGTGGTGTTTCAGGGTTTAGGGCAGTGCAGTGGTGTTCGGGCAGTGTGGGGGGTCATGCTGGGGATGGTGTTTTAGGGTTTAGGGCAGTGCAGTGGTGTTCGGGCAGTGTAGGGGGTCATGCTGGGACTGGTGTTTCAGGGTTTAGGGCAGTGCAGTGGTGTTCGGGCAGTGTAGGGGGTTTTGCTGGGGGTGGTGTTTCAGTGTTTAGGGCAGTGGTGTTCGGGAAGTGTAGGTGGTCTTGCTGGGGGTGGTGTTTCAGGGTTTAGGGCAGTGTAGTGGTGTTTGGGCAGTGTAGGGGGTCGTGATGGGGCTGGTTTCAGGGTTTAGGGCACAACAGTGGTGTTCGGGCAGTGTAGGGGTTGATGCTGTGGGTGGTGTTTTAGGTCAGTGCAGTGGTGTTTGGGCAGTGTAGGCCGTTGTGATAGGGTGATGTTTTAGGGTTTAGGGCAGTGCAGTTGTGTTCGGGCAGTGTTGGGGGTTTTGCTGGGGGTGGTATTTCAGTGTTTAGGGCAGTGGTGTTTGGGCAGTGTAGTGGGTCTTGCTGGGGGTGGTGTTTCAGTGTTTATGGCAGTGCAGTGGTGTTCGGGCAGTGTAGGGGGTTGTGCAGTGGGTGGTGTTTCAGGGTTTAGGGCAGTGCAGTGGTGTTGGGGCAGAGTAGGGGGTGTTGCTGGGGGTGGTGTTTCAGGGTTTAGGGCAGTGCAGTGGTGTTCGGGCAGTGTGGGGGGTCATGCTGGGGATGGTGTTTTAGGGTTTAGGGCAGTGCAGTGGTGTTCGGGCAGTGTAGGGGATCATGCTGGGACTGGTGTTTCAGGGTTTAGGGCAGTGCAGTGGTGTTCGGGCAGTGTAGGGGGTTTTGCTGGGGGTGGTGTTTCAGTGTTTAGGGCAGTGGTGTTCGGGAAGTGTAGGTGGTCTTGCTGGGGGTGGTGTTTCAGGGTTTAGGGCAGTGCAGTGGTGTTTGGGCAGTGTAGGGGGTCGTGATGGGGCTGGTTTCAGGGTTTAGGGCACAACAGTGGTGTTCGGGCAGTGTAGGGGTTGATGCTGTGGGTGGTGTTTTAGGTCAGTGCAGTGGTGTTTGGGCAGTGTAGGCCGTTGTGATGGGGGTGATGTTTTAGGGTTTAGGGCAGTGCAGTTGTGTTCGGCCAGTGTAGGGGGTCATGTTGTGGGTGGTCTTTCAGGGTTTAGGGCAGTGCAGTGGTGTTCGGCCATTGTAGGGGGTCATGCTGGGGGTGATGTTGCAGGGTTTAGGTTAGCGCAGTGGTGTTTGGGCAGTGTAGGGGGTCTTGCAGGGGGTGGTGTTCCGGGGTTTAGAGCAGTGCAGTGGTGTTTGGGCAGTGTAGGGGCTCACGCTGGGGTGGTGTTTTAGGGTTTAGGGAAGTGCAGTGGTGTTTGGGCAGTGTAGGGGGTCTTGCAGAGGGTGGTGTTTCAGGGTTTAGGGCAGTGATGTTCGGGCAGTGTAGGGGGTCATGCTGGGGCTGGTGTTTCAAGGTTTAGGGCAGTGCAGTGGTGTTTGGGCAGTATAGGGGGTCGTGCTGAGGCTAGGGTTTCATAGTTTAGGGCAGGGTAGTGGTGTTCGGGCAGTATAGGGGGTCATGCTGTGGCTGGAGTTTCAGGGTTTAGGGCAGAGCAGTGGTGTTCAGGCAGTGTAGGGGGTCTTGCAGGAGGTGGTGTTTCAGGGTTTAGGGCAGTGGTGTTCGGGCAGTGTAGGGGGTCGTGCTGGGGCTGGTGTTTCAGGATTTAGGGCAGTGCGGAGGTGTTTGGGCAGTGTAGGGGGTCATGCTGGGACTGGTGTTTCAGGGTTTAGGGCAGAGCAGTGGTGTTCGGGCAGTGTAGGGGGTCGTTCTGGGGTAGGTGTTTTAGGGTATAGGTCAGAGTAGTGGTGTTCGGGCAGTGTAAGGGGATGTGCAGGGTGCTGTTTTAGGGTATAGGGCAGAGCAGTGGTGTTCGAGCAGGGTAGAGGGTCGTACTGGTGGTGTTTCAGGGTTTAGGGCAGTGCAGTGGAGTTCGGGCAGGGTAGGGGGTCGTGTAGGGTGTGGTGTTTCAGGGTTTAGGGCAGTGCAGTGGTGTTCAGGCAGTGTTGGGGGTTTTGCTGGGGGTAGTGTTTCAGTGTTTAGGGCAGTGCTGTTTGGGAAGAGTAGGTGGTCTTGCTGAGGGTGGTGCTTCAGGGTATAGGGCAGTGCAGTGGTGTTCGGGCAGTATAGGGGGTCTTCCTGGGGCTAGTGTTTCAGGGTTTAGGTTAGTGCAGTGGTGTTCGGGCATTGTAGGGGGTCGTGATGGGGCTGGTGTTTCAGGGTTTAGGGCAGTGCAGTGGTGTTCGGGCAGTGTTGGAGGTTTTGCTGGGGGTGGTGTTTCAGTGTTTACGGCAGTGGTGTTTGGAAAGTGTAGGTGGTCTTGCTGAGGGTGGTGCTTCAGGGTATGGGGCAGTGCAGTGGTGTTCGGGCAGTATAGGGGGTCTTCCTGGGGCTAGTGTTTCAGGGTTTAGGGCAGTGCAGTGATGTTCGGGCAGTATAGGGGGTCTTGCTGGGCTAGTGTTTCAGGGTTTAGGGCAGTGCAGTGGTGTTCGGGCAGTGTGGGGGTTCGTGCTGGGGATGGTGTTTTAGGGTATAGGTCAGAGTAGTGGTGTTCAGGCAGTGTAAGGGGATGTGCGGGGTGGTGTTTTAGGGTATAGGGCAGAGCAGTGGTGTTCAAGCAGGGTAGAGGGTCGTACTGGTGGTGTTTCAGGGTTTAGGGCAGTGCAGTGGTGTTCGGGCATTGTAGGGGTCGTGCTGGCGGTGGTGTTTCAGGGTTTAGGACAGTGCAGTGGTGTTCAGGCAGTGTTGGGGGTTTTGCTGGGACGGGTGTTTCAGGGTTTAGGGCAGTGCAGTGGTGTTCGGCCAGTGTAGGGATTTTTGCTGGGGGTGGTGTTTCAGTGTTTAGGGCAGTGGTGTTCGGGCAGTGTAGGTCGTCTTTCTGGGGGTGGTGTTTCAGGGTTTAGAGCAGTGCAGTGGTGTTCCGGCAGTATAGTGGGTTTTGCTGGGGCTAGTGTTTCAGGGTTTAGGGCAGTGCAGTCGTGTTCGGGCAGTGTAGGTGGTCGTGATGGGGCTGGTTTCAGGGTTTAGGGCACAACAGTGGTGTTCGGGCAGTGTAGGGGTTGATGCTGTTGGTGGTGTTTTAGGGCAGTGCAGTGGTGTTTGGGCAGTGTAGGGCTTTGTGATGGGGTGGTGTTTTAGGGTTTAGGGCAGTGCAGTGGTGTTCGGGCAGTGTAGGTGGTCATGCTGGGGGTGGTCTTTCAGGGTTTAGGGGAGTGCAGTGGTGTTCGGGCATTGTAGGGGGTCATGCTGGGGGTGGTGTTGCAGGGTTTAGGTTAGCGCAGTGGTGTTCGGGCAGTGTAGGGGGTCATGTTGTGGGTGGTGTTTCAGGGTTTAGGGCAGTGCAGTGGTGTTTGGGCAGTGTAGCTGGTCATGCTGGGGGTGGTCTTTCAGGGTTTAGGGGAGTGCAGTGGTGTTCAGGCATTGTAGGGGGTCATGCTGGGGGTGGTGTTGCAGGGTTTAGGTTAGCGCAGTGGTGTTCGGGCAGTGTAGGGGGTCTTGCAGGGGGTGGTGTTTCAGGGTTTAGAGCAGTGCAGTGGTGTTTGGGCAGTGTAGGGGGTCTTGCAGAGGGTGGTGTTTCAGGGTTTAGGGCAGTGATGTTCAGGCAGTGTAGGGGGTTGTGCTGGGGCTGGTGTTTCAGGGTTTAGGGCAGTGCAGTGGTGTTCGGGCAATATAGGGGGTCGTGCTGAGGCTAGTGTTTCGTAGTTTAGGGCACTGCAGTGGTATTCGGGCAGCATATGGGGTCATGCTGTGGCTGGTGTTTCAGGGTTTAGGGTAGAGCAGTGGTGTTCGGGCAGTGTAGGGGGTCTTGCAGGAGGTGGTGTTTCAGGGTTTAGGGCAGTGGTGTTTGGGCAGTGTAGGGGGTCGTGCTGGGGCTGGTGTTTCAGGATTTAGGGCAGTGCAGTGGTGTTTGGGCAGTGTAGGGTGTCATGCTGGGACTGGTGTTTCAGGGTTTAGGGCAGAGCAGTGGTGTTCGGGCAGTGTAGGGGGTCATTCTGGGGTAGGTGTTTTAGGGTATAGGTCAGAGTAGTGGTGTTCGGGCAGTGTAGGGGGATGTGCGGGGTGGTGTTTTAGGGTATAGGGCAGAGCAGTGGTGTTCGAGCAGGGTAGAGGGTCGTACTGGTGGTGTTTCAGGGTTTAGGGCAGTGCAGTGGTGTTCGGGCAGGGTAGGGGGTCGTGCAGGGTGTGGTGTTTCAGGGTTCAGGGCAGTGAAGTGGTGTTCAGGCAGTGTTGGGGGTTTTGCTGGGGGTGGTGTTTCAGTGTTTAGGGCAGTGGTGTTTGGGCAGTGTAGGGGGACGTGCTTGGGGTGGTGTTTCAGGGTTTAGGGCAGTGCAGTGGTGTTCGGGCATTGTAGGGGTCATGCTGGGGGTGGTGTTGCAGGGTTTAGGGCAGTGCAGTGGTGTTCAGGCAGTGTTGGGGGTTTTGCTGGGGGTGGTGTTTCAGTGTTTAGGGCAGTGGTGTTTGGGCTTTGTAGTGGGTCTTGCTGGGGGTGGTGTTTCAGTGTTTATGGCAGTGCAGTGGTGTTCGGGCAGTGTAGGGGGTTGTGCAGGGGGTGGTGTTTCAGGGTTCAGGGCAGTGCTGTGGTGTTGGGGCAGTGTAGGGGGTGTTGCTGGGGGTGGTGTTTCAGGGTTTAGGGCAGTGCAGTGGTGTTCGGGCAGTGTGGGGGGTCATGCTGAGGATGGTGTTTTAGGGTTTAGGGCAGTTCAGTGGTGTTCGGGCAGTGTAGGGGGTCGTGCTGGGACTGGTGTTTCAGGGTTTAGGGCAGTGCAGTGGTGTTCGGGCAGTGTAGGGGGTTTTGCTGGGGGTGGTGTTTCAGTGTTTAGGGCAGTGGTGTTCGGGAAGTGTAGGTGGTCTTGCTGGGGGTGGTGCTTCAGGGTTTAGGGCAGTGCAGTGGTGTTCGGGCAGTATAGGGGGTCTTCCTGGGGCTAGTGTTTCAGGGTTTAGGGCAGAACAGTGGTGTTCGGGCAGTGTAGGGGTTGATGCTGTGGGTGGTGTTTTAGGGCAGTGCAGTGGTGTTTGGGCAGTGCAGTGCGATGTGCTGGGGGTGGTGTTTTAGGGTTTAGGGCAGTGCAGTGGTGTTCGGGCAGTGTAGGGGGTCGTGCTGTGGGTGGTGTTTCAGGGTTTAGGGCATTGAAGTGGTGTTCGGGCTGTGTAGGCGGTTGTGCTGGGGGTGGTCTTTCAGGGTTTAGGGCAGTGCATTGGTGTTCGGGCATTGTAGGAGGTCATGCTGGGGGTGGTGTTGCAGGGTTTAGGTTAGCGCAGAGGTGTTCGGGCAGTGTAGGGGGTCTTGCAGGGGGTGGTGTTTCAGGGTTTAGAGCAGTGCAGTGGTGTTCGGGCAGTGTAGGGGGTTGCGCTGGGGGTGGTGTTTTAGGGTTTAGGGAAGTACAGTGATGTTCAAGCAGTGTAGGGGGTCGTGCTGGGGCTGGTTTCAGGATTTAGGGCAGTGCAGTGTTGTTCAGGCAGTGCAGGGGGTCGTGCTGGGGGTGGTGTTTCAGGGTTTAGGGCAGTGCAGTGGTGTTCGGGCAGTGTAGTGGTTCATGTGAGGGGGTTGTTTCAGGGTTTAGGGCAGTGCAGTGGTGTTCGGGCAGTGTAGGGGGTCGTGCTGGGGCTGATGTTTCATGGTTTAGGGCAGAGCAGTGGTGTTCGTGCAGTATAGGGGACGTGCTTGGGGTAGTGTTTCTGGGTTTAGGGCAGAGCAGTGGTGTTCGGGCAGTGTAGGGGTTCGTGCTGGGGGTGGTGTTTTTGGGAAGTGCAGTGGTGTTCGGCCAGTGTAGGCGGTCATTTTGGGGGTGGTGTTTCAGGGTTTAGGGCAGTGCAGTGGTGTTCGGGCATTGTAGGGGTCGTGCTGGGGGTGGTGTTGCAGGGTTTAGGGCAGTGCAGTGGTGTTCAGGCAGTGTTGGGGGTTTTGCTGGGGGTGGTGTTTTAGTGTTTAGGGCAGTGGTGTTTGGGCAGTGTAGTGGGTCTTGCTGGGGGTGGTGTTTCAGTGTTTATGGCAGTGCAGTGGTGTTCGGGCAGTGTAGGGGGTCGTGCAGGGGGTGGTGTTTCAGGGTTTAGGGCAGTGCAGTGGTGTTGGGGCAGTGTAGGGGGTGTTGCTGGGGGTGGTGTTTCAGGGTTTAGGGCAGTGCAGTGGTGTTCGGGCAGTGTGGGGGGTCATGCTGGGGATGGTGTTTTAGGGTTTAGGGCAGTGCAGTGGTGTTCGGGCAGTGTAGGGGGTCATGCTGGGACTGGTGTTTCAGGGTTTAGGGCAGTGCAGTGGTGTTCGGGCTGTGTAGGCGGTTGTGCTGGGGGTGGTCTTTCAGGGTTTAGGGCAGTGCATTGGTGTTCGGGCATTGTAGGAGGTCATGCTGGTGGTGGTGTTGCAGGGTTTAGGTTAGCGCAGAGGTGTTCGGGCAGTGTAGGGGGTCTTGCAGGGGGTGGTGTTTCAGGGTTTAGAGCAGTGCAGTGGTGTTCGGGCAGTGTAGGGGGTTGCGCTGGGGGTGGTGTTTTAGGGTTTAGGGCAGTGCAGTGGTGTTCGGGCAGTGTAGTGGTTCATGCGAGGGGGTTGTTTCAGGGTTTAGGGCAGTGCAGTGGTGTTCGGGCAGTGTAGGGGGTCGTGCTGGGGCTGATGTTTCATGGTTTAGGGCAGAGCAGTGGTGTTCGTGCAGTATAGGGGACGTGCTTGGGGTAGTGTTTCTGGGTTTAGGGCAGAGCAGTGGTGTTCGGGCAGTGTAGGGGTTCGTGCTGGGGGTGGTGTTTTTGGGAAGTGCAGTGGTGTTCGGCCAGTGTAGGCGGTCATTTTGGGGGTGGTGTTTCAGGGTTTAGGGCAGTGCAGTGGTGTTCGGGCAGTGTTGGGGGTTTTGCTGGGGGTGGTGTTTTAGTGTTTAGGGCAGTGGTGTTTGGGCAGTGTAGTGGGTCTTGCTGGGGGTGGTGTTTCAGTGTTTATGGCAGTGCAGTGGTGATCGGGCAGTGTAGGGGGTCGTGCAGGGGGTGGTGTTTCAGGGTTTAGGGCAGTGCAGTGGTGTTGGGGCAGTGTAGGGGGTGTTGCTGGGGGTGGTGTTGCAGGGTTTAGGGCAGTGGTGTTCGGGAAGTGTAGGTGGTCTTGCTGGGGGTGGTGTTTCAGGGTTTAGGGCAGTGCAGTGGTGTTTGGGCAGTGTAGGGGGTCGTGATGGGGCTGGTTTCAGGGTTTAGGGCATAACAGTGGTGTTCGGGCAGTGTAGGGGTTGATGCTGTGGGTGGTGTTTTAGGTCAGTGCAGTGGTGTTTGGGCAGTGTAGGCCGTTGTGATAGGGTGATGTTTTAGGGTTTAGGGCAGTGCAGTTGTGTTCGGGCAGTGTTGGGGGTTTTGCTGGGGGTGGTGTTTCAGTGTTTAGGGCAGTGGTGTTTGGGCAGTGTAGTGGGTCTTGCTGGGGGTGGTGTTTCAGTGTTTATGGCAGTGCAGTGGTGTTCGGGCAGTGTAGGGGGTCGTGCAGTGAGTGGTATTTCAGGGTTTAGGGCAGTGCAGTGGTGTTGGGGCAGAGTAGGGGGTGTTGCTGGGGGTGGTGTTTCAGGGTTTAGGGCAGTGCAGTGGTGTTCGGGCAGTGTGGGGGGTCATGCTGGGGATGGTGTTTTAGGGTTTAGGGCAGTGCAGTGGTGTTCGGGCAGTGTAGGGGGTCATGCTGGGACTGGTGTTTCAGGGTTTAGGGCAGTGCAGTGGTGTTCGGGCAGTGTAGGGGGTTTTGCTGGGGGTGGTGTTTCAGTGTTTAGGGCAGTGGTGTTCAGGAAGTGTAGGTGGTCTTGCTGGGGGTGGTGTTTCAGGGTTTAGGGCAGTGCAGTGGTGTTTGGGCAGTGTAGGGGGTCGTGATGGGGCTGGTTTCAGGGTTTAGGGCACAACAGTGGTGTTCGGGCAGTGTAGGGGTTGATGCTGTGGGTGGTGTTTTAGGTCAGTGCAGTGGTGTTTGGGCAGTGTAGGCCGTTGTGATGGGGGTGATGTTTTAGGGTTTAGGGCAGTGCAGTTGTGTTCGGCCAGTGTAGGGGGTCATGTTGGGGGTGGTCTTTCAGGGTTTAGGGCAGTGCAGTGGTGTTCGGCCATTGTAGGGGGTCATGCTGGGGGTGGTGTTGCAGGGTTTAGGTTAGCGCAGTGGTGTTTGGGCAGTGTAGGGGGTCTTGCAGGGGGTGGTGTTCCGGGGTTTAGAGCAGTGCAGTGGTGTTCGGGCAGTGTAGGGGCTCACGCTGGGGTGGTGTTTTAGGGTTTAGGAAAGTGCAGTGGTGTTTGGGCAGTGTAGGGGGTCTTGCAGAGGGTGGTGTTTCAGGGTTTAGGGCAGTGATGTTCGGGCAGTGTAGGGGGTCATGCTGGGGCTGGTGTTTCAAGGTTTAGGGCAGTGCAGTGGTGTTTGGGCAGTATAGGGGGTCGTGCTGAGGCTAGGGTTTCATAGTTTAGGGCAGGGCAGTGGTGTTCGGGCAGTATAGGGGGTCATGCTGTGGCTGGAGTTTCAGGGTTTAGGGCAGAGCAGTGGTGTTCGGGCAGTGTAGGGGGTCTTGCAGGAGGTGGTGTTTCAGGGTTTAGGGCAGTGGTGTTCGGGCAGTGTAGGGGGTCGTGCTGGGGCTGGTGTTTCAGGATTTAGGGCAGTGCGGAGGTGTTTGGGCAGTGTAGGGGGTCATGCTGGGACTAGTGTTTCAGGGTTTAGGGCAGAGCAGTGGTGTTCGGGCAGTGTAGGGGGTCGTTCTGGGGTAGGTGTTTTAGGGTATAGGTCAGAGTAGTGGTGTTCGGGCAGTGTAAGGGGATGTGCAGGGTGGTGTTTTAGGGTATAGGGCAGAGCAGTGGTGTTCGAGCAGGGTAGAGGGTCGTACTGGTGGTGTTTCAGGGTTTAGGGCAGTGCAGTGGAGTTCGGGCAGGGTAGGGGGTCGTGCAGGGTGTGGTGTTTCAGGGTTTAGGGCAGTGCAGTGGTGTTCAGGCAGTGTTGGGGGTTTTGCTGGGGGTGGTGTTTCAGTGTTTAGGGCAGTGCTGTTTGGGAAGAGTAGGTGGTCTTGCTGAGGGTGGTGCTTCAGGGTATAGGGCAGTGCAGTGGTGTTCGGGCAGTATAGGGGGTCTTCCTGGGGCTAGTGTTTCAGGGTTTAGGTTAGTGCAGTGGTGTTCGGGCATTGTAGGGGGTCATGATGGGGCTGGTGTTTCAGGGTTTAGGGCAGTGCAGTGGTGTTCGGGCAGTGTTGGAGGTTTTGCTGGGGGTGGTGTTTCAGTGTTTACGGCAGTGGTGTTTGGAAAGTGTAGGTGGTATTGCTGGGGGTGGTGTTTCAGGGTTTAGGGCAGTGCAGTGGTGTTCGGGCAGTGTGGGGGTTCGTGCTGGGGATGGTGTTTTAGGGTATAGGTCAGAGTAGTGGTGTTCAGGCAGTGTAAGGGGATGTGCGGGGTGGTGTTTTAGGGTATAGGGCAGAGCAGTGGTGTTCAAGCAGGGTAGAGGGTCATACTGGTGGTGTTTCAGGGTTTAGGGCAGTGTAGTGGTGTTCGGGCAGGGTAGGGGGTCGTGCAGGGTGTGGTGTTTCAGAGTTTAGGGCAGTGCAGTGGTGTTCAGGCAGTGTTGGGGGTTTTGCTGGGGGTGGTGTTTCAGTGTTTAGGGCAGTGGTGTTCGGGAAGAGTAGGTGGTCTTGCTGAGGGTGGTGCTTCAGGGTATAGGGCAGTGCAGTGGTGTTCGGGCAGGGTAGGGGGTCATGCAGGGTATGGTGTTTCAGGTTTTAGGGCAGTGCAGTGGTGTTCAGGCACCCCACTCTCCAATAGGCTGCACCCTTGGGAGGCTCAGGTCGACCCTCTTCTCTCCCCTCTGCCCTCCCCTCCTATTCTTCCCCCCTCACAGTATGCCCCCCCTCTTCACTTCTGCCTTACCTCTAGCTAACACGCTCCTTGTCCATTCTGCACCGTCCCGGCACTCCATTCGCATCTCCTCCCCCCTATCCCTACCGGTCACCCCCTTCCCTAGACCACCTCCCCTCCAGCCTTCTCCTCTAGTTAACTTTCCTTATGTTCCCCTTATTCCCTCCTCCTCTTTGCTTTTCCTACCCATCCTCCCCTCACCATGTACCCCGATTTCCCCACAAATACATTCCATCTCTCTCCTTCCCCACACTCCTCCAGCATTGCTGTGCTACCCTCTTCCCCCCCTGGTAACCCTTTACCTCCCTCGGGCCTAGCAGAACCACTTCCTTTCTTCAACTTCCCTATCTCCCAATCACCCCCACTTTGCCTGATACCCGCTCCCTCACAGCCACCTCACTTAGCTGCCAGGTCCTGCTCTCCAACCCCCTCCCCTCTCTTCCTCCCAAACCTCCTTCATCCCTATGACCCCACACACTCCTCCCCTCTCCTTCCGCCCCACCGCCCCACTCCTCTCCTATCGCCCCCTAATTTTGTCCTCAACTCCTATCCTTCTTGCAACGCCAACAATGACAACTCTCCTCCCACCCCCGGTGCACCTACTTCTGCTCCCATCCAAAACCTCTCCCCACCTCTGAACCCTATTCCCCTACTCCCCTCCCGTTCCCCCACCTCTCCCTGCCTGCCACCGCCAAGTGCACCCCCTCCCGTTTCCATTAAGTCACCCAACATGCCGTGCTCTGCCTTCCTCTCTCTGGAAAATAAGCTAGGCTCTCTAATCACCTCCATCTCCCAACTTGAAGCTACCATTTCACTTTTAAGCTCCAAGATCTCGACTTTTCCATACACCTCAATTCCTTTGGAAAACACTCACCCTCCCACGAGATGCACCTCGCCCCCACAACCCATAATAGCTAAGCATAGCCTGGCGTCTGCAAATTCACACAAGCATTTGAACGCCTCCCTTCCTCCACTTTCACTTCCCAATAACCCTGCTATCTACAATATTCCGACCATCTCCTCTGTCAGAAACACTCATCCACCTAAACCCTCCCGAGCGCCCTCATATAAGTTCAATATCCCCATCTCTCCTCATAGCCCAAGTGCCCCCGTCACCAAAACAGTCTCGACAGAGCTGCGCTGTATGCTCCACAACTGCAGATCTGCAATAAAACACAAACTTGAAATCTCCGATACCATCAACTTGCACAATATTGACATGCTCTTCCTCACAGAGACCTGGTTCAATGATACCTCTCATTCTATGTTTGATCTCCTTGTACCAACAGGCTATTCTATACTTAGAAATGACAGACTTGACAAAGTTGGGGGAGGTGTTGTAGTCATCTTTAGAAACTCCCTTCAACGTAAGGCCCTTCCTAACAGCTCCTTCCACACTTTTGAATGCCTGTCTCTTGAGCTTCAATTGCACCACCGCTCACCTCTCAGATTCCATGTTATCTACCACCCGCCTGGTAGCAGCCCTTCATTTATGGAGGAACTCACGGACTTCATCAGTGACCAATACTCTCAAAGTGACAATCAGATCTTCGTGGGTGACTTCAATGTCCACTGGGGCTCACCTCAAGACACCTATGCGAATGCGCTGGCCACCTTCCTCTCTGCAAACGATCTTATCCAACACTGCACTGAAACAACACACTCTAAGGGTTCAACCCTGGACCTTGTTATCTCTAAAGCAGGCTTGCTGACCATCGCTTCCCCAATTCATGTAGACTGGTCTGACCACCTCCTCATTCCATTCTCTCTTCACCAATGACACTCTATAACTCTTGGCCAGCCTAAGAGGGCTACTTCCTGGTTCCGTGACACTAAAAATATTGACATCAGTACCCTCTGTGAGTCTGCCTTGCTATCACTTCCAAGGCTTGACCCGGACCTAGATGTTAACGAACTCACCTCCCAATGCCTTACAGTCCTTGCAGTCGAAATCAATAATGTCGCTCCTCTCCAAAGCAAAAAGAAAAGACCCACTCCCTCAGCACCTTGGTTCAACAAATCCCTCTATGAAGAAAGGAAGTACCTAAGAGTCCTTGAGAAACAATGGAGACAAGCGCCCTCCACCGAAAACTTGGCCACGCTGCGTTCAGCAAGATCCAAGTACCACATGCACATTTTCCTTGGAAAAGCGTCGCACTTCAAATCCCTCCTTGACTCAGCCAAAAATAGACCCAAAAAACTATTCGACCTCCTCAAGAACCCTAACAGCTCTCCCCCAACCTCCAAATTGGAGGACTCCACAAAGAAAGCTGCGGATTTCGCTATATTCTTTGACAAAAAGGTGAAATCACTTGTAGATCAGGTCATTCATCCTACTCCTACAGAGGAGCGCAAATCCTTAACCATTTGGCAAAACTTTGACCCCATCTCTGATGACGCCCTCCTTAAATGCATCCTTGATACAAAGCCCTCTAACCACTCTCTTGACCCCATCCCTAGTGCCATTGCCATGGACTTCTATACCCATTCTCTTTCCTATTGGACCACTCTGGTCAACCTCTCCCTCAGTCAAGGCTCCCTTCCTGTTTCCTTCAAAAATGGACAGGTCACCCCTCTGCTTAAAAAACCCACCGCTGATGCGAACGACCTCAACAACTACCGTCCCATCACTAACCTACCCTTTCTTGCGAAAATCACAGAAAAATGTGTAGCGAAACAACTCTCTCGCCATATCAAGGACAATGATCTTCTTGACACTTTCCAGTCCGGCTTCATTCAAAACTGCAGCACTGAAACAACCCTGCTGCTAGTGATTGATGACGCGCTGCGGATACTCGATTCAGGGGAGTCTTGTCTTCTAATTCTTCTTGACCTTTCTGCAGCCTTTGACACAGTCAATCACAACACTCTCTTTAACACTCTTCAACAGAGAATGGGCATAGAGGGCACTGTGCTCAAATGGTTTGCCTCCTTCCTCTCTGATAGATCCCAAATGATCAAAATAGCGAACAGCCTTTCATCTCCTTTAGCGGTCAGCCAAGGTGTCCCTCAAGGCTCTATACTTGCACCCACACTATTCAATCTCTATTTAGAACCTTTGGGAAATCTCCTGAGTAAATCCGGGATCCATTATCATCTATATGCGGACGACACTCAAATCTATCTTAAGGTGGCCTCCACTCACAATCTCTCCTTCCTAAGCTCTACTCTCGACTCCATTCAAAACTGGATGTTAACTCATCAACTGATCCTGAATCCCTCCAAAACTGAATTCCTCCTCCTCTCCTCATCACTTTCTCCTCCCCCAGTGCAATCATGGATGGATCAGACTAATCTACTGAACAATAAACCCATCACTGTCGAGAGCGCAAAATCCCTTGGTGTCATACTCGACAAAAAACTCAATTTACACTCCCACATCGATTCCATTGCAAAGTCTGCTCGATACCAACTGCGACTTCTTTGGGGGATTCGTCGCTTCTTCCCGGAGCACGACCTTAAAACCCTGGTCCAATCGCTGGTTCTCTCCAGATTGGACTACTGCAATTCTCTCCTTACTGGCCTCCCCAAAACCCACCTGTCCCCCCTAAAGTCCGTTCTCCATTCAGCAGCTCGTTTCATTTATGGGGCCAAAAGAAGCGACCACATCACACCCATTGTATCCACCCTCCGTTGGCTTCCCATAGAGGCAAGATCTATCTACAAGACTGCCTGTATCACCCACAAAGCCTTGCACTCCTCCTCCCCTCGCTACCTGGTGAATAAACTGAAACTCTCCAGAGGCTCCAGACCTTCACGTAATGCAGAAAATGTATTGCTTGAACCTCCCACTTTCAAGAAGGAAAGATCGATGGCCCAATCCTTTTCAGGCAATGCGGTGAGAATCTGGAACTCACTTCCGCCTCATCTCCGGACCACCAGGCCTTCAAATCTGACCTCAAAGCTCTCCTCCTTCAAAGACACTTCCAAATTTAATTTACGCCCTCTATTTTCTGAAGGAAGTCCTGCCGTTATAGGAAATTCTGTTCTCCATGCCTATAGAAGTGCCTTCCCAGTGTGTTTTTGTGTGTTGAGTGTCTGCCATTTTGTGCAGTAGTATACCTCTACTTGTACTTTGTACTCTTGTATAACATGCAGACGTCTCCTTTCCTTTGTAACGTATCGTTTGCTACCTCTTGTATTTAGTTTGCTTTTGATACTTGCACAACGGCCACCACTGCCTCATGTAACGTAACTTTTATTTTAGTGTTTTGAGTGTCTGCCATTTATTGAACTCTGTGTACTTTGTATGCTCTTGTAACCTGCACCCGTCACTTTTTTCCTTTTGTAACGTATCGTTTGCTCCCTCTTGTATTTAGTTTGCTCCTGATACTTGCACAAATGCCACTATTGCCTCATGAAACGTAACGTTTGATTTTGTAACATGCTCACTTGTAATTTTTCTCCTTATGTATCATTACTGCTCCTATTGTGAAGCGCTCTGACACCCTCGGGTAAAGTCCGCGCTATATAAAAACGCATTAAATAAATAAATAAATAAAGTGTTTGGGGTTTTGCTGGGGGTGGTGTTTCAGTGTTTAGGGCAGTGGTGTTCCGGAAGAGTAGGTGGTCTTGCTGAGGGTGGTGTTTCAGGGTTTAGGGCAGTGCAGTGGTGTTCGGGCATTGTAGGGGGTCGTGATGGGGCTGGTGTTTCAGGGTTTAGGGCAGTGCAGTGGTGTTCAGGCAGTGTTGGAGGTTTTGCTGGGGGTGGTGTTTCAGTGTTTAGGGCAGTGGTGTTTGGAAAGTGTAGGTGGTATTGCTGGGGGTGGTGTTTCAGGGTTTAGGGCAGTGCAGTGATGTCCGGGCAGTATAGGGGGTCTTGCTGGGCTAGTGTTTCAGGGTTTAGGGCAGTGCAGTGGTGTTCGGGCAGTATAGGGAGTCTTCCTGGGGCTAGTGTTTCAGGGTTTAGGTTAGTGCAGTGGTGTTCGGGCATTGTAGGGGGTCGTGATGGGGCTGGTGTTTCAGGGTTTAGGGCAGTGCAGTGCTGTTCGGGCAGTGTAGGGGATCTTGCAAGAGGTGGTGTTTCAGGGTTTAGAGCAGTGCAGTGGTGTTCAGGCAGTGTTAGGGGCTCATTCTGCGGCTGGTGTTTCAGGGTTTAGGGCAGAGCAGTGGTGTTCGGGCAATGTAGGTGGATTTGCTGGGGGTGGTGTTTCAGGGTTTATGGCAGTGCAGTGGTGTTCGGGCAATGTAGGAGGTCTTGCTGGGGGTGGTGTTTCAGGGTTTAGGGCAGTGCAGTGGTGTTTGGGCAGTGTGGGGGGTCGTGCTGGGGATGGTGTTTCAGGGTTTTGGGCAGTGCAGTAGTGTTCGGGCAGTGTAAGGGGTCTTGCTGGGGCTGGTGTTTCAGGGTTTAGGGCAGTGCAGTGGTGTTCGGGCAGTGTGGGGGTACGTGCTGGGGATGGTGTTTCAGGGTTTAGGGCAGTGCAGTGGTGTTTGGGCAGTGTAGGGTCGTGCTGGGGCTGGTTTATCAGGGTTTTGGGCAGTGCAGTGTTGTTTGGGGAGTGTAGGGGGTCGTGCTGGTGCTATTGTTTCAGGGTTTAGGGCAGTGCAGTGTTGTTTGGGCAGTGTATAGGGTTTTGTTGGGGCAGGTGTTTCAGGGTTTAGGGCAGTGCAGTGGTGTTCGGGCAGTATAGGGCGTCGTGTTGGGGCTGGTGTTTCAGGGTTTATGGCAGAGCAGTGGTGTTCGGGCAGTGTAGGGGGACGTGCTTGGGGTGGTGTTTCAGGGTTTAGGGCAGAGCAGTGGTGTTCGGGCAGTGTAGGGTGTAGTCCTGGGGGTGGTGTTTCAGGGTTTAGGGGTTTGCAGTGGTGTTCGGGCAGTGTAGGGGTTCGTGCAGGGGGTGGTGTTTAGAGCAGAGCAGTGCTGTTCAGGCAGTGTTGGGGGTTTTCCTGGGGGTGGTGTTTCAGTGTGTAGGACAGTTGTGTTCGGGCAGTGTAGGGGGTCTTGCTGAGGGTGGTGTTTCAGGGTTTATGGCAGTGCAGTGGTGTTCGGGCAGTGTAGGGGGTGATGCAGGGGGGTGGTGTTTCAGGGTTTAGGGCAGTGCAGTGGGCTTCGGGGAGTGTAGGGGGTCTTGCTGGGGGTGGTGTTTCAGGGTATAGGGCAGTGCAGTGGTGTTCGGGCAGTGTGGGGTTCATGCTGGGGCTGGTGTTTCAGGGTTTAGGGCAGAGCAGTAGTGCTTTGGCAGTGTAGAGGGACGTGCTTGGGTTGGTGTTTCAGGGTTTAGGGTGAGCAGTGGTGTTCGGGTAGTGTAGGGGGTTGTGCTGGGGATGGTGTTTCAGGGTTTAGGGCAGTGGAGTGGTGCTCGGGCAGTGTAGGGGGTCGTGCTGTGGGTGGTGTTTCAGGGTTTAGGGCAGTGCAGTGGTGTTCGGGTAGTGTAGGCGGTCGTGCTGGGGGTGGTATTTCAGGGTTTAGGGCAATGCAGTGGTGTTCGGGCATTGTAGGGGTTGTGCTGGGGGTGGTGTTGCAGAGTTTAGGGCAGTGCAGTGGTGTTCGGGCAGTGTATGGCGTCTTGCAGGAGGTGGTGTTTCAGTGTTTAGAGCAGTGCAGTGGTGTTCGGGCAGTGTAGGGGATCATGCTGCGGCTGGTGTTTCAGGGTTTAGGGCAGAGCAGTGGTGTTCGGGCAGTATGGGGGGTCGTGCTGGGGCTGATGTTTCATGGTTTAGGGCAGTTCAGTGGTGTTCGGGCAGTTTAGGGGGTCATGCTGGGGCTGGTGTTTCAGAGTTTAGGGTAGTGCACTGGTGTTCGGGCAGTGTAGGGGGTCGTGTTGGGGCTGGTGTTTCACGGTTTAGGGCAGTGCAGTGTTTTTCAGGCAGTGCAGGGGGTCGTGCTGGGGTGGTGTTTCAGGGTTTAGGGCAGTGCAGTGGTGTTCGGGCAGTGTAGTGGTTTATGCGGGGGGTGTTTCAGGGTTTAGGGCAGTGCAGTGGTGTTCGGGCAGTGTAGGGGGTCGTGCTGGGGCTGGTGTTTCATGGTTTAGGGAAGAGCAGTGGTGATCGGGCAGTATAGGGGGACCTGCTTGGGGTAGTGTTTCAGGGTTTAGGGCAGAGCAGTGGTGTTCGGGCAGTGTAGAGGGTTCGTGCTGGGGGTGGTGTTTTAGGGCAGTGTAGTGGTGTTCGGCCAGTGAAGGCGGTCATTTTGGGGGTGGTGTTTCAGGGTTTAGGGCAGTGCAGTGGTGTTCGGGCATTGTAGGGGTCGTGCTGGAGGTGGTGTTGCAGGGTTTAGGGCAGTGCAGTGGTGTTCAGGCAGTGTTGGGGGTTTTGCTGGGGGTGGTGTTTCAGTGTTTAGGGCAATGGTGTTTGGGCAGTGTAGTGGGTCTTGCTGGGGGTGGTGTTTCAGGGTTTATGGCAGTGCAGTGGTGTTCGGGCAGTGTAGGGGGTTGTGCAGGGGGGTGGTGTTTCAGGGTTTAGGGCAGTGCAGTGGTGTTGGGGCAGTGTAGGGGGTGTTGCTGGGGGTGGTGTTTCAGGGTTTAGGGCAGTGCAGTGGTGTTCGGGCAGTGTGGGGGTTCGTGCTGGGACTGGTGTTTCAGGGTTTAGGGCAGTGCAGTGGTGTTCGGCCAGTGTAGGGGTTTTTGCTGGGGGTGGTGTTTCAGTGTTTAGGGCAGTGGTGTTCGGGAAGTGTAGGTGGTCTTGCTGGGGTGGTGTTTCAGGGTTTAGTGCAGTGCAGTGGTGTTCCGGCAGTATAGTGGGTCTTGCTGGGGCTAGTGTTTCAGGGTTTAGGGCAGTGCAGTCGTGTTCGGGCAGTGTAGGGGGTCGTGATGGGGCTGGTTTCAGGGTTTAGGGCACAACAGTGGTGTTCGGGCAGTGTAGGGGTTGATGCTGTTGGTGGTGTTTTAGGGCAGTGCAGTGGTGTTTGGGCAGTCTAGGGCTTTGTGATGGGGTGGTGTTTTAGGGTTTAGGGCAGAGCAGTCGTGTTAGGGCAGTGTAGGGGGTCATGTTGTGGGTGGTGTTTCAGGGTTTAGGGCAGTGCAGTGGTGTTCGGGCAGTGTAGGTGGTCGTGCTGGGGGTGGTCTTTCAGGGTTTAGGGGAGTGCAGTGGTGTTCGGGTATTGTAGGGAGTCATGCTGGGGGTGGTGTTGCATGGTTTAGGTTAGCGCAGTAGTGTTCGGGCAGTGTAGGGGGTCTTGCAGGGGGTGGTGTTTCAGGGTTTAGAGCAGTGCAGTGGTGTTCGGGCAGTGTCGGGGGTCGTGCTGGGGGTGGTGTTTAGGGTTTAGTGAAGTGCAGTGGTGTTTTGGCAGTGTAGGGGGGTCTTGCAGAGGGTGGTGTTTCAGGGTTTAGGGCAGTGATGTTCAGGCAGTGTAGGGGGTCGTGCTGGGGCTGGTGTTTCAGGGTTTAGGGCAGTGCAGTGGTGTTCGGGTAGTATAGGGGTCGTGCTGAGGCTAGTGTTACGTAGTTTAGGGCAGTGCAGTGGTGTTCGGGTAGCATATGGGGTCATGCTGTGGCTGGTGTTTCAGGGTTTAGGGCAGAGCAGTGGTGCTCGGGCAGTGTAGGGGGTCGTGCTGGGGCTGGTGTTTCAGGATTTAGGGCAGTGCAGTGGTGTTTGGGCAGTGTAGGGTGTCATGCTGGGACTGGTGTTTCAGGGTTTAAGGCAGAGCAGTGGTGTTCGGGCCGTGTAGGGGGTCTTTCTGGGGTAGGTGTTTTAGGGTATAGGTCAGAGTAGTGGTGTTCGGGCAGTGTAGGGGGATGTGCAGGGTGGTGTTTTAGGGTATAGGGCAGAACAGTGGTGTTCGAGCAGGGTAGAGGGTCGTACTGGTGGTGTTTCAGGGTTTAGGGCAGTGCAGTGGTGTTCGGGCAGGGTAGGGGGTCGTGCAGGGTGTGGTGTTTCAGGGTTTAGGGCAGTGCAGTGGTGTTCAGGCAGTGTTGGGGGTTTTGCTGGGGGTGGTGTTTCAGTGTTTAGGGCAGTGGAGTTCGGGAAGAGTAGGCGGTCTTGCTGAGGGTGGTGCTTCAGGGTTTAGGGCAGTGCAGTGGTGTTTGGGCAGTATAGGGGGTCTTCCTGGGGCTAGTGTTTCAGGGTTTAGGTTAGTGCAGTGGTGTTCGGGCATTGTAAGGGGTCGTGATGGGGCTGGTGTTTCAGGGTTTAGGGCAGAACAGTGGTGTTCGGGCAATGTAGGGGTTGATGCTGTGGGTGGTGTTTTAGGGCAGTGCAGTGGTGTTTGGGCAGTGCAGTGCGATGTGCTGGGGGTGGTGTTTTAGGGTTTAGGGCAGTGCAGTGGTTTTCGGGCAGTGTAGGGGGTCGTGCTGTGGGTGGTGTTTCAGGGTTTAGGGCATTGAAGTGGTGTTCGGGCTGTGTAGGCGGTCGTGCTGGGGGTGGTATTTCAGGGTTTAGAGCAGTGCATTGGTGTTCGGGCATTGTAGGGGGTCATCCTGGGGGTGGTGTTGCAGGGTTTAGGTTAGCGCAGTGGTGTTCAGGCAGTGTAGGGGGTCTTGCAGGGTGTGGTGTTTCAGGGTTTAGAGCAGTGCAGTGGTGTTCGGGCAGTGTAGGGGGTCGCGCTGGGGGTGGTGTTTTAGGGTTTAGGGAAGTACAGTGATGTTCGGGCAGTGTAGGGGGTCGTGCTGGGGCTGGTTTCAGGGTTTAGGGCAGTGCAGTGTTGTTCAGGCAGTGCAGGGGGTCGTGCTGAGGGTGGTGTTTCAGGGTTTAGGGCAGTGCAGTGGTGTTCAGGCAGTGTAGTGGTTCATACGGGGGGTGTTTCAGGGTTTAGGGCAGTGCAGTGGTGTTTGGGCAGTGTAGGGGGTCGTGCTGGGGCTGGTGTTTCATGGTTTAGGGCAGAGCAGTGGTGTTCGTGCAGTATAGGGGGACATGCTTGGGTTAGTGTTTCAGAGTTTAGGGTAGAGCAGTGGTGTTCAGGCAGTGTAGGGGATCGTGCTGGGGGTGGTGGTTTGGGGAAGTGCTGTGGTGTTCGGCCAGTGTAGGCGGTCATTTTGGGGGTGGTGTTTCAGGGTTTAGGGCAGTGCAGTGGTATTCGGGCATTGTAGGGGTCGTGCTGGGGGTGGTGTTTCAGGAATTAGGGCAGTGCAGTGGTGTTTGGGCAGTGTGGGGGGTCATGCTGGGACTGGTGTTTCAGGGTTTAGGGCAGAGCAGTGGTGTTTGGGCAGTGCAGGGGGTCGTTCTGGGGTAGGTGTTTTAGGGTATAGGTCAGAGTAGTGGTGTTCGGGCAGTGTAAGGGGATGTGCGGGGTGGTGTTTTAGGGTATAGGGCAGTGCAGTGGTGTTGGGGCAGTGTAGGGGGTGTTGCTGGGGGTGGTGTTTCAGGGTTTATGGCAGTGCAGTGGTGTTCGGGCAGTGTAGGGGGTTGTGCAGGGGAGTGGCGTTTCAGGGTTTAGGGCAGTGCAGTGGTGTTGGGGTAGTGTAGGGGGTGTTGCTGGGGGTGGTGTTTCAGGGTTTAGGGCAGTGCAGTGGTGTTCGGGCAGTGTGGGGGGTCATGCTGGGGATGGTGTTTTAGGGTTTAGGGCAGTGCAGTGGTGTTTGGGCCATGTAGGGGGTCGTGCTGGGACTGGTGTTTCAGGGTTTAGGGCAGTGCAGTGGTGTTCGGCCAGTGTAGGGGTTTTTGCTGGGGGTGGTGTTTCAGTGTTTAGGGCAGTGGTGTTCGGGAAGTGTAGGTGGTCTTGCTGGGGTGGTGTTTCAGGGTTTAGGGCAGTGCAGTGGTGTTCCGGCAGCATAGTGGGTCTTGCTGGGGCTAGTGTTTCAGGGTTTAGGGCAGTGCAGTCGTGTTCGGGCAGTGTAGGGGGTCGTGATGGGGCTGGTTTCAGGGTTTAGGGCACAACAGTGGTGTTCGGGTAGTGTAGGGGTTGATGCTGTTGGTGGTGTTTTAGGGCAGTGCAGTGGTGTTTGGGCAGTCTAGGGCTTTGTGATGGGGTGGTGTTTTAGGGTTTAGGGCAGTGCAGTCGTGTTAGGGCAGTGTAGGGGGTCATGTTGTGGGTGGTGTTTCAGGGTTTAGGGCAGTGCAGTGGTGTTTGGGCAGTGTAGGTGGTCGTGCTAAGGGTGGTCTTTCAGGGTTTAGGGCAGTGCAGTGGTGTTCAGGTATTGTAGGGAGTCATGCTGGGGGTGGTGTTGCATGGTTTAGGTTAGCGCAGTAGTGTTCGGGCAGTGTAGGGGGTCTTGCAGGGGGTGGTGTTTCAGGGTTTAGAGCAGTGCAGTGGTGTTCGGGCAGTGTAGGGGGTCGCGCTGAGGGTGGTGTTTAGGGTTTAGTGAAGTGCAGTGGTGTTTTGGCAGTGTAGGGGGTCTTGCAGAGGGTGGTGTTTCAGGGTTTAGGGCAGTGATGTTCAGGCAGTGTAGGGGGTAGTGCTGGGGCTGGTGTTTCAGGGTTTAGGGCAGTGCAGTGGTGTTCGGGTAGTATAGGGGGTCGTGCTGAGGCTAGTGTTACGTAGTTTAGGGCAGTGCAGTGGTGTTCGGGCAGCATATGGGGTCATGCTGTGGCTTGTGTTTCAGGGTTTAGGGCAGAGCAGTGGTGCTCGGGCAGTGTAGGGGGTCGTGCTGGGGCTGGTGTTTCAGGATTTAGGGCAGTGCAGTGGTGTTTGGGCAGTGTAGGGTGTCATGCGGGACTGGTGTTTCAGGGTTTAAGGCAGAGCAGTGGTGTTCGGGCAGTGTAGGGGGTCTTTCTGGGGTAGGTGTTTTAGGGTATAGGTCAGAGTAGTGGTGTTCCGGCAGTGTAGGGGGATGTGCAGGGTGGTGTTTTAGGGTATAGGGCAGAACAGTGGATTTCGAGCAGGGTAGAGCGTCGTTCTGGTGGTGTTTCAGGGTTTAGGGCAGTGCAGTGGTGTTCGGGCAGGGTAGGGGGTCGTGCAGGGTGTGGTGTTTCAGGGTTTAGGGCAGTGCAGTGGTGTTCAGGCAGTGTTGGGGGTTTTGCTGGGGGTGGTGTTTTAGGGTTTAGGGCAGTGCAGTGGTGTTCGGGCAGGGTAGGGGGTCGTGCAGGGTGTGGTGTTTCAGGGTTTAGGGCAGTGCAGTGGTGTTCAGGCAGTGTTGGGGGTTTTGCTGGGGGTGGTGTTTCAGTGTTTAGGGCAGTGGAGTTCGGGAAGAGTAGGCGGTCTTGCTGAGGGTGGTGCTTCAGGGTTTAGGGCAGTTCAGTGGTGTTTGGGCAGTATAGGGAGTCTTCCTGGGGCTAGTGTTTCAGGGTTTAGGTTAGTGCAGTGGTGTTCAGGCAGTGTAGGGGGTAGTGCTGGGGCTGGTGTTTCAGGGTTTAGGGCAGTGCAGTGGTGTTCGGGTAGTATAGGGGGTCGTGCTGAGGCTAGTGTTACGTAGTTTAGGGCAGTGCAGTGGTGTTCGGGCAGCATATGGGGTCATGCTGTGGCTTGTGTTTCAGGGTTTAGGGCAGAGCAGTGGTGCTCGGGCAGTGTAGGGGGTCGTGCTGGGGCTGGTGTTTCAGGATTTAGGGCAGTGCAGTGGTGTTTGGGCAGTGTAGGGTGTCATGCGGTACTGGTGTTTCAGGGTTTAAGGCAGAGCAGTGGTGTTCGGGCAGTGTAGGGGGTCTTTCTGGGGTAGGTGTTTTAGGGTATAGGTCAGAGTAGTGGTGTTCCGGCAGTGTAGGGGGATGTGCAGGGTGGTGTTTTAGGGTATAGGGCAGAACAGTGGATTTCGAGCAGGGTAGAGCGTCGTACTGGTGGTGTTTCAGGGTTTAGGGCAGTGCAGTGGTGTTCGGGCAGGGTAGGGGGTCGTGCAGGGTGTGGTGTTTCAGGGTTTAGGGCAGTGCAGTGGTGTTCAGGCAGTGTTGGGGGTTTTGCTGGGGGTGGTGTTTTAGGGTTTAGGGCAGTGCAGTGGTGTTCGGGCAGGGTAGGGGGTCGTGCAGGGTGTGGTGTTTCAGGGTTTAGGGCAGTGCAGTGGTGTTCAGGCAGTGTTGGGGGTTTTGCTGGGGGTGGTGTTTCAGTGTTTAGGGCAGTGGAGTTCGGGAAGAGTAGGCGGTCTTGCTGAGGGTGGTGCTTCAGGGTTTAGGGCAGTTCAGTGGTGTTTGGGCATTGTAGGGGGTTGTGATGGGGCTGGTGTTTCAGGGTTTAGGGCAGAACAGTGGTGTTCGGGCAATGTAGGGGTTGATGCTGTGGGTGGTGTTTTAGGGCAGTGCAGTGGTGTTTGGGCAGTGCAGTGCGATGTGCTGGGGGTGGTGTTTTAGGGTTTAGGGCAGTGCAGTGGTGTTCGGGCAGTGTAGGGGGTCGTGCTGTGGGTGGTGTTTCAGGGTTTAGGGCATTGAAGTGGTGTTCGGGCTGTGTAGGCGGTCGTGCTGGGGGTGGTATTTCAGGGTTTAGGGCAGTGTATTGGTGTTCGGGCATTGTAGGGGTCATGCTGGGGGTGGTGTTGCAGGGTTTAGGTTAGCGCAGTGGTGTTCGGGCAGTGTAGGGGGTCTTGCAGGGTGTGGTGTTTCAGGGTTTAGAGCAGTGCAGTGGTGTTCGGGCAGTGTAGGGGGTCGCGCTGGGGGTGGTGTTTTAGGGTTTAGGGCAGTGGAGTTCGGGAAGAGTAGGCGGTCTTGCTGAGGGTGGTGCTTCAGGGTTTAGGGCAGTGCAGTGGTGTTTGGGCAGTATAGGGGGTCTTCCTGGGGCTAGTGTTTCAGGGTTTAGGTTAGTGCAGTGGTGTTCGGGCATTGTAGGGGGTCGTGATGGGGCTGGTGTTTCAGGGTTTAGGGCAGAACAGTGGTGTTCGGGCAATGTAGGGGTTGATGCTGTGGGTGGTGTTTTAGGGCAGTGCAGTGGTGTTTGGGCAGTGCAGTGCGATGTGCTGGGGGTGGTGTTTTAGGGTTTAGGGCAGTGCAGTGGTTTTCGGGCAGTGTAGGGGGTCGTGCTGTGGGTGGTGTTTCAGGGTTTAGGGCATTGAAGTGGTGTTCGGGCTGTGTAGGCGGTCGTGCTGGGGGTGGTATTTCAGGGTTTAGAGCAGTGCATTGGTGTTCGGGCATTGTAGGGGGTCATCCTGGGGGTGGTGTTGCAGGGTTTAGGTTAGCGCAGTGGTGTTCAGGCAGTGTAGGGGGTCTTGCAGGGTGTGGTGTTTCAGGGTTTAGAGCAGTGCAGTGGTGTTCGGGCAGTGTAGGGGGTCGCGCTGGGGGTGGTGTTTTAGGGTTTAGGGAAGTACAGTGATGTTCGGGCAGTGTAGGGGGTCGTGCTGGGGCTGGTTTCAGGGTTTAGGGCAGTGCAGTGTTGTTCAGGCAGTGCAGGGGGTCGTGCTGAGGGTGGTGTTTCAGGGTTTAGGGCAGTGCAGTGGTGTTCAGGCAGTGTAGTGGTTCATACGGGGGGTGTTTCAGGGTTTAGGGCAGTGCAGTGGTGTTTGGGCAGTGTAGGGGGTCGTGCTGGGGCTGGTGTTTCATGGTTTAGGGCAGAGCAGTGGTGTTCGTGCAGTATAGGGGGACATGCTTGGGTTAGTGTTTCAGAGTTTAGGGTAGAGCAGTGGTGTTCAGGCAGTGTAGGGGATCGTGCTGGGGGTGGTGGTTTGGGGAAGTGCTGTGGTGTTCGGCCAGTGTAGGCGGTCATTTTGGGGGTGGTGTTTCAGGGTTTAGGGCAGTGCAGTGGTATTCGGGCATTGTAGGGGTCGTGCTGGGGGTGGTGTTTCAGGAATTAGGGCAGTGCAGTGGTGTTTGGGCAGTGTGGGGGGTCATGCTGGGACTGGTGTTTCAGGGTTTAGGGCAGAGCAGTGGTGTTTGGGCAGTGCAGGGGGTCGTTCTGGGGTAGGTGTTTTAGGGTATAGGTCAGAGTAGTGGTGTTCGGGCAGTGTAAGGGGATGTGCGGGGTGGTGTTTTAGGGTATAGGGCAGTGCAGTGGTGTTGGGGCAGTGTAGGGGGTGTTGCTGGGGGTGGTGTTTCAGGGTTTATGGCAGTGCAGTGGTGTTCGGGCAGTGTAGGGGGTTGTGCAGGGGAGTGGCGTTTCAGGGTTTAGGGCAGTGCAGTGGTGTTGGGGTAGTGTAGGGGGTGTTGCTGGGGGTGGTGTTTCAGGGTTTAGGGCAGTGCAGTGGTGTTCGGGCAGTGTGGGGGGTCATGCTGGGGATGGTGTTTTAGGGTTTAGGGCAGTGCAGTGGTGTTTGGGCCATGTAGGGGGTCGTGCTGGGACTGGTGTTTCAGGGTTTAGGGCAGTGCAGTGGTGTTCGGCCAGTGTAGGGGTTTTTGCTGGGGGTGGTGTTTCAGTGTTTAGGGCAGTGGTGTTCGGGAAGTGTAGGTGGTCTTGCTGGGGTGGTGTTTCAGGGTTTAGTGCAGTGCAGTGGTGTTCCGGCAGCATAGTGGGTCTTGCTGGGGCTAGTGTTTCAGGGTTTAGGGCAGTGCAGTCGTGTTCGGGCAGTGTAGGGGGTCGTGATGGGGCTGGTTTCAGGGTTTAGGGCACAACAGTGGTGTTCGGGTAGTGTAGGGGTTGATGCTGTTGGTGGTGTTTTAGGGCAGTGCAGTGGTGTTTGGGCAGTCTAGGGCTTTGTGATGGGGTGGTGTTTTAGGGTTTAGGGCAGTGCAGTCGTGTTAGGGCAGTGTAGGGGGTCATGTTGTGGGTGGTGTTTCAGGGTTTAGGGCAGTGCAGTGGTGTTTGGGCAGTGTAGGTGGTCGTGCTAAGGGTGGTCTTTCAGGGTTTAGGGCAGTGCAGTGGTGTTCAGGTATTGTAGGGAGTCATGCTGGGGGTGGTGTTGCATGGTTTAGGTTAGCGCAGTAGTGTTCGGGCAGTGTAGGGGGTCTTGCAGGGGGTGGTGTTTCAGGGTTTAGAGCAGTGCAGTGGTGTTCGGGCAGTGTAGGGGGTCGCGCTGAGGGTGGTGTTTAGGGTTTAGTGAAGTGCAGTGGTGTTTTGGCAGTGTAGGGGGTCTTGCAGAGGGTGGTGTTTCAGGGTTTAGGGCAGTGATGTTCAGGCAGTGTAGGGGGTAGTGCTGGGGCTGGTGTTTCAGGGTTTAGGGCAGTGCAGTGGTGTTCGGGTAGTATAGGGGGTCGTGCTGAGGCTAGTGTTACGTAGTTTAGGGCAGTGCAGTGGTGTTCGGGCAGCATATGGGGTCATGCTGTGGCTTGTGTTTCAGGGTTTAGGGCAGAGCAGTGGTGCTCGGGCAGTGTAGGGGGTCGTGCTGGGGCTGGTGTTTCAGGATTTAGGGCAGTGCAGTGGTGTTTGGGCAGTGTAGGGTGTCATGCGGGACTGGTGTTTCAGGGTTTAAGGCAGAGCAGTGGTGTTCGGGCAGTGTAGGGGGTCTTTCTGGGGTAGGTGTTTTAGGGTATAGGTCAGAGTAGTGGTGTTCCGGCAGTGTAGGGAGATGTGCAGGGTGGTGTTTTAGGGTATAGGGCAGAACAGTGGATTTCGAGCAGGGTAGAGCGTCGTACTGGTGGTGTTTCAGGGTTTAGGGCAGTGCAGTGGTGTTCGGGCAGGGTAGGGGGTCGTGCAGGGTGTGGTGTTTCAGGGTTTAGGGCAGTGCAGTGGTGTTCAGGCAGTGTTGGGGGTTTTGCTGGGGGTGGTGTTTTAGGGTTTAGGGCAGTGCAGTGGTGTTCGGGCAGGGTAGGGGGTCGTGCAGGGTGTGGTGTTTCAGGGTTTAGGGCAGTGCAGTGGTGTTCAGGCAGTGTTGGGGGTTTTGCTGGGGGTGGTGTTTCAGTGTTTAGGGCAGTGGAGTTCGGGAAGAGTAGGCGGTCTTGCTGAGGGTGGTGCTTCAGGGTTTAGGGCAGTTCAGTGGTGTTTGGGCAGTATAGGGAGTCTTCCTGGGGCTAGTGTTTCAGGGTTTAGGTTAGTGCAGTGGTGTTCAGGCAGTGTAGGGGGTAGTGCTGGGGCTGGTGTTTCAGGGTTTAGGGCAGTGCAGTGGTGTTCGGGTAGTATAGGGGGTCGTGCTGAGGCTAGTGTTACGTAGTTTAGGGCAGTGCAGTGGTGTTCGGGCAGCATATGGGGTCATGCTGTGGCTTGTGTTTCAGGGTTTAGGGCAGAGCAGTGGTGCTCGGGCAGTGTAGGGGGTCGTGCTGGGGCTGGTGTTTCAGGATTTAGGGCAGTGCAGTGGTGTTTGGGCAGTGTAGGGTGTCATGCGGGACTGGTGTTTCAGGGTTTAAGGCAGAGCAGTGGTGTTCGGGCAGTGTAGGGGGTCTTTCTGGGGTAGGTGTTTTAGGGTATAGGTCAGAGTAGTGGTGTTCCGGCAGTGTAGGGGGATGTGCAGGGTGGTGTTTTAGGGTATAGGGCAGAACAGTGGATTTCGAGCAGGGTAGAGCGTCGTACTGGTGGTGTTTCAGGGTTTAGGGCAGTGCAGTGGTGTTCGGGCAGGGTAGGGGGTCGTGCAGGGTGTGGTGTTTCAGGGTTTAGGGCAGTGCAGTGGTGTTCAGGCAGTGTTGGGGGTTTTGCTGGGGGTGGTGTTTTAGGGTTTAGGGCAGTGCAGTGGTGTTCGGGCAGGGTAGGGGGTCGTGCAGGGTGTGGTGTTTCAGGGTTTAGGGCAGTGCAGTGGTGTTCAGGCAGTGTTGGGGGTTTTGCTGGGGGTGGTGTTTCAGTGTTTAGGGCAGTGGAGTTCGGGAAGAGTAGGCGGTCTTGCTGAGGGTGGTGCTTCAGGGTTTAGGGCAGTTCAGTGGTGTTTGGGCATTGTAGGGGGTTGTGATGGGGCTGGTGTTTCAGGGTTTAGGGCAGAACAGTGGTGTTCGGGCAATGTAGGGGTTGATGCTGTGGGTGGTGTTTTAGGGCAGTGCAGTGGTGTTTGGGCAGTGCAGTGCGATGTGCTGGGGGTGGTGTTTTAGGGTTTAGGGCAGTGCAGTGGTGTTCGGGCAGTGTAGGGGGTCGTGCTGTGGGTGGTGTTTCAGGGTTTAGGGCATTGAAGTGGTGTTCGGGCTGTGTAGGCGGTCGTGCTGGGGGTGGTATTTCAGGGTTTAGGGCAGTGTATTGGTGTTCGGGCATTGTAGGGGTCATGCTGGGGGTGGTGTTGCAGGGTTTAGGTTAGCGCAGTGGTGTTCGGGCAGTGTAGGGGGTCTTGCAGGGTGTGGTGTTTCAGGGTTTAGAGCAGTGCAGTGGTGTTCGGGCAGTGTAGGGGGTCGCGCTGGGGGTGGTGTTTTAGGGTTTAGGGAAGTACAGTGATGTTCGGGCAGTGTAGGGGGTCGTGCTGGGGCTGCTTTCAGGGTTTAGGGCAGTGCAGTGTTGTTCAGGCAGTGCAGGGGGCCGTGCTGAGGGTGGTGTTTCAGGGTTTAGGGCAGTGCAGTGGTGTTCAGGCAGTGTAGTGGTTCATGCAGGGGGGTGTTTCAGGGTTTAGGGCAGTGCAGTGGTGTTCGGGCAGTGTAGGGGGTCGTGCTGGGGCTGGTGTTTCATGGTTTAGGGCAGAGCAGTGGTGTTCGTGCAGTATAGGGGGACGTGCTTGGGTTAGTGTTTCAGGGTTTAGGGTAGAGCAGTGGTGTTCGGGCAGTGTAGGGGATCGTGCTGGGGGTGGTGGTTTTGGGAAGTGCAGCGGTGTTCGGCCAGTGTAGGCGGTCATTTTGGGGGTGGTGTTTCAGGGTTTAGGGCAGTGCAGTGGTATTCGGGCATTGTAGGGGTCGTGCTGGGGGTGGTGTTGCAGGGTTTAGGGCAGTGCAGTGGTGTTCAGGCAGTGTTGGGGGTTTTGCTGGGGGTGGTGTTTCAGTGTTTAGGGCAGTGGTGTTTGGGCAGTGTAGTGGGTCTTGGTGGGGGTGGTGTTTCAGGGTTTATGGCAGTGCAGTGGTGTTTGGGCAGTGTAGGGGATCGTGCAGGGGGGTGGTGTTTCAGGGTTTAGGGCAGTGCAGTGGTGTTGGGGCAGTGTAGGGGGTGTTGCTAGGGGTGGTGTTTCAGGGGTTAGGGCAGTGCAGTGGTGTTCGGGCAGTGTGGGGTCCTTGCTGGGGATGGTGTTTTAGGGTTTAGGGCAGTGCAGTGGTGTTCGGGCAGTGTAGGGGGTCGTGCTGGGACTGGTGTTTCAGGGTTTAGGGCAGTGCAGTGGTGTTCGGGCAGTGTAGGGGGTTTTGCTGGGGGTGGTGTTTCAGTGTTTAGGGCAGTGGTGTTCGGGAAGTGTAGTTGGTCTTGCTGGGGGTGGTGTTTCAGGGTTTAGGGAAGTGCAGTGGTGTTCGGGCAGTATAGTGGGTCTTGCTGGGGCTAGTGTTTCAGGGTTTAGGGCAGTGTAGTGGTGTTTGGGCAGTGTAGGGGGTCGTGATGGGGCTGGTTTCAGGGTTTAGGGCACAACAGTGGTGTTCGGGCAGTGTAGGGGTTGATGCTGTGGGTGGTGTTTTAGGGCAGTGCAGTGGTGTTTGGGCAGTGTAGGCCGTTGTGATGGGGGTGATGTTTTAGGATTTAGGGCAGTGCAGTTGTGTTCGGGCAGTGTAGGCGGTCATGTTGTGGGTGGTCTTTCAGGGTTTAGGGCAGTGCAGTGATGTTAGGGCATTGTAGGGTGTCTTGCAGAGGGTGGTGTTTCAGGGTTTAGAGCAGTGCAGTGGTGTTCGGGCAGTGTAGGGGGTCACGCTGGGGTGGTGTTTTAGGGTTTAGGGAAGAGCAGTGGTGTTTGGGCAGTGTAGGGGGTCTTGCAGAGGGTGGTGTTTCAGGGTTTAGGGCAGTGATGTTCGGGTAGTGTAGGGGGTCATGCTGGGGGTGGTGTTGCAGGGTTTAGGTTAGCGCAGTGGTGTTCGGGCAGTGTAGGGGGTCTTGCAGGGGGTGCTGTTTCAGGGTTTAGAGCAGTGCAGTGGTGTTCGGGCAGTGTAGGGGGTCACGCTGGGGTGGTGTTTTAGGGTTTAGGGAAGAGCAGTGGTGTTTGGGCAGTGTAGGGGGTCTTGCAGAGGGTGGTGTTTCAGGGTTTAGGGCAGTGATGTTCGGGTAGTGTAGGGGGTCGTGCTGGGGCTGGTGTTTCAAGGTTTAGGGCAGTACAGTGGTGTTCGGAAAGTATAGGGGGTCGTGCTGAGGGTAGTGTTTCATAGTTTAGGGCAGTGCAGTGGTGTTCGGGCAGTATAGGGGGTCATGCTGTGGCTGGAGTTTCAGGGTTTAGGGCAGAGCAGTGATGTTCGGGAGGTGTAGAGGGTCTTGAAGGAGGTGGTGTTTCAGGGTTTCGTGCAGTGGTGTTCGGGCAGTGTAGGGGGTCGTGCTGGGCTGGTGTTTCAGGAATTAGGGCAGTGCAGTGGTGTTTGGGCAGTGTAGGGGGTCATGCTGGGACTGGTGTTTCAGGGTTTAGGGCAGAGCAGTGGTGTTTGGGCAGTGTAGGGGGTCGTTCTGGGGTAGGTGTTTTAGGGTATAGGTCAGAGTAGTGGTGTTCGGGCAGTGTAAGGGGATGTGCGGGGTGGTGTTTTAGGGTATAGGGCAGAGCAGTGGTGTTCGAGCAGGGTAGAGGGTCGTACTGGTGGTGTTTCAGGGTTTAGGGCAGTGCAGTGGTGTTCGGGCAGGGTAGGGGGTCATGCAGGGTGTGGTGTTTCAGGGTTTAGGGCAGTGCAGTGGTGTTCAGGCAGTGTTGGGGGTTTTGCTGGGGGTGGTGTTTCAGTGTTTAGGGCAGTGGTGTTCGGGAAGTGTAGGTGGTCTTGCTGGGGTGGTGTTTCAGGGTTTAGGACAGTGCAGTGGTGTTCCGGCAGTATAGTGGGTCTTGCTGGGGCTAGTGTTTCAGGGTTTAGGGCAGTGAAGTCATGTTCGGGCAGTGTAGGGGGTCGTGATGGGGCTGGTTTCAGGGTTTAGGGCACAACAGTGGTGTTCGGGCAGTGTAGGGGTTGATGCTGTTGGTGGTGTTTTAGGGCAGTGCAGTGGTGTTTGGGCTGTGTAGGGCTTTGTGATGGGGTGGTGTTTTAGGGTTTAGGGCAGTGCAGTGGTGTTAGGGCAGTGTAGGGGGTCATGTTGTGGGTGGTGTTTCTGGGTTTAGGGCAGTGCAGTGGTGTTCGGGCAGTGTAGGTGGTCGTGCTGGGGGTGGTCTTTCAGGGTTTAGCGGAGTGCAGTGGTGTTCGGGTATTGTAGGGGGTCATGCTGGGGGTGGTGTTGCAGGGTTTAGGTTAGCGCAGTACTGTTCGGGCAGTGTAGGGGGTCTTGCAGTGGGTGGTGTTTCAGGGTTTAGGGCAGTGATGTTCAGGCAGTGTAGGGGGTCGTGCTGGGGCTGGTGTTTCAGGGTTTAGGGCAGTGCAGTGGTGCTTGGGTAGTATAGGGGGTCGTGCTGAGGCTAGTGTTACATAGTTTAGGGCAGTGCAGTGGTGTTCGGGCAGCATATGGGGTCATGCTGTGGCTGGTGTTTCAGGGTTTAGGGCAGAGCAGTGGTGTTCGGGCAGTGTAGGGGGTCTTGCAGGAGGTGGTGTTTCAGGGTTTAGGGCAGTGGTGTTCGGGCAGTGTAGGGGGCCATGCTGGGGATGGTGTTTCAGGATTTAGGGCAGTGCAGTGGTGTTTGGGCAGTGTAGGGTGTCATGCTGGGACTGGTGTTTCAGGGTTTAGGGCAGAGCAGTGGTGTTCGGGCAGTGTAGGGGGTCTTTCTGGGGTAGGTGTTTTAGGGTATAGGTCATAGTAGTGGTGTTTGGGCAGTGTAGGGGGATGTGCGGGGTGGTGTTTTAGGGTATAGGGCAGAGCAGTGGTGTTCGAGCAGGGTAGAGGGTCGTACTGGTGGTGTTTCAGGGTTTAGGGCAGTGCAGTGGTGTTCGGGCAGGGTAGGGGGTCGTGCAGGGTGTGGTGTTTCAGGGTTTAGGGCAGTGCAGTGATGTTAGGGCATTGTAGGGGGTCATGCTGGGGGTGGTGTTGCAGGGTTTAGGTTAGCGCAGTGGTGTTCGGGCAGTGTAGGGGGTCTTGCAGGGGGTGGTGTTTCAGGGTTTAGAGCAGTGCAGTGGTGTTCGGGCAGTGTAGGGGGTCACGCTGGGGTGGTGTTTTAGGGTTTAGGGAAGAGCAGTGGTGTTTGGGCAGTGTAGGGGGTCTTGCAGAGGGTGGTGTTTCAGGGTTTAGGGCAGTGATGTTCGGGTAGTGTAGGGGGTCGTGCTGGGGCTGGTGTTTCAAGGTTTAGGGCAGTACAGTGGTGTTCGGAAAGTATAGGGGGTCGTGCTGAGGGTAGTGTTTCATAGTTTAGGGCAGTGCAGTGGTGTTCGGGCAGTATAGGGGGTCATGCTGTGGCTGGAGTTTCAGGGTTTAGGGCAGAGCAGTGATGTTCGGGAGGTGTAGAGGGTCTTGAAGGAGGTGGTGTTTCAGGGTTTCGTGCAGTGGTGTTCGGGCAGTGTAGGGGGTCGTGCTGGGCTGGTGTTTCAGGAATTAGGGCAGTGCAGTGGTGTTTGGGCAGTGTAGGGGGTCATGCTGGGACTGGTGTTTCAGGGTTTAGGGCAGAGCAGTGGTGTTTGGGCAGTGTAGGGGGTCGTTCTGGGGTAGGTGTTTTAGGGTATAGGTCAGAGTAGTGGTGTTCGGGCAGTGTAACGGGATGTGCGGGGTGGTGTTTTAGGGTATAGGGCAGAGCAGTGGTGTTCGAGCAGGGTAGAGGGTCGTACTGGTGGTGTTTCAGGATTTAGGGCAGTGCAGTGGTGTTCGGGCAGGGTAGGGGGTCATGCAGGGTGTGGTGTTTCAGGGTTTAGGGCAGTGCAGTGGTGTTCAGGCAGTGTTGGGGGTTTTGCTGGGGGTGGTGTTTCAGTGTTTAGGGCAGTGGTGTTCGGGAAGTGTAGGTGGTCTTGCTGGGGTGGTGTTTCAGGGTTTAGGACAGTGCAGTGGTGTTCCAGCAGTATAGTGGGTCTTGCTGGGGCTAGTGTTTCAGGGTTTAGGGCAGTGAAGTCATGTTCGGGCAGTGTAGGGGGTCGTGATGGGGCTGGTTTCAGGGTTTAGGGCACAACAGTGGTGTTCGGGCAGTGTAGGGGTTGATGCTGTTGGTGGTGTTTTAGGGCAGTGCAGTGGTGTTTGGGCTGTGTAGGGCTTTGTGATGGGGTGGTGTTTTAGGGTTTAGGGCAGTGCAGTGGTGTTAGGGCAGTGTAGGGGGTCATGTTGTGGGTGGTGTTTCTGGGTTTAGGGCAGTGCAGTGGTGTTCGTGGAGTGTAGGTGGTCGTGCTGGGGGTGGTCTTTCAGGGTTTAGCGGAGTGCAGTGGTGTTCGGGTATTGTAGGGGGTCATGCTGGGGGTGGTGTTGCAGGGTTTAGGTTAGCGCAGTACTGTTCGGGCAGTGTAGGGGGTCTTGCAGTGGGTGGTGTTTCAGGGTTTAGGGCAGTGATGTTCAGGCAGTGTAGGGGGTCGTGCTGGGGCTGGTGTTTCAGGGTTTAGGGCAGTGCAGTGGTGCTCGGGTAGTATAGGGGGTCGTGCTGAGGCTAGTGTTACATAGTTTAGGGCAGTGCAGTGGTGTTCGGGCAGCAAATGGGGTCATGCTGTGGCTGGTGTTTCAGGGTTTAGGGCAGAGCAGTGGTGTTCGGGCAGTGTAGGGGGTCTTGCAGGAGGTGGTGTTTCAGGGTTTAGGGCAGTGGTGTTCGGGCAGTGTAGGGGGCCATG
Organism: Triturus cristatus; assembly: GCF_964204655.1. Lineage (NCBI taxonomy): Eukaryota > Metazoa > Chordata > Amphibia > Caudata > Salamandridae > Triturus > Triturus cristatus. The sequence goes on along the minus strand of NW_028187862.1, from coordinate 480,668 downwards.
CTGGGGCTGGTGTTTCAGGATTTAGGGCAGTGCAGTGGTGTTTGGGCAGTGTAGGGTGTCATGCTGGGACTGGTGTTTCAGGGTTTAGGGCAGAGCAGTGGTGTTCGGGCAGTGTAGGGGGTCTTTCTGGGGTAGGTGTTTTAGGGTATAGGTCAGAGTAGTGGTGTTCGGGCAGTGTAGGGGGATGTGCGGGGTGGTGTTTTAGGGTATAGGGCAGAGCAGTGGTGTTCGAGCAGGGTAGAGGGTCGTACTGGTGGTGTTTCAGGGTTTAGGGCAGTGCAGTGGTGTTCGGGCAGGGTAGGGGGTCGTGCAGGGTGTGGTGTTTCAGGGTTTAGGGCAGTGCAGTGGTGTTCAGGCAGTGTTGGGGGTTTTGCTGGGGGTGGTGTTTCAGTGTTTAGGGCAGTGGAGATCGGGAAGAGTAGGTGGTCTTGCTGAGGGTGGTGCTTCAGGGTTTAGGGCAGTGCAGTGGTGTTCGGGCAGTATAGGGAGTCTTCCTGGGGCTAGTGTTTCAGGGTTTAGGTTAGTGCAGTGGTGTTCGGGCATTGTAGGGGGTCGTGGTGGGGCTGGTGTTTCAGGGTTTAGGGCAGAACAGTGGTGTTTGGGCAATATAGGGGTTGATGCTGTGGGTTGTGTTTTAGGGCAGTGCAGTGGTGTTTGGGCAGTGCAGTGCGATGTGCTGGGGGTGGTGTTTTAGGGTTTAGGGCAGTGCAGTGGTTTTCGGGCAGTGTAGGGGGTCGTGCTGTGGGTGGTGTTTCAGGGTTTAGGGCATTGAAGTGGTGTTCGGGCTGTGTAGGCGGTCGTGCTGGGGGTGGTATTTCAGGGTTTAGGGCAGTGCATTGGTGTTCGGGCATTGTAGGGGGTCATGCTGGGGGTGGTGTTGCAGGGTTTAGGTTAGCGCAGTGGTGTTCGGGCAGTGTAGGGAGTCTTGCAGGGTGTGGTGTTTCAGGGTTTAGAGCAGTGCAGTGGTGTTCGGGCAGTGTAGGGGGTTGCGCTGGGGGTGGTGTTTTAGGGTTTAGGGAAGTACAGTGATGTTCGGGCAGTGTAGGGGGTCGTGCTGGGGCTGGTTGCAGGGTTTAGGGCAGTGCAGTGTTGTTCAGGCAGTGCAGGGGGTTGTGCTGAGGGTGGTGTTTCAGGGTTTAGGGCAGTGCAGTGGTGTTCGGGCAGTGTAGTGGTTCATGCGGGGGGGTGTTTCAGGGTTTAGGGCAGTGCAGTGGTGTTCGGGCAGTGTAGGGGGTCGTGCTGGGGCTGGTGTTTCATGGTTTAGGGCAGAGCAGTGGTGTTCGTGCAGTATAGGGGGACGTGCTTGGGTTAGTGTTTCAGGGTTTAGGGTAGAGCAGTGGTGTTCGGGCAGTGTAGGGGTTCGTGCTGGGGGTGGTGGTTTTGGGAAGTGCAGTGGTGTTCGGCCAGTGTAGGCGGTCATTTTGGGGGTGGTGTTTCAGGGTTTAGGGCAGTGCAGTGGTATTCGGGCATTGTAGGGGTCGTGGTGGGGGTGGTGTTGCAGGGTTTAGGGCAGTGCAGTGGTGTTTAGGCAGTGTTGGAGGTTTTGCTGGGGGTGGTGTTTCAGTGTTTAGGGCAGTGGTGTTTGGGCAGTGTAGTGGGTCTTGGTGGGGTTGGTGTTTCAGGGTTTAGGGCAGTGCAGTGGTGTTGGGGCAGTGTAGGGGGTGTTGCTGGGGGTGGTGTTTCAGGGTTTAGGGCAGTGCAGTGGTGTTCGGGCAGTGTGGGGGGTCTTGCTGGGGATGGTGTTTTAGGGTTTAGGGCAGTGCAGTGGTGTTCGGGAAGTGTAGGGGGTCGTGCTGGGACTGGTGTTTCAGGGTTTAGGGCAGTGCAGTGGTGTTCGGGCAGTGTAGGGGGTTTTGCTGGGGGTGGTGTTTCAGTGTTTAGGGCAGTGGTGTTCGGGAAGTGTAGTTGGTCTTGCTGGGGGTGGTGTTTCAGGGTTTAGGGAAGTGCAGTGGTGTTCGGGCAGTATAGTGGGTCTTGCTGGGGCTAGTGTTTCAGGGTTTAGGGCAGTGCAGTGGTGTTTGGGCAGTGTAGGGGGTCGTGATGGGGCTGGTTTCAGGGTTAAGGGCACAACAGTGGTGTTCGGGCAGTGTAGGGGTTGATGCTGTGGGTGGTGTTTTAGGGCAGTGCAGTGGTGTTTGGGCAGTGTAGGCCGTTGTGATGGGGGTGATGTTTTAGGGTTTAGGGCAGTGCAGTTGTGTTCGGGCAGTGTAGGCAGTCATGTTGTGGGTGGTCTTTCAGGGTTTAGGGCAGTGCAGTGATGTTCGGGCATTGTAGGGGGTCATGCTGGGGGTTGTGTTGCAGGGTTTAGGTTAGCGCAGTGGTGTTCGGGCAGTGTAGGGGGTCTTGCAGGGGGTGGTGTTTCAGGGTTTAGAGCAGTGCAGTGGTGTTCGGGCAGTGTAGGGGGTCACGCTGGGGTGGTGTTTTAGGGTTTAGGGAAGAGCAGTGGTGTTTGGGCAGTGTAGGGGGTCTTGCAGAGGGTGGTGTTTCAGGGTTTAGGGCAGTGATGTTCGGGCAGTGTAGGGGGTCGGGCTGGGGCTGGTGTTTCAAGGTTTAGGGCAGTACAGTGGTGTTCGGAAAGTATAGGGGGTCGTGCTGAGGGTAGTGTTTCATAGTTTAGGGCAGTGCAGTGGTGTTCGGGCAGTATAGGTGGATCATGCTGTGGCTGGAGTTTCAGGGTTTAGGGCAGAGCAGTGATGTTCGGGAGGTGTAGAGGGTCTTGCAGGAGGTGGTGTTTCAGGGTTTCGTGCAGTGGTGTTCGGGCAGTGTAGGGGGTCGTGCTGGGGCTGGTGTTTCAGGAATTAGGGCAGTGCAGTGGTGTTTGGGCAGTGTAGGGGGTCATGCTGGGACTGGTGTTTCAGGGTTTAGGGCAGAGCAGTGGTGTTTGGGCAGTGTAGGGGGTCGTTCTGGGGTAGGTGTTTTAGGGTATAGGTCAGAGTAGTGGTGTTCGGGCAGTGTAAGGGGATGTGCGGGGTGGTGTTTTAGGGTATAGGGCAGAGCAGTGGTGTTTGAGCAGGGTAGAGGGTCGTACTGGTGGTGTTTCAGGGTTTAGGGCAGTGCAGTGGTGTTCGGGCAGGGTAGGGGGTCATGCAGGGTGTGGTGTTTCAGGGTTTAGGGCAGTGCAGTGGTGTTCAGGCAGTGTTGGGGGTTTTGCTGGGGGTGGTGTTTCAGTGTTTAGGGCAGTGGTGTTCGGGAAATGTAGGTGGTCTTGCTGGGGTGGTGTTTCAGGGTTTAGGACAGTGCAGTGGTGTTGCGGCAGTATAGTGGGTCTTGCTGGGGCTAGTGTTTCAGGGTTTAGGGCAGTGAAGTCGTGTTCGGGCAGTGTAGGGGGTCATGATGGGGCTGGTTTCAGGGTTTAGGGCACAACAGTGGTGTTCGGGCAGTGTAGGGGTTGATGCTGTTGGTGGTGTTTTAGGGCAGTGCAGTGGTGTTTGGGCTGTGTAGGGCTTTGTGATGGGGTGGTGTTTTAGGGTTTAGGGCAGTGCAGTGGTGTTAGGGCAGTGTAGGGGGTCATGTTGTGGGTGGTGTTTCTGGGTTTAGGGCAGTGCAGTGGTGTTCGGGCAGTGTAGGTGGTCATGCTCGGGGTAGTCTTTCAGGGTTTAGGGGAGTGCAGTGGTGTTCGGGTTTTGTAGGGGGTCATGCTGGGGGTGGTGTTGCAGGGTTTAGGTTAGCGCAGTACTGTTCGGGCAGTGTAGGGGGTCTTGCAATGGGTGGTGTTTCAGGGTTTAGAGCAGTGCAGTGGTGTTTGGGCAGTGTAGGGGGTCGCGCTGGGGGTGGTGTTTAGGGTTTAGTGAAGTGCAGTGGTGTTTTGGCAGTGTAGGGGGTCTTGCAGAGGGTGGTGTTTCAGGGTTTAGGGCAGTGATGTTCAGGCAGTGTAGGGGGTCGTGCTGGGGCTGGTGTTTCAGGGTTTAGGGCAGTGCAGTGGTGCTCGGGTAGTATAGGGGGTCGTGCTGAGGCTAGTGTTACGTAGTTTAGGGCAGTGCAGTGGTGTTCGGGCAGCATATGGGGTCATGCTGTGGCTGGTGTTTCAGGGTTTAGGGCAGAGCAGTGGTGTTCGGGCAGTGTAGGGGGTCTTGCTGGAGGTGGTGTTTCAGGGTTTAGGGCAGTGAAGTCGTGTTCGGGCAGTGTAGGGGGTCATGATGGGGCTGGTTTCAGGGTTTAGGGCACAACAGTGGTGTTCGGGCAGTGTAGGGGTTGATGCTGTTGGTGGTGTTTTAGGGCAGTGCAGTGGTGTTTGGGCTGTGTAGGGCTTTGTGATGGGGTGGTGTTTTAGGGTTTAGGGCAGTGCAGTGGTGTTAGGGCAGTGTAGGGGGTCATGTTGTGGGTGGTGTTTCTGGGTTTAGGGCAGTGCAGTGGTGTTCGGGCAGTGTAGGTGGTCATGCTCGGGGTAGTCTTTCAGGGTTTAGGGGAGTGCAGTGGTGTTCGGGTTTTGTAGGGGGTCATGCTGGGGGTGGTGTTGCAGGGTTTAGGTTAGCGCAGTACTGTTCGGGCAGTGTAGGGGGTCTTGCAATGGGTGGTGTTTCAGGGTTTAGAGCAGTGCAGTGGTGTTTGGGCAGTGTAGGGGGTCGCGCTGGGGGTGGTGTTTAGGGTTTAGTGAAGTGCAGTGGTGTTTTGGCAGTGTAGGGGGTCTTGCAGAGGGTGGTGTTTCAGGGTTTAGGGCAGTGATGTTCAGGCAGTGTAGGGGGTCGTGCTGGGGCTGGTGTTTCAGGGTTTAGGGCAGTGCAGTGGTGCTCGGGTAGTATAGGGGGTCGTGCTGAGGCTAGTGTTACGTAGTTTAGGGCAGTGCAGTGGTGTTCGGGCAGCATATGGGGTCATGCTGTGGCTGGTGTTTCAGGGTTTAGGGCAGAGCAGTGGTGTTCGGGCAGTGTAGGGGGTCTTGCTGGAGGTGGTGTTTCAGGGTTTAGGGCAGTGGTGTTCGGGCAGTGTAGGGGGTCGTGCTGGGGCTGGTGTTTCAGGATTTAGGGCAGTGCAGTGGTGTTTGGGCAGTGTAGGGTGTCATGCTGGGACTGGTGTTTCAGGGTTTAGGGCAGAGCAGTGGTGTTCGGGCAGTGTAGGGGGTCTTTCTGGGGTAGGTGTTTTAGGGTATGGGTCAGAGTAGTGGTGTTCGGGCAGTGTAGGGGGATGTGCGGGGTGGTGTTTTAGGGTATAGGGCAGAGCAGTGGTGTTCGAGCAGGGTAGAGGGTCGTACTGGTGGTGTTTCAGGGTTTAGGGCAGTGCAGTGGTGTTCGGGCAGGGTAGGGGGTCGTGCAGGGTGTGGTGTTTCAGGGTTTAGGGCAGTGCAGTGGTGTTCAGGCAGTGTTGGGGGTTTTGCTGGGGGTGGTGTTTCAGTGTTTAGGGCAGTGGAGTTCGGGAAGAGTAGGTGGTCTTGCTGAGGGTGGTGCTTCAGGGTTTAGGGCAGTGCAGTGGTGTTCGGGCAGTGTAGGGGGTCTTCCTGGGGCTAGTGTTTCAGGATTTAGGTTAGTGCAGTGGTGTTCGGGCATTGTAGGGGGTCGTGATGGGGCTGGTGTTTCAGGGTTTAGGGCAGAACAGTGGTGTTCAGGCAATATAGGGGTTGATGCTGTGGGTGGTGTTTTAGGGCAGTGCAGTGGTGTTTGGGCAGTGCAGTGCGATGTGCTGGGGGTGGTGTTTTAGGGTTTAGGGCAGTGCAGTGGTGTTCGGGCAGTGTAGGGGGTCGTGCTGTGGGTGGTGTTTCAGGGTTTAGGGCATTGAAGTGGTGTTCGGGCTGTGTAGGCGGTCGTGCTGGGGGTGGTATTTCAGGGTTTAGGGCAGTGCATTGGTGTTCGGGCATTGTAGGGGGTCATGCTGGGGGTGGTGTTGCAGGGTTTAGGTTAGCGCAGTGGTGTTCGGGCAGTGTAGGGAGTCTTGCAGGGTGTGGTGTTTCAGGGTTTAGAGCAGTGCAGTGGTGTTCGGGAAGTGTAGGGGGTTGCGCTGGGGGTGGTGTTTTAGGGTTTAGGGAAGTACAGTGATGTTCGGGCAGTGTAGGGGGTCGTGCTGGGGCTGTTTGCAGGGTTTAGGGCAGTGCAGTGTTGTTCAGGCAGTGCAGGGGGTCGTGCTGAGGGTGGTGTTTCAGGGTTTAGGGCAGTGCAGTGGTGTTCGGGCAGTGTAGTGGTTCATGCGGGTGGGTGTTTCAGGGTTTAGGGCAGTGCAGTGGTGTTCGGGCAGTGTAGGGGGTCGTGCTGGGGCTGGTGTTTCATGGTTTAGGGCAGAGCAGTGGTGTTCGTGCAGTATAGGGGGACGTGCTTGGGTTAGTGTTTCAGGGTTTAGGGTAGAGCAGTGGTGTTCGGGCAGTGTAGGGGTTCGTGCTGGGGGTGGTGGTTTTGGGAAGTGCAGTGGTGTTCGGCCAGTGTAGGCGGTCATTTTGGGGGTGGTGTTTCAGGGTTTAGGGCAGTGCAGTGGTATTCGGGCATTGTAGGGGTCGTGGTGGGGGTGGTGTTGCAGGGTTTAGGGCAGTGCAGTGGTGTTCAGGCAGTGTTGGGGGTTTTGCTGGGGGTGGTGTTTCAGTGTTTAGGGCAGTGGTGTTTGGGCAGTGTAGTGGGTCTTGGTGGGGTTGGTGTTTCAGGGTTTAGGGCAGTGCAGTGGTGTTGGGGCAGTGTAGGGGGTATTGCTGGGGGTGGTGTTTCAGGGTTTAGGGCAGTGCAGTGGTGTTCGAGCAGTGTGGGGGGTCTTGCTGGGGATGGTGTTTTAGGGTTTAGGGCAGTGCAGTGGTGTTCGGGAAGTGTAGGGGGTCGTGCTGGGACTGGTGTTTCAGGGTTTAGGGCAGTGCAGTGGTGTTCGGGCAGTGTAGGGGGTTTTGCTGGGGGTGGTGTTTCAGTGTTTAGGGCAGTGGTGTTCGGGAAGTGTAGTTGGTCTTGCTGGGGGTGGTGTTTCAGGGTTTAGGGAAGTGCAGTGGTGTTCGGGCAGTATAGTGGGTCTTGCTGGGGCTAGTGTTTCAGGGTTTAGGGCAGTGCAGTGGTGTTTGGGCAGTGTAGGGGGTCGTGATGGGGCTGGTTTCAGGGTTTAGGGCACAACAGTGGTGTTCGGGCAGTGTAGGGGTTGATGCTGTGGGTGGTGTTTTAGAGCAGTGCAGTGGTGTTTGGGCAGTGTAGGCCGTTGTGATGGGGTGATGTTTTAGGGTTTAGGGCAGTGCAGTTGTGTTCGGGCAGTGTAGGCGGTCATGTTGTGGGTGGTCTTTCAGGGTTTAGGGCAGTGCAGTGATGTTCGGGCATTGTAGGGGGTCATGCTGGGGGTTGTGTTGCAGGGTTTAGGTTAGCGCAGTGGTGTTCGGGCAGTGTAGGGGGTCTTGCAGGGGGTGGTGTTTCAGGGTTTAGAGCAGTGCAGTGGTGTTCGGGCAGTGTAGGGGGTCACGCTGGGGTGGTGTTTTAGGGTTTAGGGAAGAGCAGTGGTGTTTGGGCAGTGTAGGGGGTCTTGCAGAGGGTGGTGTTTCAGGGTTTAGGGCAGTGATGTTCGGGCAGTGTAGGGGGTCGGGCTGGGGCTGGTGTTTCAAGGTTTAGGGCAGTACAGTGGTGTTCGGAAAGTATAGGGGGTCGTGCTGAGGGTAGTGTTTCATAGTTTAGGGCAGTGCAGTGGTGTTCGGGCAGTATAGGGGGTCATGCTGTGGCTGGAGTTTCAGGGTTTAGGGCAGAGCAGTGATGTTCGGGAGGTGTAGAGGGTCTTGCAGGAGGTGGTGTTTCAGGGTTTCGTGCAGTGGTGTTCGGGCAGTGTAGGGGGTCGTGCTGGGGCTGGTGTTTCAGGAATTAGGGCAGTGCAGTGGTGTTTGGGCAGTGTAGGGGGTCATGCTGGGACTGGTGTTTCAGGGTTTAGGGCAGAGCAGTGGTGTTTGGGCAGTGTAGGGGGGTCGTTCTGGGGTAGGTGTTTTAGGGTATAGGTCAGAGTAGTGGTGTTCGGGCAGTGTAAGGGGATGTGCGGGGTGGTGTTTTAGGGTATAGGGCAGAGCAGTGGTGTTCGAGCAGGGTAGAGGGTCGTACTGGTGGTGTTTCAGGGTTTAGGGCAGTGCAGTGGTGTTCGGGCAGGGTAGGGGGTCATGCAGGGTGTGGTGTTTCAGGGTTTAGGGCAGTGCAGTGGTGTTCAGGCAGTGTTGGGGGTTTTGCTGGGGGTGGTTTTCAGTGTTTAGGGCAGTGGTGTTCGGGAAATGTAGGTGGTCTTGCTGGGGTGGTGTTTCAGGGTTTAGGACAGTGCAGTGGTGTTCCGGCAGTATAGTGGGTCTTGCTGGGGCTAGTGTTTCAGGGTTTAGGGCAGTGAAGTCGTGTTCGGGCAGTGTAGGGGGTCGTGATGGGGCTGGTTTCAGGGTTTAGGGCACAACAGTGGTGTTCGGGCAGTGTAGGGGTTGATGCTGTTGGTGGTGTTTTAGGGCAGTGCAGTGGTGTTTGGGCTGTGTAGGGCTTTGTGATGGGGTGGTGTTTTAGGGTTTAGGGCAGTGCAGTGGTGTTAGGGCAGTGTAGGGGGTCATGTTGTGGGTGGTGTTTCTGGGTTTAGGGCAGTGCAGTGGTGTTCGGGCAGTGTAGGTGGTCGTGCTGGGGGTAGTCTTTCAGGGTTTAGGAGAGTGCAGTGGTGTTCGGGTATTGTAGGGGGTCATGCTGGGGGTGGTGTTGCAGGGTTTAGGTTAGCGCAGTACTGTTCGGGCAGTGTAGGGGGTCTTGCAGTGGGTGGTGTTTCAGGGTTTAGAGCAGTGCAGTGGTGTTTGGGCAGTGTAGGGGGTCGCGCTGGGGGTGGTGTTTAGGGTTTAGTGAAGTGCAGTGGTGTTTTGGCAGTGTAGGGGGTCTTGCAGAGGGTGGTGTTTCAGGGTTTAGGGCAGTGATGTTCAGGCAGTGTAGGGGGTCGTGCTGGGGCTGGTGTTTCAGGGTTTAGGGCAGTGCAGTGGTGCTCGGGTAGTATAGGGGGTCGTGCTGAGGCTAGTGTTACGTAGTTTAGGGCAGTGCAGTGGTGTTCGGGCAGCATATGGGGTCATGCTGTGGCTGGTGTTTCAGGGTTTAGGGCAGAGCAGTGGTGTTCGGGCAGTGTAGGGGGTCTTGCTGGAGGTGGTGTTTCAGGGTTTAGGGCAGTGGTGTTCGGGCAGTGTAGGGGGTCGTGCTGGGGCTGGTGTTTCAGGATTTAGGGCAGTGCAGTGGTGTTTGGGCAGTGTAGGGTGTCATGCTGGGACTGGTGTTTCAGGGTTTAGGGCAGAGCAGTGGTGTTCGGGCAGTGTAGGGGGTCTTTCTGGGGTAGGTGTTTTAGGGTATAGGTCAGAGTAGTGGTGTTCGGGCAGTGTAGGGGGATGTGCGGGGTGGTGTTTTAGGGTATAGGCTAGAGCAGTGGTGTTCGAGCAGGGTAGAGGGTCGTACTGGTGGTGTTTCAGGGTTTAGGGCAGTGCAGTGGTGTTCGGGCAGGGTAGGGGGTCGTGCAGGGTGTGGTGTTTCAGGGTTTAGGGCAGTGCAGTGGTGTTCAGGCAGTGTTGGGGGTTTTGCTGGGGGTGGTGTTTCAGTGTTTAGGGCAGTGGAGTTCGGGAAGAGTAGGTGGTCTTGCTGAGGGTGGTGCTTCAGGGTTTAGGGCAGTGCAGTGGTGTTCGGGCAGTATAGGGGGTCTTCCTGGGGCTAGTGTTTCAGGGTTTAGGTTAGTGCAGTGGTGTTCGGGCATTGTAGGGGGTCCTGATGGGGCTGGTGTTTCAGGGTTTAGGGCAGAACAGTGGTGTTCAGGCAATATAGGGGTTGATGCTGTGGGTGGTGTTTTAGGGCAGTGCAGTGGTGTTTGGGCAGTGCAGTGCGATGTGCTGGGGGTGGTGTTTTAGGGTTTAGGGCAGTGCAGTGGTGTTCGGGCAGTGTAGGGGGTCGTGCTGTGGGTGGTGTTTCAGGGTTTAGGGCATTGAAGTGGTGTTCGGGCTGTGTAGGCGGTCGTGCTGGGGGTGGTATTTCAGGGTTTAGGGCAGTGCATTGGTGTTCGGGCATTGTAGGGGGTCATGCTGGGGGTGGTGTTGCAGGGTTTAGGTTAGCGCAGTGGTGTTCGGGCAGTGTAGGGAGTCTTGCAGGGTGTGGTCTTTCATGGTTTAGAGCAGTGCAGTGGTGTTCGGGCAGTGTAGGGGGTTGTGCTGAGGTGGTGTTTTAGGGTTTAGGGAAGTACAGTGATGTTCGGGCAGTGTAGGGGGTCGTGCTGGGGCTGGTTGCAGGGTTTAGGGCAGTGCAGTTTTGTTCAGGCAGTGCAGGGGGTCCTGCTGAGGGTGGTGTTTCAGGGTTTAGGGCAGTGCATTGGTGTTCGGGCAGTGTAGTGGTTCATGCGGGGGGGGGTGTTTCAGGGTTTAAGGCAGTGCAGTGGTGTTCGGGCAGTGTAGGGGGTCGTGCTGGGGCTGGTGTTTCATGGTTTAGGGCAGAGCAGTAGTGTTCGTGCAGTATAGGGGGACGTGCTTGGGTTAGTGTTTTCAGGGTTTAGGGTAGAGCAGTGGTGTTCGGGCAGTGTAGGGGTTCGTGCTGGGGGTGGTGGTTTTGGGAAGTGCAGTGGTGTTCGGCCAGTGTAGGCGGTCATTTTGGGGGTGGTGTTTCAGGGTTTAGGGCAGTGCAGTGGTATTCGGGCATTGTAGGGGTCGTGGTGGGGGTGGTGTTGCAGGGTTTAGGGCATTGCAGTGGTGTTCAGGCAGTGTTGGGGGTTTTGCTGGGGGTGGTGTTTCAGTGTTTAGGGCAGTGCATTGGTGTTCGGGCATTGTAGGCGGTCATGCTGGGGGTGGTGTTGCAGGGTTTAGGTTAGCGCAGTGGTGTTCGGGCAGTGTAGGGAGTCTTGCAGGGTGTGGTCTTTCATGGTTTAGAGCAGTGCAGTGGTGTTCGGGCAGTGTAGGGGGTTGTGCTGAGGTGGTGTTTTAGGGTTTAGGGAAGTACAGTGATGTTCGGGCAGTGTAGGGGGTCGTGCTGGGGCTGGTTGCAGGGTTTAGGGCAGTGCAGTGTTGTTCAGGCAGTGCAGGGGGTCCTGCTGAGGGTGGTGTTTCAGGGTTTAGGGGAGTGCAGTGGTGTTCGGGCAGTGTAGTGGTTCATGCGGGGGGGGTGTTTCAGGGTTTAAGGCAGTGCAGTGGTGTTCGGGCAGTGTAGGGGGTCGTGCTGGGGCTGGTGTTTCATGGTTTAGGGCAGAGCAGTGGTGTTCGTGCAGTATAGGGGGACGTGCTTGGGTTAGTGTTTTCAGGGTTTAGGGTAGAGCAGTGGTGTTCGGGCAGTGTAGGGGTTCGTGCTGGGGGTGGTGGTTTTGGGAAGTGCAGTGGTGTTCGGCCAGTGTAGGCGGTCATTTTGGGGGTGGTGTTTCAGGGTTTAGGGCAGTGCAGTGGTATTCGGGCATTGTAGGGGTCGTGGTGGGGGTGGTGTTGCAGGGTTTAGGGCATTGCAGTGGTGTTCAGGCAGTGTTGGGGGTTTTGCTGGGGGTGGTGTTTCAGTGTTTAGGGCAGTGGTGTTTGGGCAGTGTAGTGGGTCTTGGTGGGGTTGGTGTTTCAGGGTTTAGGGCAGTGCAGTCGTGTTGGGGCAGTGTAGGGGGTGTTGCTGGGGGTGGTGTTTCAGGATTTAGGGCAGTGCAGTGGTGTTTGGGCAGTGTGGGGGGTTTTGCTGGGGGTGGTGTTTCAGTGTTTAGGGCAGTGGTGTTCGGGAAGTGTAGTTGGTCTTGCTGGGGGTGGTGTTTCAGGGTTTAGGGAAGTGCAGTGGTGTTCGGGCAGTATAGTGGGTCTTGCTGGGGATAGTGTTTCAGGGTTTAGGGCAGTGCAGTGGTGTTTGGGCAGTGTAGGGGGTCGTGATGGGGCTGGTTTCAGGGTTTAGGGCATAACAGTGGTGTTCGGGCAGTATAGGGGTTGATGCTGTGGGTGGTGTTTTAGGGCAGTGCAGTGGTGTTTGGGCAGTGTAGGCCGTTGTGATGGGGATGATGTTTTAGGGTTTAGGGCAGTGCAGTTGTGTTCGGGCAGTGTAGGCGGTCATGTTGTGGGTGGTCTTTCAGGGTTTAGGGCAGTGCAGTGATGTTCGGGCATTGTAGGGGGTCATGCTGGGGGTTGTGTTGCAGGGTTTAGGTTAGCGCAGTGGTGTTCGGGCAGTGTAGGGGGTCTTGCAGGGGGTGGTGTTTCAGGGTTTAGAGCAGTGCAGTGGTGTTCGGGCAGTGTAGGGAGTCATGCTGGGGTGGTGTTTTAGGGTTTAGGGAAGAGCAGTGGTGTTTGGGCAGTGTAGGGGTCTTGCAGAGGGTGGTGATTCAGGGTTTAGGGCAGTGATGTTCGGGCAGTGTAGGGGGTCGTGCTGGGGCTGGTGTTTCAAGTTTTAGGGCAGTACAGTGGTGTTCGGGAAGTATAGGGGGTCGTGCTGAGGCTAGTGTTTCATAGTTTAGGGCAGTGCAGTGGTGTTCGGGCAGTATAGGGGGTCATGCTGTGGCTGGAGTTTCAGGGTTTAGGGCAGAGCAGTGATGTTCGGGAGGTGTAGAGGGTCTTGCAGGAGGTGGTGTTTCAGGGTTTAGGGCAGTGGTGTTCGGGCAGTGTAGGGGGTCGTGCTGGGGCTGGTGTTTCAGGAATTAGGGCAGTGCTGTGGTGTTTGGGCATTGTAGGGGGTCATGCTGGGACTGGTGTTTCAGGGTTTAGGGCAGAGCAGTGGTGTTCGGGCAGTATAGGGGGTCATTCTGGGGTAGGTGTTCTGGATATAGGTCAGAGTAGTGGTGTTCGGGCAGTGTAAGGGGATGTGCGGGGTGATGTTTTAGGGTATAGGGCAGAGCAGTGGTGTTCGAGCAGGGTAGAGGGTCGTACTGCTGGTGTTTCAGGGTTTAGGGCAGTGCAGTGGTGTTCGGGCAGGGTAGGGGGTCATGCAGGGTGTGGTGTTTCAGGGTTTAGGGCAGTGCAGTGGTGTTCAGGCAGTGTTGGGGGTTTTGCTGGGGGTGGTGTTTCAGTGTTTAGGGCAGTGGTGTTCGGGAAGAGTAGGTGGTCTTGCTGAGGGTGGTGCTTCAGGGTTTAGGGCAGTGCAGTGGTGTTCGGGCAGTATAGGGGGGTCTTCCTGTGGCTAGTGTTTCAGGGTTTAGGTTAGTGCAGTGGTGTTCGGGCATTGTAGGGGGTCGTGATGGGGCTGGTGTTTCAGGGTTTAGGGCAGTGCAGTGGTGTTCGGGCAGTGTTGGAGGTTTTGCTGGGGGTGGTGTTTCAGTGTTTAGGGCAGTGGTGTTTGGAAAGTGTAGGTGGTATTGCTGGGCTAGTGTTTCAGGGTTTAGGGCAGTGCAGTGGTGTTCGGGCAGTGTGGGGGTTGTGCTGGGGATGGTGTTTCAGGGTTTAGTGCAGTGGTGTTCGGGCAGTGTAGGGGGTCGTGCTGGGGCTGGTGTTTCAGGATTTAGGGCAGTGCAGTGCTGTTCGGGCAGTGTAGGGGATCTTGCAGGAGGTGGTGTTTCAGGGTTTAGAGCAGTGCAGTGGTGTTCAGGCAGTGTTAGGGGCTCATTTTGCGGCTGGTGTTTCAGGGTTTAGGGCAGAGCAGTGGTGTTCGGGCAGTGTAGGGGGTCGTGCTGGGGCTGGTGTTTCAGGGTTTAGGGCAGAACAGTGGTGTTCGGTCAATATAGGGGTTGATGCTGTGGGTGGTGTTTTAGGGCAGTGCAGTGGTGTTTGGGCAGTGCAGTGCGATGTGCTGGGGGTGGTGTTTTAGGGTTTAGGGCAGTGCAGTGGTGTTCGGGCAGTGTAGGGGGTCGTGCTGTGGGTGGTGTTTCAGGGTTTAGGGCATTGAAGTGGTGTTCCTGCTGTGCAGGCGGTCGTGCTGGGGGTGGTATTTCAGGGTTTAGGGCAGTGCATTGGTGTTCGGGCATTGTAGGGGGTCATGCTGGGGGTGGTGTTGCAGGGTTTAGGTTAGCGCAGTGGTGTTCGGGCAGTGTAGGGAGTCTTGCAGGGTGTGGTCTTTCATGGTTTAGAGCAGTGCAGTGGTGTTCGGGCAGTGTAGGGGGTTGTGCTGAGGTGGTGTTTTAGGGTTTAGGGAAGTACAGTGATGTTCGGGCAGTGTAGGGGGTCGTGCTGGGGCTGGTTGCAGGGTTTAGGGCAGTGCAGTTTTGTTCAGGCAGTGCAGGGGGTCGTGCTGAGGGTGGTGTTTCAGGGTTTAGGGCAGTGCAGTGGTGTTCGGGCAGTGTAGTGGTTCATGCGGGGGGGTGTTTCAGGGTTTAAGGCAGTGCAGTGGTGTTCGGGCAGTGTAGGGGGTCGTGCTGGGGCTGGTGTTTCATGGTTTAGGGCAGAGCAGTGGTGTTCATGCAATATAGGGGGACGTGCTTGGGTTAGTGTTTCAGGGTTTAGGGTAGAGCAGTGGTGTTCGGGCAGTGTAGGGGTTCGTGCTGGGGGTGGTGGTTTTGGGAAGTGCAGTGGTGTTCGGCCAGTGTAGGCGGTCATTTTGGGGGTGGTGTTTCAGGGTTTAGGGCAGTGCAGTGGTATTTGGGCATTGTAGGGGTCGTGGTGGGGGTGGTGTTGCAGGGTTTAGGGCAATGCAGTGGTGTTCAGGCAGTGTTGGGGGTTTTGCTGGGGGTGGTGTTTCAGTGTTTAGGGCAGTGGTGTTTGGGCAGTGTAGTGGGTCTTGGTGGGGTTGGTGTTTCAGGGTTTAGGGCAGTGCAGTGGTGTTGGGGCAGTGTAGGGGGTGTTGCTGGGGGTGGTGTTTCAGGGTTTAGGGCAGTGCAGTGGTGTTCGGGCAGTGTGGGGGGTCTTGCTGGGGATGGTGTTTTAGGGTTTAGGGCAGTGCAGTGGTGTTCGGGAAGTGTAGGGGGTCGTGCTGGGACTGGTGTTTCAGGGTTTAGGGCAGTGCAGTGGTGTTCGGGCAGTGTAGGGGGTTTTGCTGGGGGTGGTGTTTCAGTGTTTAGGGCAGTGGTGTTCGGGAAGTGTAGTTGGTCTTGCTGGGGGTGGTGTTTCAGGGTTTAGGGAAGTGCAGTGGTGTTCGGGCAGTATAGTCGGTCTTGCTGGGGCTAGTGTTTCAGGGTTTAGGGCAGTGCAGTGGTGTTTGGGCAGTGTAGGGGGTCGTGATGGGGCTGGTTTCAGGGTTTAGGGCATAACAGTGGTGTTCGGGCAGTATAGGGGTTGATGCTGTGGGTGGTGTTTTAGGGCAGTGCAGTGGTGTTTGGGCAGTGTAGGCCGTTGTGATGGGGGTGATGTTTTAGGGTTTAGGGCAGTGCAGTTGTGTTCGGGCAGTGTAGGCGGTCATGTTGTGGGTGGTCTTTCAGGGTTTAGGGCAGTGCAGTGATGTTCGGGCATTGTAGGGGGTCATGCTGGGGGTTGTGTTGCAGGGTTTAGGTTAGCGCAGTGGTGTTCGGGCAGTGTAGGGGGTCTTGCAGGGGGTGGTGTTTCAGGGTTTAGTGCAGTGCAGTGGTGTTCGGGCAGTGTAGGGGGTCACGCTGGGGTGGTGTTTTAGGGTTTAGGGAAGAGCAGTGGTGTTTGGGCAGTGTAGGGGGTCTTGCAGAGGGTGGTGATTCAGGGTTTAGGGCAGTGATGTTCGGGCAGTGTAGGGGGTCGTGCTGGGGCTGGTGTTTCAAGTTTTAGGGCAGTACAGTGGTGTTCGGGAAGTATAGGGGGTCGTGCTGAGGCTAGTGTTTCATAGTTTAGGGCAGTGCAGTGGTGTTCGGGCAGTATAGGGGGTCATGCTGTGGCTGGAGTTTCAGGGTTTAGGGCAGAGCAGTGGTGTTCGGGCAGTGTAGGGGGTATTGCAGGGGGTGGTGTTTCAGGGTTTAGGGCAGTGGTGTTCGGGCTGTGTAGGGGGTCGTGCTGGGGCTGGTGTTTCAGGATTTTGGGCAGTGGAGTGGTGTTCGTGCAGTGTAGGGGGTCATGCTGGGACTGGTGTTTCAGGGTTTAGGGCAGAGCTGTGGTGTTCGGGCAGTTTAGGGGGTCATTCTGGGGCAGGTGTTTTAGGGTTTAGGGAAGAGCAGTGGTGTTCGGGCAGTGTAGGGGGATGTGCGGGGGGTGATTTTTTAGGGTATAAGGCAGAGCAGTGGTGTTCGAGCAGGGTAGAGGGTCGTGCTGGTGGTGTTTCATGGGTTAGGGCAGTGCAGTGGTGTTCGGGCACGGCAGGGGGTCATGCAGGGCGTGGTTGGTGTTTCAGGGTTTAGGGCAGTGCAGTGGTGTTCAAGGAGTGTTGGGGGTTTTGCTGGGGTTTGTGTTTTAGTGTTTAGGGCAGTGGTGTTCGGGAAGTGTAGGTGGTCTTGCTGGGGGTGGTGTTTCAGGGTTTAGGGCAGTGCAGTGGTGTTCGGGCAGTATAGGAGGTCTTGCTGGGTCTAGTGTTTCAGTGTTTGGGACAGTGCAGTGGTGTTCGGGCAGTGTAGGGGGTCGTGATGGGGCTGGTGTTTCAGGGTTTAGGGCAGAACAGTGGTGTTCGGGCATTGTAGGGGTTGATGCTGTGGGTGGTGTTTAAGGGCAGTGCAGTGGTGTTCGGGCAGTGTAGGGGGTTGTGCTGGGGGTGGTGTTTTAGGGTTTATGGCAGTACAGTGGTGTTCGGGCAGTGTAGGGGGTTGTGCTGTGGGTGGTGTTTCAGGGTTTAGGGCAGTGCAGTGGTGTTCGGGCAGTGTAGGTGGTCGTGCTGGGGGTGGTCTTTCAGGGTTTAGGGCAGTGCAGTGGTGTTCAGACATTGTAGGGGGTCATGCTGGGGTTGTGTTGCAGGGTTTAGTTTAGTGCAGTGGTGTTCGGGCAGTGTAGGGGGTCTTGCAGGGGGTGGTGTTTCAGCTTTAAGAGCAGTGCAGTGGTGTTAGGGCAGTGTAGGGGGTCGCGCTAGGGGTGGTGTTTTAGGGTTTAGGGAAGTGCAGTGGTGTTTGGGCAGTGTAGGGGGTCTTGCAGAGGGTGGAGTTTCAGGGTTTAGGGCAGTGCACTGGTGTTCGGGCAGTGTAGGGGGTCGTGCTGGGGCTGGTGTTTCAGGGTTTAGGGCAGTGCAGTGGTGTTTGGGCAGTGTAGGGGGTCATGCTGGGGCTGGTGTTTCAGGATTTAGGGCAGTGCAATGGTGTTCGGGCAGTGTAGGGGGTCATGCTGGGACTGGTGTTACAGGGTTTAGGGCAGAGCAGTGGTGTTCCGGCCGAGTAGGGGTCATTCTGGGGCAAGTGTTTTACGGTTTATGGAAGAGCAGTGGTGTTCGGGCAGTGTAGGGGGATGTGCGGGGTGGTGTTTTAGGGTATAGGGCAGAGCAGTGGTGTTCGAGCAGGCTAGATGGTCGTGCTGGTGGTGTGTCAGGGTTTCGGGCAGTTCTGTGATGTTCGGGCAGGGTAGGGGGTAGTGCAGGGGGTGGTCTTTCAGTGTTTAGGGCAGTGGTGTTCGGGCAGTGTAGGTGGGTTTGCTGGGGGTGGTGTTTCAGGGTTTATGGCAGTGCAGTGGTGTTCGGGCAGTGTAGGTTGTAGTGCAGGGGGTGGTGTTTCAGGGTTTAGGGCAGTGCAGTGGTGCTCAGGCAGTGTAGGAGGTCTTGCTGGGGTGGTGTTTCAGGGTTTAGGGCAGAACTGTGGTGTTCGGGCATTGTAGGGGTTGATGCTGTGGGTGGTGTTTTAGGGCAGTGCAGTGGTGTTCGGGCAGTGTAGGGCGTTGTGCTGGGAGTGGTGTTTTAGGGTTTAAGTCAGTGCAGTGGTGTTCGGGCAGTGTAGGCAGTCGTGCTGGGGGTGGTCTTTCAGGGTTTAGGGCAGTGCAGTGGTGTTCAGGCATTGTAGGGGGTCATGCTGGGGGTGGTGTTGCAGGGTTTAGTTTAGTGCAGTGGTGTTCGGGCAGTGTAGGGGGTCTTGCAGGGGGTGGTGTTTCAGGGTTTAGAGCAGTGCAGTGGTGTTTGGGCAGTGTAGGGGGTCTTGCAGAGGGTGGTGTTTCAGGGTTTAGGGCAGTGCAGTTGTGTTCGGGCAGTGTGGCGGTTCATGCTCGGGCTGGTGTTTCAGGGTTTAGAGCAGTGAAGTGGTGTTCGGGCAGTGCAGGGAGTCTTGCAGGGTGTGGTGTTTCATGGTTTAGAGCAGTGCAGTGGTGTTCGGGCAGTGTAGGGGGTCGTGCTGGGGCTGGTTGCGGGGTTTAGGGCAGTGCAGTGTTGTTCAGGCAGTGCAGGGGGTCGTGCTGAGGGTGGTGTTTCAGGGTTTAGGGCAGTGCAGTGGTGTTCGGGCAGTGTAGTGGTTCATGCGGGGGGGTGTTTCAGGGTTTAAGGCAGTGCAGTGGTGTTCGGGCAGTGTAGGGGGTCGTGCTGGGGCTGGTGTTTCATGGTTTAGGGCAGAGCAGTGGTGTTCGTGCAATATAGGGGGACGTGCTTGGGTTAGTGTTTCAGGGTTTAGGGTAGAGCAGTGGTGTTCGGGCAGTGTAGGGGTTCGTGCTGGGGGTGGTGGTTTTGGGAAGTGCAGTGGTGTTCGGCCAGTGTAGGCGGTCATTTTGGGGGTGGTGTTTCAGGGTTTAGGGCAGTGCAGTGGTATTTGGGCATTGTAGGGGTCGTGGTGGGGGTGGTGTTGCAGGGTTTAGGGCAGTGCAGTGGTGTTCAGGCAGTGTTGGGGGTTTTGCTGGGGGTGGTATTTCAGTGTTTAGGGCAGTGGTTTTTGGGCAGTGTAGTGGGTCTTGGTGGGGTTGGTGTTTCAGGGTTTAGGGCAGTGCAGTGGTGTTGGGGCAGTGTAGGGGGTGTTGCTGGGGGTGGTGTTTCAGGGTTTAGGGCAGTGCAGTGGTGTTCGGGCAGTGTGGGGGGTCTTGCTGGGGATGGTGTTTTAGGGTTTAGGGCAGTGCAGTGGTGTTCGGGAAGTGTAGGGGGTCGTGCTGGGACTGGTGTTTCAGGGTTTAGGGCAGTGCAGTGGTGTTCGGGCAGTGTAGGGGGTTTTGCTGGGGGTGGTGTTTCAGTGTTTAGGGCAGTGGTGTTCGGGAAGTGTAGTTGGTCTTGCTGGGGTGGTGTTTCAGGGTTTAGGGAAGTGCAGTGGTGTTCGGGCAATATAGTGGGTCTTGCTGGGGCTAGTGTTTCAGGGTTTAGGGCAGTGCAGTGGTGTTTGGGCAGTGTAGGGGGTCGTGATGGGGCTGGTTTAAGTGTTTAGGGCACAACAGTGGTGTTCGGGCAGTGTAGGGGTTGATGCTGTGGGTGGTGTTTTAGGGCAGTGCAGTGGTGTTTGGGCAGTGTAGGCCGTTGTGATGGGGGTGATGTTTTAGGGTTTAGGGCAGTGCAGTTGTGTTCGGGCAGTGTAGGCGGTCATGTTGTGGGTGGTCTTTCAGGGTTTAGGGCAGTGCAGTGATGTTCAGGCATTGTAGGGGGTCATGCTGGGGGTTGTGTTGCAGGGTTTAGGTTAGCGCAGTGGTGTTCGGGCAGTGTAGGGGGTCTTGCAGGGGGTGGTGTTTCAGGGTTTAGAGCAGTGCAGTGGTGTTCGGGCAGTGTAGGGGGTCACGCTGGGGTGGTGTTTTAGGGTTTAGGGAAGAGCAGTGGTGTTTGGGCAGTGTAGGGGGTCTTGCAGAGGGTGGTGATTCAGGGTTTAGGGCAGGGATGTTCGGGCAGTGTAGGGGGTCGTGCTGGGGCTGGTGTTTCAAGGTTTAGGGCAGTACAGTGGTGTTCGGGAAGTATAGGGGGTCGTGCTGAGGCTAGTGTTTCATAGTTTAGGGCAGTGCAGTGGTGTTCGGGCTGTATAGGGGGTCGTGCTGTGGCTGGAGTTTCAGGGTTTAGGGCAGAGTAGTGATGTTCGGGAGGTGTAGAGGGTCTTGCAGGAGGTGGTGTTTCAGGGTTTAGGGCAGTGGTGTTCGGGCAGTGTAGGGGGTCGTGCTGGGGCTGGTTTTTCAGGAATTAGGGCAGTGCAGTGGTGTTTGGGCAGTGTAGGGGGTACTGCTGGGACTGGTGTTTCAGGGTTTAGGGCAGAGCAGTGGTGTTCGGGCAGTGTAGGGGTCATTCTGGGGTAGGTGTTCTGGGTATAGGTCAGAGTAGTGGTGTTCGGGCAGTGTAAGGGGATGTGCGGGGTGGTGTTTTAGGGTATAGGGCAGAGTAGTGGTGTTCGAGCAGGGTAGAGGGTCGTACTGGTGGTGTTTCAGGGTTTAGGGCAGTGTAGTGGTGTTCGGGCAGGGTAGGGGGTCATGCAGGGTGTGGTATTTCAGGGTTTAGGGCAGTGCAGTGGTGTTCAGGCAGTGTTGGGGGTTTTGCTGGGGGTGGTGTTTCAGTGTTTAGGGCAGTGGTGTTCGGGAAGAGTAGGTGGTCTTGCTGAGGGTGGTGCTTCAGGGTTTAGGGCAGTGCAGTGGTGTTCGGGCAGTATAGGGGGTCTTCCTGGGGCTAGTGTTTCAGGGTTTAGGTTAGTGCAGTGGTGTTCGGGCATTGTAGGGGTCGTGGTGGGGGTGGTGTTGCAGGGTTTAGGGCAGTGCAGTGGTGTTCAGGCAGTGTTGGGGGTTTTGCTGGGGGTGGTGTTTCAGTGTTTAGGGCAGTGGTGTTTGGGCAGTGTAGTGGGTCTTGGTGGGGTTGGTGTTTCAGGGTTTATGGCAGTGCAGTGGTGTTCGGGCAGTGTAGGGGTCGTGCAGGGGGGTAGTGTTTCAAGGTTTAGGTCAGTGCAGTGGTGTTGGGGCAGTGTAGCGGGTGTTGCTGGGGGTGGGGATTCAGGGTTTAGGGCAGTGCAGTGGTGTTCGGGCAGTGTGGGGTGTCTTGCTGGGGATGGTGTTTTAGGGTTTAGGGCAGTGCAGTGGTGTTCGGGAAGTGTAGGGGGTCGTGCTGGGACTGGTGTTTCAGGGTTTAGGGCAGTGCAGTGGTGTTCGGGCAGTGTAGGGGGTTTTGCTGGGGGTGGTGTTTCAGTGTTTAGGGCAGTGGTGTTCGGGAAGTGTAGTTGGTCTTGCTGGGGGTAGTGTTTCAGGGTTTAGGGAAGTGCAGTGTGTTCGGGCAGTATAGTGGGTCTTGCTGGGGCTAGTGTTTCAGGGTTTAGGGCAGTGCAGTGGTGTTTGGGCAGTGTAGGGTGTCGTGATGGGGCTGGTTTCAGTGTTTAGGGCACAACAGTGGTGTTCGGGCAGTGTAGGGGTTGATGCTGTGGGTGGTGTTTTAGGGCAGTGCAGTGGTGTTTGGGCAGTGTAGGCCGTTGTGATGGGGGTGATGTTTTAGGGTTTAGGGCAGTGCAGTTGTGTTCGGGCAGTGTAGGCGGTCATGTTGTGGGTGGTCTTTCAGGGTTTAGGGCAGTGCAGTGATGTTCGGGCATTGTAGGGGTCATGCTGGGGGTTGTGTTGCAGGGTTTAGGTTAGGGCAGTGGTGTTCGGGCAGTGTAGGGGGTCTTGCAGGGGGTGGTGTTTCAGGGTTTAGAGCAGTGCAGTGGTGTTCGGGCAGTGTAGGGGGTCACGCTGGGGTGGTGTTTTAGGGTTTAGGGAAGAGCAGTGGTGTTTGGGCAGTGTAGGGGGTCTTGCAGAGGGTGGTGATTCAGGGTTTAGGGCAGTGATGTTCGGGCAGTGTAGGGGGTCGTGCTGGGGCTGGTGTTTCAAGGTTTAGGGCAGTACAGTGGTGTTCGGGAAGCATAGGGGGTCGTGCTGAGGCTAGTGTTTCATAGTTTAGGGCAGTGCAGTGGTGTTCGGGCTGTATAGGGGGTCATGCTGTGGCTGGAGTTTCAGGGTTTAGGGCAGAGCAGTGATGTTCGGGAGGTGTAGAGGGTCTTGCAGGAGGTGGTGTTTCAGGGTTTAGGGCAGTGGTGTTCGGGCAGTGTAGGGGGTCGTGCTGGGGCTGGTGTTTCAGGAATTAGGGCAGTGCAGTGGTGTTTGGGCAGTGTAGGGGGTCATGCTGGGACTGGTGTTTCAGGGTTTAGGGCAGAGCAGTGGTGTTCGGGCAGTGTAGGGGGTCATTCTGGGGTAGGTGTTCTGGGTATAGGTCAGAGTAGTGGTGTTCGGGCAGTGTAAGGGGATGTTCGGGGTGGTGTTTTAGGGTATAGGGCAGAGCAGTGGTGTTCAAGCAGGGTAGAGGGTCGTACTGGTGGTGTTTCAGGGTTTAGGGCAGTGCAGTGGTGTTCGGGCAGGGTAGGGGGTCATGCAGGGTGTGGTGTTTCAGGGTTTAGGGCAGTGCAGTGGTGTTCAGGCAGTGTTGGGGGTTTTGCTGGGGGTGGTGTTTCAGTGTTTAGGGCAGTGGTGTTCGGGAAGAGTAGGTGGTCTTGCTGAGGGTGGTGCTTCAGGGTTTAGGGCAGTGCAGTGGTGTTCGGGCAGTATAGGGGGTCTTCCTGGGGCTAGTGTTTCAGGGTTTAGAATAGTGCAGTGGTGTTCGGGCATTGTAGGGGGTCGTGATGGGGCTGGTGTTTCAGGGTTTAGGGCAGTGCAGTGGTGTTCGGGCAGTGTTGGAGGTTTTGCTGGGGGTCGTTTTTCAGTATTTAGGGCAGTGGTGTTTGGAAAGTGTAGGTGGTATTGCTGGGCTAGTGTTTCAGGGTTTAGGGCAGTGCAGTGGTGTTCGGGCAGTGTGGGGGTTGTGCTGGGGATGGTGTTTCAGGGTTTAGGGCAGTGGTGTTCGGGCAGAGTAGGGGGTCGTGCTGGGGCTGGTGTTTCAGGATTTAGGGTAGTGCAGTGCTGTTCGGGCAGTGTAGGGGATCTTGCAGGAGGTGGTGTTTCAGGGTTTAGAGCAGTGCAGTGGTGTTCAGGCAGTGTTAGGGGCTCATTCTGCGGCTGGTGTTTCAGGGTTTAGGGCAGAGCAGTGGTGTTCGGGCAGTGTAGGGGGTCGTGCTGGGGCTGGTGATTCAGGGTTTAGGGCAGTGCAGTGGTGTTCGGGCAGTGTGGGAGTTCGTGCTAGGGATGGTGTTTCATGGTTTAGGGCAGTGCAGTGGTGTTCAGGCAGTGTAGGGGCTCATGCTGCGGCTGGTGTTTCAGGGTTAAGGGCAGAGCAGTGGTGTTCGGGCTGTATAGGGGGTCATGCTGGGGCTAGTGTTTCATGGTTTAGGGCAGTGCAGTGGTGTTCGGGCAGTATAGGGAGTCATGCTGCGGCTGGTGTTTCAGGGTTTAGGGCAGAGCAGTGGTGTTCGGGCAGTGTAGGGGGTATTGCAGGGGGTGGTGTTTCAGGGTTTAGGGCAGTGGTGTTCGGGCAGTGTAGGGGGTCGTGCTGGGGCTGGTGTTTCAGGATTTAGGGCAGTGCAGTGGTGTTCGTGCAGTGTAGGGGGTCATGCTGGGACTGGTGTTTCAGGGTTTAGGGCAGAGCAGTAGTGTTCGGGCAGTGCAGGGGGTCATTCTGGGGCAGGTGTTTTAGGGTTTAGGGAAGAGCAGTGGTGTTCAGGCAGTGTAGGGGGATGTGCGGGGGGTGATTTTTTAGGGTATAAGGCAGAGCAGTGGTGTTCTAGCAGGGTAGAGGGTCGTGCTGGTGGTGTTTCATGGTTTAGGGTAGTGCAGTGGTGTTCGGGCAGGGCAGGGGGTCATGAAGGGCGTGGTGTTTCAGGGTTTAGGGCAGTGCAGTGGTGTTCAAGGAGTGTTGGGGGTTTTGCTGGGGTTTGTGTTTTAGTGTTTAGGGCAGTGGTGTTCGGGAAGTGTAGGTGGTCTTGCTGGGGGTGGTGTTTCAGGGTTTAGGGCAGTGCAGTGGTGTTCGGGCAGTATAGGGGGTCTTGCTGGGTCTAGTGTTTCAGTGTTTGGGACAGTGCAGTGGTGTTCGGGCAGTGTAGGGGGTCGTGATGGGGCTGGTGTTTCAGGGTTTAGGGCAGAACAGTGGTGTTCGGGCATTGTAGGGGTTGATTCTGTGGGTGGTGTTTAAGGGCAGTGCAGTGGTGTTCGGGCAGTGTAGGGCATTGTGCTGGGGGTGGTGTTTTAGGGTTTAGGGCAGTACAGTGGTGTTCGGGCAATGTAGGGGGTTGTGCTGTGGGTGGTGTTTCAGGGTTTAGGGGAGTGCAGTGGTGTTCGGGCAGTGTAGGTGGTCGTGCTGGGGGTGGTCTTTCAGGGTTTAGGGCAGTGCAGTGGTGTTCAGACATTGTAGGGGGTCATGCTGGGGGTGGTGTTGCAGGGTTTAGTTTAGTGCAGTGGTGTTCGGGCAGTGTAGGGGGTCTTGCAGGGGGTGGTGTTTCAGTTTTAGAGCAGTGCAGTGGTGTTAGGGCAGTGTAGGGGGTCGCGCTAGGGGTGGTGTTTTAGGGTTTAGGGAAGTGCAGTGGTGTTTGGGCAGTGTAGGGGGTCTTGCAGAGGGTGGTGTTTCAGGGTTTAGGGCAATGCACTGGTGTTCGGGCAGTGTAGGGGGTCGTGCTGGGGCTGGTGTTTCAGGGTTTAGGGCAGTGCAGTGGTGTTTGGGCAGTGTAGGGGGTCATGCTGGTGCTGGTGTTTCAGGATTTAGGGCAGTGTAATGGTGTTCGGGCAGTGTAGGGGGTCATGCTGGGACTGGTGTTTCAGGGTTTAGGGCAGAGCAGTGGTGTTCCGGCCGTGTAGGGGTCATTCTGGGGCAGGTGTTTTACGGTTTATGGAAGAGCAGTGGTGTTCGGGCAGTGTAGGGGGATATGCGGGGGGTGGTTTTTTAGGGTATAGGGCAGAGCAGTGGTGTTCGAGCAGGCTAGATGGTCGTGCTGGTGGTGTGTCAGGGTTTAGGGCAGTTCTGTGATGTTCGGGCAGGGTAGGGGGTAATGCAGGGGGTGGTGTTTCAGGGTTTAGGGCAGTGCAGTGGTGTTCGGGCAGCGTTGGGGTTTTGCTGGGAGTGGTCTTTCAGTGTTTAGGGCACTGGTGTTCGGGCAGTGTAGGTGGGTTTGCTGGGGGTGGTGTTTCAGGGTTTATGGCAGTGCAGCGGTGTTCGGGCAGTGTAGGTTGTAGTGCAGGGGGTGGTGTTTCAGGGTTTAGGGCAGTGCAGTGGTGTTCAGGCAGTGTAGGGGGTCACGCTGGGGTGGTGTTTTAGGGTTTAGGGAAGAGCAGTGGTGTTTGGGCAGTGTAGGGGGTCTTGCAGAGGGTGGTGATTCAGGGTTTAGGGCAGTGATGTTCGGGCAGTGTAGGGGGTCGTGCTGGGGCTGGTGTTTCAAGGTTTAGGGCAGTACAGTGGTGTTCGGGAAGTATAGGGGGTCGTGCTGACGCTAGTGTTTCATAGTTTAGGGCAGTGCAGTGGTGTTCGGGCTGTATAGGGGGTCATGCTGTGGCTGGAATTTCAGGGTTTAGGGCAGAGCAGTGATGTTCGGGAGGTGTAGAGGGTCTTGCAGGAGGTGGTGTTTCAGGGTTTAGGGCAGTGGTGTTCGGGCAGTGTAGGGGGTCGTGCTGGGGCTAGTGTTTCAGGAATTAGGGCAGTGCAGTGGTGTTTGGGCAGTGTAGGGGGTACTGCTGGGACTGGTGTTTCAGGGTTTAGGGCAGAGGAGTGGTGTTCGGGCAGTGTAGGGGTCATTCTGGGGTAGGTGTTCTGGGTATAGGTCAGAGTAGTGGTGTTCGGGCAGTGTAAGGGGATGTGCGGGGTGGTGTTTCAGGGTATAGGGCAGAGTAGTGGTGTTCGAGCAGGGTAGAGGGTCGTACTGGTGGTGTTTCAGGGTTTAGGGCAGTGCAGTGGTGTTCGGGCAGGGTAGGGGGTCATGCAGGGTGTGCTATTTCAGGGTTTAGGGCAGTGCAGTGGTGTTCAGGCAGTGTTGGGGGTTTTGCTGGGGGTGGTGTTTCAGTGTTTAGGGCAGTGGTGTTCGGGAAGAGTAGGTGGTCTTGCTGAGGGTGGTGCTTCAGGGTTTAGGGCAGTGCAGTGGTGTTCGGGCTGTATAGGGGGTCTTCCTGGGGCTAGTGTTTCAGGGTTTAGGTTAGTGCAGTGGTGTTCGGGCATTGTAGGGGTCGTGGTGGGGGTGGTGTTGCAGGGTTTAGGGCAGTGCAGTGGTGTTCAGGCAGTGTTGGGGGTTTTGCTGGGGGTGGTGTTTCAGTGTTTAGGGCAGTGGTGTTTGGGCAGTGTAGTGGGTCTTGGTGGGGTTGGTGTTTCAGGGTTTATGGCAGTGCAGTGGTGTTCGGGCAGTGTAGGGGATCGTGCAGGGGGTGGTGTTTCAAGGTTTAGGTCAGTGCAGTGGTGTTGGGGCAGTGTAGGGGGTGTTGCTGGGGGTGGGGATTCAGGGTTTAGGGCAGTGCAGTGGTGTTCGGGCAGTGTGGGGGGTCTTGCTGGGGATGGTGTTTTAGGGTTTAGGGCAGTGCAGTGGTGTTCGGGAAGTGTAGGGGGTCGTGCTGGGACTGGTGTTTCAGGGTTTAGGGCAGTGCAGTGGTGTTCGGGCAGTGTAGGGGATTTTGCTGTGGGTGGTGTTTCAGTGTTTAGGGCAGTGGTGTTCGGGAAGTGTAGTTGGTCTTGCTGGGGGAAGTGTTTCAGGGTTTAGGGAAGTGCAGTGGTGTTCGGGCAGTATAGTGGGTCTTGCTGGGGCTAGTGTTTCAGGGTTTAGGGCAGTGCAGTGGTGTTTGGGCAGTGTAGGGGGTCGTGATGGGGCTGGTTTCAGTGTTTAGGGCACAACAGTGGTGTTCGGGCAGTGTAGGGGTTGATGCTGTGGGTGGTGTTTTAGGGCAGTGCAGTGGTGTTTGGGCAGTGTAGGCCGTTGTGATGGGGTGATGTTTTAGGGTTTAGGGCAGTGCAGTTGTGTTCGGGCAGTGTAGGCGGTCATGTTGTGGGTGGTCTTTCAGGGTTTAGGGCAGTGCAGTGATGTTCGGGCATTGTAGGGGTCATGCTGGGGGTTGTGTTTCAGGGTTTAGGTTAGGGCAGTGGTGTTCGGGCAGTGTAGGGGGTCTTGCAGGGGGTGGTGTTTCAGGGTTTAGAGCAGTGCAGTGGTGTTCAGGCAGTGTAGGGGGTCACGCTGGGGTGGTGTTTTAGGGTTTAGGGAAGAGCAGTGGTGTTTGGGCAGTGTAGGGGGTCTTGCAGAGGGTGGTGATTCAGGGTTTAGGGCAGTGATGTACGGGCAGTGTAGGGGGTCGTGCTGGGGCTGGTGTTTCAAGGTTTAGGGCAGTACAGTGGTGTTCGGGAAGCATAGGGGGTCGTGCTGAGGCTAGTGTTTCATAGTTTAGGGCAGTGCAGTGGTGTTCGGGCTGTATAGGGGGTCATGCTGTGGCTGGAGTTTCAGGGTTTACGGCAGAGCAGTGATGTTCGGGAGGTGTAGAGGGTCTTGCAGGAGGTGGTGTTTCAGGGTTTAGGGCAGTGTTGTTCGGGCAGTGTAGGGGGTCGTGCTGGGGCTGGTGTTTCAGGAATTAGGGCAGTGCAGTGGTGTTTGGGCAGTGTAGGGGGTCATGCTGGGACTGGTGTTTCAGGGTTTAGGGCAGAGCAGTGGTGTTCGGGCAGTGTAGGGGGTCATTCTGGGGTAGGTGTTCTGGGTATAGGTCAGAGTAGTGGTGTTCGGGCAGTGTAAGGGGATGTTCGGGGTGGTGTTTTAGGGTATAGGGCAGAGCAGTGGTGTTCAAGCAGGGTAGAGGGTCGTACTGGTGGTGTTTCAGGGTTTAGGGCAGTGCAGTGGTGTTCGGGCAGGGTAGGGGGTCATGCAGGGTGTGGTGTTTCAGGGTTTAGGGCAGTGCAGTGGTGTTCAGGCAGTGTTGGGGGTTTTGCTGGGGGTGGTGTTTCAGTGTTTAGGGCAGTGGTGTTCGGGAAGAGTAGGTGGTCTTGCTGAGGGTGGTGCTTCAGGGTTTAGGGCAGTGCAGTGGTGTTCGGGCAGTATAGGGGGTCTTCCTGGGGCTAGTGTTTCAGGGTTTAGGTTAGTGCAGTGGTGTTCGGGCATTGTAGGGGGTCGTGATGGGGCTGGTGTTTCAGGGTTTAGGGCAGTGCAGTGGTGTTCGGGCAGTGTTGGAGGTTTTGCTGGGGGTCGTTTTTCAGTATTTAGGGCAGTGGTGTTTGGAAAGTGTAGGTGGTATTGCTGGGCTAGTGTTTCAGGGTTTAGGGCAGTGCAGTGGTGTTCGGGCAGTGTGGGGGTTGTGCTGGGGATGGTGTTTCAGGGTTTAGGGCAGTGGTGTTCGGGCAGAGTAGGGGGTCGTGCTGGGGCTGGTGTTTCAGGATTTAGGGCAGTGCAGTGCTGTTCGGGCAGTGTAGGGGATCTTGCAGGAGGTGGTGTTTCAGGGTTTAGAGCAGTGCAGTGGTGTTCAGGAAGTGTTAGGGGCTCATTCTGCGGCTGGTGTTTCAGGGTTTAGGGCAGAGCAGTGGTGTTCGGGCAGTGTAGGGGGTCGTGCTGGGGCCGGTGTTTCAGGGTTTAGGGCAGTGCAGTGGTGTTCGGGCAGTGTGGGAGTTCGTGCTGGGGATGGTGTTTCATGGTTTAGGGCAGTGCAGTGGTGTTCAGGCAGTGTAGGGGCTCATGCTGCGGCTGGTGTTTCAGGGTTAAGGGCAGAGCAGTGGTGTTCGGGCTGTATAGGGGGTCATGCTGGGGCTAGTGTTTCATGGTTTAGGGCAGTGCAGTGGTGTTCGGGCAGTATAGGGAGTCATGCTGCGGCTGGTGTTTCAGGGTTTAGGGCAGAGCAGTGGTGTTCGGGCAGTGTAGGGGGTATTGCAGGGGGTGGTGTTTCAGGGTTTAGGGCAGTGGTGTTCGGGAATTGTAGGGGGTCGTGCTGGGGCTGGTGTTTCAGGATTTAGGGCAGTGCAGTGGTGTTCGTGCAGTGTAGGGGGTCATGCTGGGACTGGTGTTTCAGGGTTTAGGGCAGAGCAGTGGTGTTCGGGCAGTGCAGGGGGTCATTCTGGGGCAGGTGTTTTAGGGTTTAGGGAAGAGCAGTGGTGTTCAGGCAGTGTAGGGGGATGTGCGGGGGGTGATTTTTTAGGGTATAAGGCAGAGCAGTGGTGTTCGAGCAGGGTAGAGGGTCGTGCTGGTGGTGTTTCATGGTTTAGGGTAGTGCAGTGGTGTTCGGGCAGGGCAGGGGGTCATGCAGGGCGTGGTGTTTCAGGGTTTAGGGCAGTGCAGTGGTGTTCAAGGAGTGTTGGGGGTTTTGCTGGGGTTTGTGTTTTAGTGTTTAGGGCAGTGGTGTTCGGGAAGTGTAGGTGGTCTTGCTGGGGGTGGTGTTTCAGGGTTTAGGGCAGTGCAGTGGTGTTCGGGCAGTATAGGGGGTCTTGCTGGGTCTAGTGTTTCAGTGTTTGGGACAGTGCAGTGGTGTTCGGGCAGTGTAGGGGGTCGTGATGGGGCTGGTGTTTCAGGGTTTAGGGCAGAACAGTGGTGTTCGGGCATTGTAGGGGTTGATTCTGTGGGTGGTGTTTAAGAGCAGTGCAGTGGTGTTTGGGCAGTGTAGGGCGTTGTGCTGGGGGTGGTGTTTTAGGGTTTAGGGCAGTACAGTGGTGTTTGGGCAGTGTAGGGGGTTGTGCTGTGGGTGGTGTTTCAGGGTTTAGGGCAGTGCAGTGGTGTTCGGGCAGTGTAGGTGGTCGTGCTGGGGGTGGTCTTTCAGGGTTTAGGGCAGTGCAGTGGTGTTCAGACATTGTAGGGGGTCATGCTGGGGGTGGTGTTGCAGGGTTTAGTTTAGTGCAGTGGTGTTCGGGCAGTGTAGGGGGTCTTGCAGGGGGTGGTGTTTCAGCTTTTAGAGCAGTGCAGTGGTGTTAGGGCAGTGTAGGGGGTCGCGCTAGGGGTGGTGTTTTAGGGTTTAGGGAAGTGCAGTGGTGTTTGGGCAGTGTAGGGGGTCTTGCAGAGGGTGGTGTTTCAGGGTTTAGGGCAATGCACTGGTGTTCGGGCAGTGTAGGGGGTCGTGCTGGGGCTGGTGTTTCAGGGTTTAGGGCAGTGCAGTGGTGTTTGGGCAGTGTAGGGGGTCATGCTGGGGCTGGTGTTTCAGGATTTAGGGCAGTGCAATGGTGTTCGGGCAGTG
Source organism: Triturus cristatus (assembly GCF_964204655.1). NCBI lineage: Eukaryota > Metazoa > Chordata > Amphibia > Caudata > Salamandridae > Triturus > Triturus cristatus. The sequence goes on along the minus strand of NW_028187862.1, from coordinate 451,174 downwards.
TAGGGGGTCATGCTGGGACTGGTGTTTCAGGGTTTAGGGCAGAGCAGTGGTGTTCCGGCCGTGTAGGGGTCATTCTGGGGCAGGTGTTTTACGGTTTATGGAAGAGCAGTGGTGTTCGGGCAGTGTAGGGGGATATGCGGGGGGTGGTTTTTTAGGGTATAGGGCAGAGCAGTGGTGTTCGAGCAGGCTAGATGGTCGTGCTGGTGGTGTGTCAGGGTTTAGGGCAGTTCTGTGATGTTCGGGCAGGGTAGGGGGTAATGCAGGGGGTGGTGTTTCAGGGTTTAGGGCAGTGCAGTGGTGTTCGGGCAGTGTTGGGGGTTTTGCTGGGAGTGGTCTTTCAGTGTTTAGGGCACTGGTGTTCGGGCAGTGTAGGTGGGTTTGCTGGGGGTGGTGTTTCAGGGTTTATGGCAGTGCAGCGGTGTTCGGGCAGTGTAGGTTGTAGTGCAGGGGGGTGGTGTTTCAGGGTTTAGGGCAGTGCAGTGGTGTTCAGGCAGTGTAGGGGGTCACGCTGGGGTGGTGTTTTAGGGTTTAGGGAAGAGCAGTGGTGTTTGGGCAGTGTAGGGGGTCTTGCAGAGGGTGGTGATTCAGGGTTTAGGGCAGTGATGTACGGGCAGTGTAGGGGGTCGTGCTGGGGCTGGTGTTTCAAGGTTTAGGGCAGTACAGTGGTGTTCGGGAAGCATAGGGGGTCGTGCTGAGGCTAGTGTTTCATAGTTTAGGGCAGTGCAGTGGTGTTCGGGCTGTATAGGGGGTCATGCTGTGGCTGGAGTTTCAGGGTTTAGGGCAGAGCAGTGATGTTCGGGAGGTGTAGAGGGTCTTGCAGGAGGTGGTGTTTCAGGGTTTAGGGCAGTGTTGTTCGGGCAGTGTAGGGGGTCGTGCTGGGGCTGGTGTTTCAGGAATTAGGGCAGTGCAGTGGTGTTTGGGCAGTGTAGGGGGTCATGCTGGGACTGGTGTTTCAGGGTTTAGGGCAGAGCAGTGGTGTTCGGGCAGTGTAGGGGGTCATTCTGGGGTAGGTGTTCTGGGTATAGGTCAGAGTAGTGGTGTTCGGGCAGTGTAAGGGGATGTTCGGGGTGGTGTTTTAGGGTATAGGGCAGAGCAGTGGTGTTCAAGCAGGGTAGAGGGTCGTACTGGTGGTGTTTCAGGGTTTAGGGCAGTGCAGTGGTGTTCGGGCAGGGTAGGGGGTCATGCAGGGTGTGGTGTTTCAGGGTTTAGGGCAGTGCAGTGGTGTTCAGGCAGTGTTGGGGGTTTTGCTGGGGGTGGTGTTTCAGTGTTTAGGGCAGTGGTGTTTGGGAAGAGTAGGTGGTCTTGCTGAGGGTGGTGCTTCAGGGTTTAGGGCAGTGCAGTGGTGTTCGGGCAGTATAGGGGGTCTTCCTGGGGCTAGTGTTTCAGGGTTTAGGTTAGTGCAGTGGTGTTCGGGCATTGTAGGGGGTCGTGATGGGGCTGGTGTTTCAGGGTTTAGGGCAGTGCAGTGGTGTTCGGGCAGTGTTGGAGGTTTTGCTGGGGGTCGTTTTTCAGTATTTAGGGCAGTGGTGTTTGGAAAGTGTAGGTGGTATTGCTGGGCTAGTGTTTCAGGGTTTAGGGCAGTGCAGTGGTGTTCGGGCAGTGTGGGGGTTGTGCTGGGGATGGTGTTTCAGGGTTTAGGGCAGTGGTGTTCGGGCAGAGTAGGGGGTCGTGCTGGGGCTGGTGTTTCAGGATTTAGGGCAGTGCAGTGCTGTTCGGGCAGTGTAGGGGATCTTGCAGGAGGTGGTGTTTCAGGGTTTAGAGCAGTGCAGTGGTGTTCAGGAAGTGTTAGGGGCTCATTCTGCGGCTGGTGTTTCAGGGTTTAGGGCAGAGCAGTGGTGTTCGGGCAGTGTAGGGGGTCGTGCTGGGGCCGGTGTTTCAGGGTTTAGGGCAGTGCAGTGGTGTTCGGGCAGTGTGGGAGTTCGTGCTGGGGATGGTGTTTCATGGTTTAGGGCAGTGCAGTGGTGTTCAGGCAGTGTAGGGGCTCATGCTGCGGCTGGTGTTTCAGGGTTAAGGGCAGAGCAGTGGTGTTCGGGCTGTATAGGGGGTCATGCTGGGGCTAGTGTTTCATGGTTTAGGGCAGTGCAGTGGTGTTCGGGCAGTATAGGGAGTCATGCTGCGGCTGGTGTTTCAGGGTTTAGGGCAGAGCAGTGGTGTTCGGGCAGTGTAGGGGGTATTGCAGGGGGTGGTGTTTCAGGGTTTAGGGCAGTGGTGTTCGGGAATTGTAGGGGGTCGTGCTGGGGCTGGTGTTTCAGGATTTAGGGCAGTGCAGTGGTGTTCGTGCAGTGTAGGGGGTCATGCTGGGACTGGTGTTTCAGGGTTTAGGGCAGAGCAGTGGTGTTCGGGCAGTGCAGGGGGTCATTCTGGGGCAGGTGTTTTAGGGTTTAGGGAAGAGCAGTGGTGTTCAGGCAGTGTAGGGGGATGTGCGGGGGGTGATTTTTTAGGGTATAAGGCAGAGCAGTGGTGTTCGAGCAGGGTAGAGGGTCGTGCTGGTGGTGTTTCATGGTTTAGGGTAGTGCAGTGGTGTTCGGGCAGGGCAGGGGGTCATGCAGGGCGTGGTGTTTCAGGGTTTAGGGCAGTGCAGTGGTGTTCAAGGAGTGTTGGGGGTTTTGCTGGGGTTTGTGTTTTAGTGTTTAGGGCAGTGGTGTTCGGGAAGTGTAGGTGGTCTTGCTGGGGGTGGTGTTTCAGGGTTTAGGGCAGTGCAGTGGTGTTCGGGCAGTATAGGGGGTCTTGCTGGGTCTAGTGTTTCAGTGTTTGGGACAGTGCAGTGGTGTTCGGGCAGTGTAGGGGGTCGTGATGGGGCTGGTGTTTCAGGGTTTAGGGCAGAACAGTGGTGTTCGGGCATTGTAGGGGTTGATTCTGTGGGTGGTGTTTAAGAGCAGTGCAGTGGTGTTTGGGCAGTGTAGGGCGTTGTGCTGGGGGTGGTGTTTTAGGGTTTAGGGCAGTACAGTGGTGTTTGGGCAGTGTAGGGGGTTGTGCTGTGGGTGGTGTTTCAGGGTTTAGGGCAGTGCAGTGGTGTTCGGGCAGTGTAGGTGGTCGTGCTGGGGGTGGTCTTTCAGGGTTTAGGGCAGTGCAGTGGTGTTCAGACATTGTAGGGGGTCATGCTGGGGGTGGTGTTGCAGGGTTTAGTTTAGTGCAGTGGTGTTCGGGCAGTGTAGGGGGTCTTGCAGGGGGTGGTGTTTCAGCTTTTAGGGCAGTGCAGTGGTGTTAGGGCAGTGTAGGGGGTCACGCTAGGGGTGGTGTTTTAGGGTTTAGGGAAGTGCAGTGGTGTTTGGGCAGTGTAGGGGGTCTTGCAGAGGGTGGTGTTTCAGGGTTTAGGGCAATGCACTGGTGTTCGGGCAGTGTAGGGGGTCGTGCTGGGGCTGGTGTTTCAGGGTTTAGGGCAGTGCAGTGGTGTTTGGGCAGTGTAGGGGGTCATGCTGGGGCTGGTGTTTCAGGATTTAGGGCAGTGCAATGGTGTTCGGGCAGTGTAGGGGGTCATGCTGGGACTGGTGTTTCAGGGTTTAGGGCAGAGCAGTGGTGTTCCGGCCGTGTAGGGGTCATTCTGGGGCAGGTGTTTTACGGTTTATGGAAGAGCAGTGGTGTTCGGGCAGTGTAGGGGGATATGCGGGGGGTGGTTTTTTAGGGTATAGGGCAGAGCAGTGGTGTTCGAGCAGGCTAGATGGTCGTGCTGGTGGTGTGTCAGGGTTTAGGGCAGTTCTGTGATGTTCGGGCAGGGTAGGGGGTAATGCAGGGGGTGGTGTTTCAGGGTTTAGGGCAGTGCAGTGGTGTTCGGGCAGTGTTGGGGGTTTTGCTGGGAGTGGTCTTTCAGTGTTTAGGGCACTGGTGTTCGGGCAGTGTAGGTGGGTTTGCTGGGGGTGGTGTTTCAGGGTTTATGGCAGTGCAGCGGTGTTCGGGCAGTGTAGGTTGTAGTGCAGGGGGGTGGTGTTTCAGGGTTTAGGGCAGTGCAGTGGTGTTCAGGCAGTGTAGGGGGTCACGCTGGGGTGGTGTTTTAGGGTTTAGGGAAGAGCAGTGGTGTTTGGGCAGTGTAGGGGGTCTTGCAGAGGGTGGTGATTCAGGGTTTAGGGCAGTGATGTTCGGGCAGTGTAGGGGGTCGTGCTGGGGCTGGTGTTTCAAGGTTTAGGGCAGTACAGTGGTGTTCGGGAAGTATAGGGGGTCGTGCTGAGGCTAGTGTTTCATAGTTTAGGGCAGTGCAGTGGTGTTCGGGCTGTATAGGGGGTCATGCTGTGGCTGGAGTTTCAGGGTTTAGGGCAGAGCAGTGATGTTCGGGAGGTGTAGAGGGTCTTGCAGGAGGTGGTGTTTCAGGGTTTAGGGCAGTGGTGTTCGGGCAGTGTAGGGGGTCGTGCTGGGGCTGGTGTTTCAGGAATTAGGGCAGTGCAGTGGTGTTTGGGCAGTGTAGGGGGTCATGCTGGGACTGGTGTTTCAGGGTTTAGGGCAGAGCAGTGGTGTTCAGGCAGTGTAGGGGGTTTTGCTGGGGGTGGTGTTTCAGTGTTTAGGGCAGTGGCGTTCGGGAAGTGTAGGTGGTCTTGCTGGGGGGGTGTTTCAGGGTTTAGGGCAGTGCAGTGGTGTTCGGGCAGTATAGTGGGTCTTGCTGGGGCTAGTGTTTCAGGGTTTAGGGCAGTGCAGTGGTGTTTGGGCAGTGTAGGGGGTCGTGATGGGGATGGTTTCAGGGTTTAGGGCACAACAGTGGTGTTCGGGCAGTGTAGGGTTTGATGCTGTGGGTGGTGTTTTAGGGCAGTGCAGTGGTGTTTGGGCAGTGTAGGGGGTCTTGCAGAGGGTGGTGTTTCAGGGTTTAGAGCAGTGATGTTCGGGAAGTGTAGGGGGTCATGCTGGGGCTGGTGTTTGAAGGTTTAGGGCAGTGCAGTGGTGTTCGGGCAGTATAGGGTGTCGTGCTGAGGCTAGTGTTTCATAGTTTAGGGCAGGGCAGTGGTGTTCGGGCAGTATAGGGGGGTCATGCTGTGGCTGGAGTTTCAGGGTTTAGGGCAGAGCAGTGGTGTTCGGGCAGTGTAGGGGGTCTTGCAGGAGGTGGTGTTTCAGGGTTTAGGGCAGTGGTGTTCGGGCAGTGTAGGGGGTCGTGCTGAGGCTGGTGTTTCAGGATTTAGGGCAGTGCAGAGGTGGTTTAGCAGTGTAGAGGGTCATGCTGGGACTGGTGTTTCAGGGTTTAGGGCAGAGCAGTGGTGTACGGGCAGTGTAGGGGGTCGTTCTGGGGTAGGTGTTTTAGGGTATAGGTCAGAGTAGTGGTGTTCGGGCAGTGTAATGGGATGTGCGGGGTGGTGTTTTAGGGTATAGGGCAGAGTAGTGGTGTTCGAGCAGGGTAGAGGGTCGTACTGGTGGTGTTTCAGGGTTTAGGGCAGTGCAGTGGTGTTCGGGCAGGGTAGGGGGTCATGCAGGGTGTGGTATTTCAGGGTTTAGGGCAGTGCAGTGGTGTTCAGGCAGTGTTGGGGGTTTTGCTGGGGGTGGTGTTTCAGTGTTTAGGGCAGTGGTGTTTGGGAAGAGTAGGTGGTCTTGCTGAGGGTGGTGCTTCAGGGTTTAGGGCAGTGCAGTGGTGTTCGGGCAGTATAGGGGGTCTTCCTGGGGCTAGTGTTTCAGGGTTTAGGTTAGTGCAGTGGTGTTCGGGCATTGTAGGGGTCGTGGTGGGGGTGGTGTTGCAGGGTTTAGGGCAGTGCAGTGGTGTTCAGGCAGTGTTGGGGGTTTTTCTGGGGGTGGTGTTTCAGTGTTTAGGGCAGTGGTGTTTGGGCAGTGTAGTGGGTCTTGGTGGGGTTGGTGTTTCAGGGTTTATGGCAGTGCAGTGGTGTTCGGGCAGTGTAGGGGATCGTGCAGGGGGGTGGTGTTTCAAGGTTTAGGTCAGTGCAGTGGTGTTGGGGCAGTGTAGGGGGTGTTGCTGGGGGTGGGGATTCAGGGTTTAGGGCAGTGCAGTCGTGTTCGGGCAGTGTGGGGGGTCTTGCTGGGGATGGTGTTTTAGGGTTTAGGGCAGTGCAGTGGTGTTCGGGAAGTGTAGGGGGTCGTGCTGGGACTGGTGTTTCAGGGTTTAGGGCAGTGCAGTGGTGTTCGGGCAGTGTAGGGGGTTTTGCTGGGGGTGGTGTTTCAGTGTTTAGGGCAGTGGTGTTCGGGAAGTGTAGTTGGTCTTGCTGGGGGTAGTGTTTCAGGGTTTAGGGAAGTGCAGTGGTGTTCGGGCAGTATAGTGGGTCTTGCTGGGGCTAGTGTTTCAGGGTTTAGGGCAGTGCAGTGGTGTTTGGGCAGTGTAGGGGGTTGTGATGGGGCTGGTTTCAGTGTTTAGGGCACAACAGTGGTGTTCGGGCAGTGTAGGGGTTGATGCTGTGGGTGGTGTTTTAGGGCAGTGCAGTGGTGTTTGGGCAGTGTAGGCCGTTGTGATGGGGGTGATGTTTTAGGGTTTAGGGCAGTGCAGTGATGTTCGGGCATTGTAGGGGTCATGCTGGGGGTTGTGTTGCAGGGTTTAGGTTAGGGCAGTGGTGTTCGGGCAGTGTAGGGGGTCTTGCAGGGGGTGGTGTTTCAGGGTTTAGAGCAGTGCAGTGGTGTTCGGGCAGTGTAGGGGGTCACGCTGGGGTGGTGTTTTAGGGTTTAGGGAAGAGCAGTGGTGTTTGGGCAGTGTAGGGGGTCTTGCAGAGGGTGGTGATTCAGGGTTTAGGGCAGTGATGTTCGGGCAGTGTAGGGGGTCGTGCTGGGGCTGGTGTTTCAAGGTTTAGGGCAGTACAGTGGTGTTCGGGAAGCATAGGGGGTCGTGCTGAGGCTAGTGTTTCATAGTTTAGGGCAGTGCAGTGGTGTTCGGGCTGTATAGGGGGTCATGCTGTGGCTGGAGTTTCAGGGTTTAGGGCAGAGCAGTGATGTTCGGGAGGTGTAGAGGGTCTTGCAGGAGGTGGTGTTTCAGGGTTTAGGGCAGTGGTGTTCGGGCAGTGTAGGGGGTCGTGCTGGGGCTGGTGTTTCAGGAATTAGGGCAGTGCAGTGGTGTTTGGGCAGTGTAGGGGGTCATGCTGGGACTGGTGTTTCAGGGTTTAGGGCAGAGCAGTGGTGTTCGGGCAGTGTAGGGGGTCATTCTGGGGTAGGTGTTCTGGGTATAGGTCAGAGTAGTGGTGTTCGGGCAGTGTAAGGGGATGTTCGGGGTGGTGTTTTAGGGTATAGGGCAGAGCAGTGGTGTTCAAGCAGGGTAGAGGGTCGTACTGGTGGTGTTTCAGGGTTTAGGGCAGTGCAGTGGTGTTCGGGCAGGGTAGGGGGTCATGCAGGGTGTGGTGTTTCAGGGTTTAGGGCAGTGCAGTGGTGTTCAGGCAGTGTTGGGGGTTTTGCTGGGGGTGGTGTTTCAGTGTTTAGGGCAGTGGTGTTCGGGAAGAGTAGGTGGTCTTGCTGAGGGTGGTGCTTCAGGGTTTAGGGCAGTGCAGTGGTGTTCGGGCAGTATAGGGGGTCTTCCTGGGGCTAGTGTTTCAGGGTTTAGGTTAGTGCAGTGGTGTTCGGGCATTGTAGGGGGTCGTGATGGGGCTGGTGTTTCAGGGTTAGGGCAGTGCAGTGGTGTTCGGGCAGTGTTGGAGGTTTTGCTGGGGGTCGTTTTTCAGTATTTAGGGCAGTGGTGTTTGGAAAGTGTAGGTGGTATTGCTGGGCTAGTGTTTCAGGGTTTAGGGCAGTGCAGTGGTGTTCGGGCAGTGTGGGGGTTGTGCTGGGGATGGTGTTTCAGGGTTTAGGGCAGTGGTGTTCGGGCAGAGTAGGGGGTCGTGCTGGGGCTGGTGTTTCAGGATTTAGGGCAGTGCAGTGCTGTTCGGGCAGTGTAGGGGATCTTGCAGGAGGTGGTGTTTCAGGGTTTAGAGCAGTGCAGTGGTGTTCAGGCAGTGTTAGGGGCTCATTCTGCGGCTGGTGTTTCAGGGTTTAGGGCAGAGCAGTGGTGTTCGGGCAGTGTAGGGGGTCGTGCTGGGGCTGGTGTTTCAGGGTTTAGGGCAGTGCAGTGGTGTTCGGGCAGTGTGGGAGTTCGTGCTGGGGATGGTGTTTCATGGTTTAGGGCAGTGCAGTGGTGTTCAGGCAGTGTAGGGGCTCATGCTGCGGCTGGTGTTTCAGGGTTAAGGGCAGAGCAGTGGTGTTCGGGCAGTATAGGGGGTCATGCTGGGGCTAGTGTTTCATGGTTTAGGGCAGTGCAGTGGTGTTCGGGCAGTATAGGGAGTCATGCTGCGGCTGGTGTTTCAGGGTTTAGGGCAGAGCAGTGGTGTTCGGGCAGTGTAGGGGGTATTGCAGGGGGTGGTGTTTCAGGGTTTAGGGCAGTGGTGTTTGGGCAGTGTAGGGGGTCGTGCTGGGGCTGGTGTTTCAGGGTTTAGGGCAGTGCAGTGGTGTTCGTGCAGTGTAGGGGGTCATGCTGGGACTGGTGTTTCAGGGTTTAGGGCAGAGCAGTGGTGTTCGGGCAGTGCAGGGGGTCATTCTGGGGCAGGTGTTTTAGGGTTTAGGGAAGAGCAGTGATGTTCAGGCAGTGTAGGGGGATGTGCGGGGGGTGATTTTTTAGGGTATAAGGCAGAGCAGTGGTGTTCGAGCAGGGTAGAGGGTCCTGCTGGTGGTGTTTCATGGTTTAGGGTAGTGCAGTGGTGTTCGGGCAGGGCAGGGGGTCATGCAGGGCGTGGTGTTTCAGGGTTTAGGGCAGTGCAGTGGTGTTCAAGGAGTGTTGGGGGTTTTGCTGGGGTTTGTGTTTTAGTGTTTAGGGCAGTGGTGTTCGGGAAGTGTAGGTGGTCTTGCTGGGGGTGGTGTTTCAGGGTTTAGGGCAGTGCAGTGGTGTTCGGGCAGTATAGGGGGTCTTGCTGGGTCTAGTGTTTGGGACAGTGCAGTGGTGTTCGGGCAGTGTAGGGGGTCGTGATGGGGCTGGTGTTTCAGGGTTTAGGGCAGAACAGTGGTGTTCGGGCATTGTAGGGGTTGATTCTGTGGGTGGTGTTTAAGGGCAGTGCAGTGGTGTTCGGGCAGTGTAGGGCGTTGTGCTGGGGGTGGTGTTTTAGGGTTTAGGGCAGTACAGTGGTGTTCGGGCAGTGTAGGGGGTTGTGCTGTGGGTGGTGTTTCAGGGTTTAGGGCAGTGCAGTGGTGTTCGGGCAGTGTAGGGGGTCGTGCTGGGGGTGGTCTTTCAGGGTTTAGGGCAGTGCAGTGGTGTTCAGACATTGTAGGGGGTCATGCTGGGGGTGGTGTTGCAGGGTTTAGTTTAGTGCAGTGGTGTTCGGGCAGTGTAGGGGGTCTTGCAGGGGGTGGTGTTTCAGCTTTTAGAGCAGTGCAGTGGTGTTAGGGCAGTGTAGGGGGTCCCGCTAGTGGTGGTGTTTTAGGGTTTAGGGAAGTGCAGTGGTGTTTGGGCAGTGTAGGGGGTCTTGCAGAGGGTGGTGTTTCAGGGTTTAGGGCAATGCACTGGTGTTCGGGCAGTGTAGGGGGTCGTGCTGTGGCTGGTGTTTCAGGGTTTAGGGCAGTGCAGTGGTGTTTGGGCAGTGTAGGGGGTCATGCTGGGGCTGGTGTTTCAGGATTTAGGGCAGTGCAATGGTGTTCGGGCAGTGTAGGGGGTCATGCTGGGACTGGTGTTTCAGGGTTTAGGGCAGAGCAGTGGTGTTCCGGCCGTGTAGGGGTCATTCTGGGGCAGGTGTTTTACGGTTTATGGAAGAGCAGTGGTGTTCGGGCAGTGTAGGGGGATATGCGGGGGGTGGTTTTTTAGGGTATAGGGCAGAGCAGTGGTGTTCGAGCAGGCTAGATGGTCGTGCTGGTGGTGTGTCAGGGTTTAGGGCAGTTCTGTGATGTTCGGGCAGGGTAGGGGGTAATGCAGGGGGTGGTGTTTCAGGGTTTAGGGCAGTGCAGTGGTGTTCGGGCAGTGTTGGGGGTTTTGCTGGGAGTGGTCTTTCAGTGTTTAGGGCACTGGTGTTCGGGCAGTGTAGGTGGGTTTGCTGGGGGTGGTGTTTCAGGGTTTATGGCAGTGCAGCGGTGTTCGGGCAGTGTAGGTTGTAGTGCAGGGGGGTGGTGTTTCAGGGTTTAGGGCAGTGCAGTGGTGTTCAGGCAGTGTAGGGGGTCACGCTGGGGTGGTGTTTTAGGGTTTAGGGAAGAGCAGTGGTGTTTGGGCAGTGTAGGGGGTCTTGCAGAGGGTGGTGATTCAGGGTTTAGGGCAGTGATGTTCGGGCAGTATAGGGAGTCATGCTGCGGCTGGTGTTTCAGGGTTTAGGGCAGAGCAGTGGTGTTCGGGCAGTGTAGGGGGTATTGCAGGGGGTGGTGTTTCAGGGTTTAGGGCAGTGGTGTTTGGGCAGTGTAGGGGGTCGTGCTGGGGCTGGTGTTTCAGGATTTAGGGCAGTGCAGTGGTGTTCGTGCAGTGTAGGGGGTCATGCTGGGACTGGTGTTTCAGGGTTTAGGGCAGAGCAGTGGTGTTCGGGCAGTGCAGGGGGTCATTCTGGGGCAGGTGTTTTAGGGTTTAGGGAAGAGCAGTGATGTTCAGGCAGTGTAGGGGGATGTGCGGGGGGTGATTTTTTAGGGTATAAGGCAGAGCAGTGGTGTTCGAGCAGGGTAGAGGGTCCTGCTGGTGGTGTTTCATGGTTTAGGGTAGTGCAGTGGTGTTCGGGCAGGGCAGGGGGTCATGCAGGGCGTGGTGTTTCAGGGTTTAGGGCAGTGCAGTGGTGTTCAAGGAGTGTTGGGGGTTTTGCTGGGGTTTGTGTTTTAGTGTTTAGGGCAGTGGTGTTCGGGAAGTGTAGGTGGTCTTGCTGGGGGTGGTGTTTCAGGGTTTAGGGCAGTGCAGTGGTGTTCGGGCAGTATAGGGGGTCTTGCTGGGTCTAGTGTTTGGGACAGTGCAGTGGTGTTCGGGCAGTGTAGGGGGTCGTGATGGGGCTGGTGTTTCAGGGTTTAGGGCAGAACAGTGGTGTTCGGGCATTGTAGGGGTTGATTCTGTGGGTGGTGTTTAAGGGCAGTGCAGTGGTGTTCGGGCAGTGTAGGGCGTTGTGCTGGGGGTGGTGTTTTAGGGTTTAGGGCAGTACAGTGGTGTTCGGGCAGTGTAGGGGGTTGTGCTGTGGGTGGTGTTTCAGGGTTTAGGGCAGTGCAGTGGTGTTCGGGCAGTGTAGGGGGTCGTGCTGGGGGTGGTCTTTCAGGGTTTAGGGCAGTGCAGTGGTGTTCAGACATTGTAGGGGGTCATGCTGGGGGTGGTGTTGCAGGGTTTAGTTTAGTGCAGTGGTGTTCGGGCAGTGTAGGGGGTCTTGCAGGGGGTGGTGTTTCAGCTTTTAGAGCAGTGCAGTGGTGTTAGGGCAGTGTAGGGGGTCCCGCTAGTGGTGGTGTTTTAGGGTTTAGGGAAGTGCAGTGGTGTTTGGGCAGTGTAGGGGGTCTTGCAGAGGGTGGTGTTTCAGGGTTTAGGGCAATGCACTGGTGTTCGGGCAGTGTAGGGGGTCGTGCTGTGGCTGGTGTTTCAGGGTTTAGGGCAGTGCAGTGGTGTTTGGGCAGTGTAGGGGGTCATGCTGGGGCTGGTGTTTCAGGATTTAGGGCAGTGCAATGGTGTTCGGGCAGTGTAGGGGGTCATGCTGGGACTGGTGTTTCAGGGTTTAGGGCAGAGCAGTGGTGTTCCGGCCGTGTAGGGGTCATTCTGGGGCAGGTGTTTTACGGTTTATGGAAGAGCAGTGGTGTTCGGGCAGTGTAGGGGGATATGCGGGGGGTGGTTTTTTAGGGTATAGGGCAGAGCAGTGGTGTTCGAGCAGGCTAGATGGTCGTGCTGGTGGTGTGTCAGGGTTTAGGGCAGTTCTGTGATGTTCGGGCAGGGTAGGGGGTAATGCAGGGGGTGGTGTTTCAGGGTTTAGGGCAGTGCAGTGGTGTTCGGGCAGTGTTGGGGGTTTTGCTGGGAGTGGTCTTTCAGTGTTTAGGGCACTGGTGTTCGGGCAGTGTAGGTGGGTTTGCTGGGGGTGGTGTTTCAGGGTTTATGGCAGTGCAGCGGTGTTCGGGCAGTGTAGGTTGTAGTGCAGGGGGGTGGTGTTTCAGGGTTTAGGGCAGTGCAGTGGTGTTCAGGCAGTGTAGGGGGTCACGCTGGGGTGGTGTTTTAGGGTTTAGGGAAGAGCAGTGGTGTTTGGGCAGTGTAGGGGGTCTTGCAGAGGGTGGTGATTCAGGGTTTAGGGCAGTGATGTTTGGGCAGTGTAGGGGGTCGTGCTGGGGCTGGTGTTTCAAGGTTTAGGGCAGTACAGTGGTGTTCGGGAAGTATAGGGGGTCGTGCTGAGGCTAGTGTTTCATAGTTTAGGGCAGTGCAGTGGTGTTCGGGCTGTATAGGGGGTCATGCTGTGGCTGGAGTTTCAGGGTTTAGGGCAGAGCAGTGATGTTCGGGAGGTGTAGAGGGTCTTGCAGGAGGTGGTGTTTCAGGGTTTAGGGCAGTGGTGTTCGGGCAGTGTAGGGGGTCGTGCTGGGGCTGGTGTTTCAGGAATTAGGGCAGTGCAGTGGTGTTTGGGCAGTGTAGGGGGTACTGCTGGGACTGGTGTTTCAGGGTTTAGGGCAGAGCAGTGGTGTTCGGGCAGTGTAGGGGTCATTCTGGGGTAGGTGTTCTGGGTATAGGTCAGAGTAGTGGTGTTCGGGCAGTGTAAGGGGATGTGCGGGGTGGTGTTTTAGGGTATAGGGCAGAGTAGTGGTGTTCGAGCAGGGTAGAGGGTCGTACTGGTGGTGTTTCAGGGTTTAGGGCAGTGCAGTGGTGTTCGGGCAGGGTAGGGGGTCATGCAGGGTGTGGTATTTCAGGGTTTAGGGCAGTGCAGTGGTGTTCAGGCAGTGTTGGGGGTTTTGCTGGGGGTGGTGTTTCAGTGTTTAGGGCAGTGGTGTTCGGGAAGAGTAGGTGGTCTTGCTGAGGGTGGTGCTTCAGGGTTTAGGGCAGTGCAGTGGTGTTCGGGCAGTATAGGGGGTCTTCCTGGGGCTAGTGTTTCAGGGTTTAGGTTAGTGCAGTGGTGTTCGGGCATTGTAGGGGTCGTGGTGGGGGTGGTGTTGCAGGGTTTAGGGCAGTGCAGTGGTGTTCAGGCAGTGTTGGGGGTTTTGCTGGGGGTGGTGTTTCAGTGTTTAGGGCAGTGGTGTTTGGGCAGTGTAGTGGGTCTTGGTGGGTTTGGTGTTTCAGGGTTTATGGCAGTGCAGTGGTGTTCGGGCAGTGTAGGGGATCGTGCAGGGGGGTGGTGTTTCAAGGTTTAGGTCAGTGCAGTGGTGTTGGGGCAGTGTAGGGGGTGTTGCTGGGGGTGGGGATTCAGGGTTTAGGGCAGTGCAGTCGTGTTCGGGCAGTGTGGGGGGTCTTGCTGGGGATGGTGTTTTAGGGTTTAGGGCAGTGCAGTGGTGTTTGGGAAGTGTAGGGGGTCGTGCTGGGACTGGTGTTTCAGGGTTTAGGGCAGTGCAGTGGTGTTCAGGCAGTGTAGGGGGTTTTGCTGGGGGTGGTGTTTCAGTGTTTAGGGCAGTGGTGTTCGGGAAGTGTAGTTGGTCTTGCTGGGGGTAGTGTTTCAGGGTTTAGGGAAGTGCAGTGGTGTTCGGGCAGTATAGTGGGTCTTGCTGGGGCTAGTGTTTCAGGGTTTAGGGCAGTGCAGTGGTGTTTGGGCAGTGTAGGGGGATTGTGATGGGGCTGGTTTCAGTGTTTAGGGCACAACAGTGGTGTTCGGGCAGTGTAGGGGTTGATGCTGTGGGTGGTGTTTTAGGGCAGTGCAGTGGTGTTTGGGCAGTGTAGGCCGTTGTGATGGGGGTGATGTTTTAGGGTTTAGGGCAGTGCAGTTGTGTTCGGGCAGTGTAGGCGGTCATGTTGTGGGTGGTCTTTCAGGGTTTAGGGCAGTGCAGTGATGTTCGGGCATTGTAGGGGTCATGCTGGGGGTTGTGTTGCAGGGTTTAGGTTAGGGCAGTGGTGTTCGGGCAGTGTAGGGGGTCTTGCAGGGGGTGGTGTTTCAGGGTTTAGAGCAGTGCAGTGGTGTTCGGGCAGTGTAGGGGGTCACGCTGGGGTGGTGTTTTAGGGTTTAGGGAAGAGCAGTGGTGTTTGGGCAGTGTAGGGGGTCTTGCAGAGGGTGGTGATTCAGGGTTTAGGGCAGTGATGTTCGGGCAGTGTAGGGGGTCGTGCTGGGGCTGGTGTTTCAAGGTTTAGGGCAGTACAGTGGTGTTCGGGAAGCATAGGGGGTCGTGCTGAGGCTAGTGTTTCATAGTTTAGGGCAGTGCAGTGGTGTTCGGGCTGTATAGGGGGTCATGCTGTGGCTGGAGTTTCAGGGTTTAGGGCAGAGCAGTGATGTTCAGGAGGTGTAGAGGGTCTTGCAGGAGGTGGTGTTTCAGGGTTTAGGGCAGTGGTGTTCGGGCAGTGTAGGGGGTAGTGCTGGGGCTGGTGTTTCAGGAATTAGGGCAGTGCAGTGGTGTTTAGGCAGTGTAGGGGGTCATGCTGGGACTGGTGTTTCAGGGTTTAGGGCAGAGCAGTGGTGTTCGGGCAGTGTAGGGGGTCATTCTGGGGTAGGTGTTCTGGGTGTAGGTCAGAGTAGTGGTGTTCGGGCAGTGTAAGGGGATGTTCGGGGTGGTGTTTTAGGGTATAGGGCAGAGCAGTGGTGTTCAAGCAGGGTAGAGGGTCGTACTGGTGGTGTTTCAGGGTTTAGGGCAGTGCAGTGGTGTTCGGGCAGGGTAGGGGGTCATGCAGGGTGTGGTGTTTCAGGGTTTAGGGCAGTGCAGTGGTGTTCAGGCAGTGTTGGGGGTTTTGCTGGGGGTGGTGTTTCAGTGTTTAGGGCAGTGGTGTTCGGGAAGAGTAGGTGGTCTTGCTGAGGGTGGTGCTTCAGGGTTTAGGGCAGTGCAGTGGTGTTCGGGCAGTATAGGGGGTCTTCCTGGGGCTAGTGTTTCAGGGTTTAGGTTAGTGCAGTGGTGTTCGGGCATTGTAGGGGGTCGTGATGGGGCTGGTGTTTCAGGGTTAGGGCAGTGCAGTGGTGTTCGGGCAGTGTTGGAGGTTTTGCTGGGGGTCGTTTTTCAGTATTTAGGGCAGTGGTGTTTGGAAAGTGTAGGTGGTATTGCTGGGCTAGTGTTTCAGGGTTTAGGGCAGTGCAGTGGTGTTCGGGCAGTGTGGGGGTTGTGCTGGGGATGGTGTTTCAGGGTTTAGGGCAGTGGTGTTCGGGCAGAGTAGGGGGTCGTGCTGGGGCTGGTGTTTCAGGATTTAGGGCAGTGCAGTGCTGTTCGGGCAGTGTAGGGGATCTTGCAGGAGGTGGTGTTTCAGGGTTTAGAGCAGTGCAGTGGTGTTCAGGCAGTGTTAGGGGCTCATTCTGCGGCTGGTGTTTCAGGGTTTAGGGCAGAGCAGTGGTGTTCGGGCAGTGTAGGGGGTCGTGCTGGGGCTGGTGTTTCAGGGTTTAGGGCAGTGCAGTGGTGTTCGGGCAGTGTGGGAGTTCGTGCTGGGGATGGTGTTTCATGGTTTAGGGCAGTGCAGTGCTGTTCAGGCAGTGTAGGGGCTCATGCTGCGGCTGGTGTTTCAGGGTTAAGGGCAGAGCAGTGGTGTTCGGGCAGTATAGGGGGTCATGCTGGGGCTAGTGTTTCATGGTTTAGGGCAGTGCAGTGGTGTTCGGGCAGTATAGGGAGTCATGCTGCGGCTGGTGTTTCAGGGTTTAGGGCAGAGCAGTGGTGTTCGGGCAGTGTAGGGGGTATTGCAGGGGGTGGTGTTTCAGGGTTTAGGGCAGTGGTGTTTGGGCAGTGTAGGGGGTCGTGCTGGGGCTGGTGTTTCAGGATTTAGGGCAGTGCAGTGGTGTTCGTGCAGTGTAGGGGGTCATGCTGGGACTGGTGTTTCAGGGTTTAGGCCAGAGCAGTGGTGTTCGGGCAGTGCAGGGGGTCATTCTGGGGCAGGTGTTTTAGGGTTTAGGGAAGAGCAGTGATGTTCAGGCAGTGTAGGGGGATGTGCGGGGGGTGATTTTTTAGGGTATAAGGCAGAGCAGTGGTGTTCGAGCAGGGTAGCGGGTCCTGCTGGTGCTGTTTCATGGTTTAGGGTAGTGCAGTGGTGTTCGGGCAGGGCAGGGGGTCATGCAGGGCGTGGTGTTTCAGGGTTTAGGGCAGTGCAGTGGTGTTCAAGGAGTGTTGGGGGTTTTGCTGGGGTTTGTGTTTTAGTGTTTAGGGCAGTGGTGTTCGGGAAGTGTAGGTGGTCTTGCTGGGGGTGGTGTTTCAGGGTTTAGGGCAGTGCAGTGGTGTTCGGGCAGTATAGGGGGTCTTGCTGGGTCTAGTGTTTGGGACAGTGCAGTGGTGTTCGGGCAGTGTAGGGGGTCGTGATGGGGCTGGTGTTTCAGGGTTTAGGGCAGAACAGTGGTGTTTGGGCATTGTAGGGGTTGATTCTGTGGGTGGTGTTTAAGGGCAGTGCAGTGGTGTTCGGGCAGTGTAGGGCGTTGTGCTGGGGGTGGTGTTTTAGGGTTTAGGGCAGTACAGTGGTGTTCGGGCAGTGTAGGGGGTTGTGCTGTGGGTGGTGTTTCAGGGTTTAGGGCAGTGCAGTGGTGTTCGGGCAGTGTAGGGGGTCGTGCTGGGGGTGGTCTTTCAGGGTTTAGGGCAGTGCAGTGGTGTTCAGACATTGTAGGGGGTCATGCTGGGGGTGGTGTTGCAGGGTTTAGTTTAGTGCAGTGGTGTTCGGGCAGTGTAGGGGGTCTTGCAGGGGGTGGTGTTTCAGCTTTTAGAGCAGTGCAGTGGTGTTAGGGCAGTGTAGGGGGTCCCGCTAGTGGTGGTGTTTTAGGGTTTAGGGAAGTGCAGTGGTGTTTGGGCAGTGTAGGGGGTCTTGCAGAGGGTGGTGTTTCAGGGTTTAGGGCAATGCACTGGTGTTCGGGCAGTGTAGGGGGTCGTGCTGTGGCTGGTGTTTCAGGGTTTAGGGCAGTGCAGTGGTGTTTGGGCAGTGTAGGGGGTCATGCTGGGGCTGGTGTTTCAGGATTTAGGGCAGTGCAATGGTGTTCGGGCAGTGTAGGGGGTCATGCTGGGACTGGTGTTTCAGGGTTTAGGGCAGAGCAGTGGTGTTCCGGCCGTGTAGGGGTCATTCTGGGGCAGGTGTTTTACGGTTTATGGAAGAGCAGTGGTGTTCGGGCAGTGTAGGGGGATATGCGGGGGGTGGTTTTTTAGGGTATAGGGCAGAGCAGTGGTGTTCGAGCAGGCTAGATGGTCGTGCTGGTGGTGTGTCAGGGTTTTGGGCAGTTCTGTGATGTTCGGGCAGGGTAGGGGGTAATGCAGGGGGTGGTGTTTCAGGGTTTAGGGCAGTGCAGTGGTGTTCGGGCAGTGTTGGGGGTTTTGCTGGGAGTGGTCTTTCAGTGTTTAGGGCACTGGTGTTCGGGCAGTGTAGGTGGGTTTGCTGGGGGTGGTGTTTCAGGGTTTATGGCAGTGCAGCGGTGTTCGGGCAGTGTAGGTTGTAGTGCAGGGGGGTGGTGTTTCAGGGTTTAGGGCAGTGCAGTGGTGTTCAGGCAGTGTAGGGGGTCACGCTGGGGTGGTGTTTTAGGGTTTAGGGAAGAGCAGTGGTGTTTGGGCAGTGTAGGGGGTCTTGCAGAGGGTGGTGATTCAGGGTTTAGGGCAGTGATGTTCGGGCAGTGTAGGGGGTCGTGCTGGGGCTGGTGTTTCAAGGTTTAGGGCAGTACAGTGGTGTTCGGGAAGTATAGGGGGTCGTGCTGAGGCTAGTGTTTCATAGTTTAGGGCAGTGCAGTGGTGTTCGGGCTGTATAGGGGGTCATGCTGTGGCTGGAGTTTCAGGGTTTAGGGCAGAGCAGTGATGTTCGGGAGGTGTAGAGGGTCTTGCAGGAGGTGGTGTTTCAGGGTTTAGGGCAGTGGTGTTCGGGCAGTGTAGGGGGTCGTGCTGGGGCTGGTGTTTCAGGAATTAGGGCAGTGCAGTGGTGTTTGGGCAGTGTAGGGGGTACTGCTGGGACTGGTGTTTCAGGGTTTAGGGCAGAGCAGTGGTGTTCGGGCAGTGTAGGGGTCATTCTGGGGTAGGTGTTCTGGGTATAGGTCAGAGTAGTGGTGTTCGGGCAGTGTAAGGGGATGTGCGGGGTGGTGTTTTAGGGTATAGGGCAGAGTAGTGGTGTTCGAGCAGGGTAGAGGGTCGTACTGGTGGTGTTTCAGGGTTTAGGGCAGTGCAGTGGTGTTCGGGCAGGGTAGGGGGTCATGCAGGGTGTGGTATTTCAGGGTTTAGGGCAGTGCAGTGGTGTTCAGGCAGTGTTGGGGGTTTTGCTGGGGGTGGTGTTTCAGTGTTTAGGGCAGTGGTGTTCGGGAAGAGTAGGTGGTCTTGCTGAGGGTGGTGCTTCAGGGTTTAGGGCAGTGCAGTGGTGTTCGGGCAGTATAGGGGGTCTTCCTGGGGCTAGTGTTTCAGGGTTTAGGTTAGTGCAGTGGTATTCGGGCATTGTAGGGGTCGTGGTGGGGGTGGTGTTGCAGGGTTTAGGGCAGTGCAGTGGTGTTCAGGCAGTGTTGGGGGTTTTGCTGGGGGTGGTGTTTCAGTGTTTAGGGCAGTGGTGTTTGGGCAGTGTAGTGGGTCTTGGTGGGGTTGGTGTTTCAGGGTTTATGGCAGTGCAGTGGTGTTCGGGCAGTGTAGGGGATCGTGCAGGGGGGTGGTGTTTCAAGGTTTAGGTCAGTGCAGTGGTGTTGGGGCAGTGTAGGGGGTGTTGCTGGGGTGGGGATTCAGGGTTTAGGGCAGTGCAGTCGTGTTCGGGCAGTGTGGGGGGTCTTGCTGGGGATGGTGTTTTAGGGTTTAGGGCAGTGCAGTGGTGTTCGGGAAGTGTAGGGGGTCGTGCTGGGACTGGTGTTTCAGGGTTTAGGGCAGTGCAGTGGTGTTCGGGCAGTGTAGGGGGTTTTGCTGGGGGTGGTGTTTCAGTGTTTAGGGCAGTGGTGTTCGGGAAGTGTAGTTGGTCTTGCTGGGGGTAGTGTTTCAGGGTTTAGGGAAGTGCAGTGGTGTTCGGGCAGTATAGTGGGTCTTGCTGGGGCTAGTGTTTCAGGGTTTAGGGCAGTGCAGTGGTGTTTGGGCAGTGTAGGGGGTCGTGATGGGGCTGGTTTCAGTGTTTAGGGCACAACAGTGGTGTTCGGGCAGTGTAGGGGTTGATGCTGTGGGTGGTGTTTTAGGGCAGTGCAGTATTGTTTGGGCAGTGTAGGCCGTTGTGATGGGGGTGATGTTTTAGGGTTTAGGGCAGTGCAGTTGTGTTCGGGCAGTGTAGGCGGTCATGTTGTGGGTGGTCTTTCAGGGTTTAGGGCAGTGCAGTGATGTTCGGGCATTGTAGGGGTCATGCTGGGGGTTGTGTTGCAGGGTTTAGGTTAGGGCAGTGGTGTTCGGGCAGTGTAGGGGGTCTTGCAGGGGGTGGTGTTTCAGGGTTTAGAGCAGTGCAGTGGTGTTCGGGCAGTGTAGGGGGTCACGCTGGGGTGGTGTTTTAGGGTTTAGGGAAGAGCAGTGGTGTTTGGGCAGTGTAGGGGGTCTTGCAGAGGGTGGTGATTCAGGGTTTAGGGCAGTGATGTTCGGGCAGTGTAGGGGGTCGTGCTGGGGCTGGTGTTTCAAGGTTTAGGGCAGTACAGTGGTGTTCGGGAAGCATAGGGGGTCGTGCTGAGGCTAGTGTTTCATAGTTTAGGGCAGTGCAGTGGTGTTCGGGCTGTATAGGGGGTCATGCTGTGGCTGGAGTTTCAGGGTTTAGGGCAGAGCAGTGATGTTCGGGAGGTGTAGAGGGTCTTGCAGGAGGTGGTGTTTCAGGGTTTAGGGCAGTGGTGTTCGGGCAGTGTAGGGGGTCGTGCTGGGGCTGGTGTTTCAGGAATTAGGGCAGTGCAGTGGTGTTTGGGCAGTGTAGGGGGTCATGCTGGGACTGGTGTTTCAGGGTTTAGGGCAGAGCAGTGGTGTTCGGGCAGTGTAGGGGGTCATTCTGGGGTAGGTGTTCTGGGTATAGGTCAGAGTAGTGGTGTTCGGGCAGTGTAAGGGGATGTTCGGGGTGGTGTTTTAGGGTATAGGGCAGAGCAGTGGTGTTCAAGCAGGGTAGAGGGTCGTACTGGTGGTGTTTCAGGGTTTAGGGCAGTGCAGTGGTGTTCGGGCAGGGTAGGGGGTCATGCAGGGTGTGGTGTTTCAGGGTTTAGGGCAGTGCAGTGGTGTTCAGGCAGTGTTGGGGGTTTTGCTGGGGGTGGTGTTTCAGTGTTTAGGGCAGTGGTGTTCGGGAAGAGTAGGTGGTCTTGCTGAGGGTGGTGCTTCAGGGTTTAGGGCAGTGCAGTGGTGTTCGGGCAGTATAGGGGGTCTTCCTGGGGCTAGTGTTTCAGGGTTTAGGTTAGTGCAGTGGTGTTCGGGCATTTTAGGGGGTCGTGATGGGGCTGGTGTTTCAGGGTTAGGGCAGTGCAGTGGTGTTCGGGCAGTGTTGGAGGTTTTGCTGGGGGTCGTTTTTCAGTATTTAGGGCAGTGGTGTTTGGAAAGTGTAGGTGGTATTGCTGGGCTAGTGTTTCAGGGTTTAGGGCAGTGCAGTGGTGTTCGGGCAGTGTGGGGGTTGTGCTGGGGATGGTGTTTCAGGGTTTAGGGCAGTGGTGTTCGGGCAGAGTAGGGGGTCGTGCTGGGGCTGGTGTTTCAGGATTTAGGGCAGTGCAGTGCTGTTCGGGCAGTGTAGGGGATCTTGCAGGAGGTGGTGTTTCAGGGTTTAGAGCAGTGCAGTGGTGTTCAGGCAGTGTTAGGGGCTCATTCTGCGGCTGGTGTTTCAGGGTTTAGGGCAGAGCAGTGGTGTTCGGGCAGTGTAGGGGGTCGTGCTGGGGCTGGTGTTTCAGGGTTTAGGGCAGTGCAGTGGTGTTCGGGCAGTGTGGGAGTTCGTGCTGGGGATGGTGTTTCATGGTTTAGGGCAGTGCAGTGGTGTTCAGGCAGTGTAGGGGCTCATGCTGCGGCTGGTGTTTCAGGGTTAAGGGCAGAGCAGTGGTGTTCGGGCAGTATAGGGGGTCATGCTGGGGCTAGTGTTTCATGGTTTAGGGCAGTGCAGTGGTGTTCGGGCAGTATAGGGAGTCATGCTGCGGCTGGTGTTTCAGGGTTTAGGGCAGAGCAGTGGTGTTCGGGCAGTGTAGGGGGTCGTGCTGGGGCTGGTGTTTCAGGATTTAGGGCAGTGCAGTGGTGTTCGTGCAGTGTAGGGGGTCATGCTGGGACTGGTGTTTCAGGGTTTAGGGCAGAGCAGTGGTGTTCGGGCAGTGCAGGGGGTCATTCTGGGGCAGGTGTTTTAGGGTTTAGGGAAGAGCAGTGGTGTTCAGGCAGTGTAGGGGGATGTGCGGGGGGTGATTTTTTAGGGTATAAGGCAGAGCAGTGGTGTTCGAGCAGGGTAGAGGGTCCTGCTGGTGGTGTTTCATGGTTTAGGGTAGTGCAGTGGTGTTCGGGCAGGGCAGGGGGTCATGCAGGGCGTGGTGTTTCAGGGTTTAGGGCAGTGCAGTGGTGTTCAAGGAGTGTTGGGGGTTTTGCTGGGGTTTGTGTTTTAGTGTTTAGGGCAGTGGTGTTCGGGAAGTGTAGGTGGTCTTGCTGGGGGTGGTGTTTCAGGGTTTAGGGCAGTGCAGTGGTGTTCGGGCAGTATAGGGGGTCTTGCTGGGTCTAGTGTTTGGGACAGTGCAGTGGTGTTCGGGCAGTGTAGGGGGTCGTGATGGGGCTGGTGTTTCAGGGTTTAGGGCAGAACAGTGGTGTTCGGGCATTGTAGGGGTTGATTCTGTGGGTGGTGTTTAAGGGCAGTGCAGTGGTGTTCGGGCAGTGTAGGGCGTTGTGCTGGGGGTGGTGTTTTAGGGTTTAGGGCAGTACAGTGGTGTTCGGGCAGTGTAGGGGGTTGTGCTGTGGGTGGTGTTTCAGGGTTTAGGGCAGTGCAGTGGTGTTCGGGCAGTGTAGGGGGTCGTGCTGGGGGGGGTCTTTCAGGGTTTAGGGCAGTGCAGTGGTGTTCAGACATTGTAGGGGGTCATGCTGGGGGTGGTGTTGCAGGGTTTAGTTTAGTGCAGTGGTGTTCGGGCAGTGTAGGGGGTCTTGCAGGGGGTGGTGTTTCAGCTTTTAGAGCAGTGCAGTGGTGTTAGGGCAGTGTAGGGGGTCGCGCTAGTGGTGGTGTTTTAGGGTTTAGGGAAGTGCAGTGGTGTTTGGGCAGTGTAGGGGGTCTTGCAGAGGGTGGTGTTTCAGGGTTTAGGGCAATGCACTGGTGTTCGGGCAGTGTAGGGGGTCGTGCTGGGGCTGGTGTTTCAGGGTTTAGGGCAGTGCAGTGGTGTTTGGGCAGTGTAGGGGGTCATGCTGGGGCTGGTGTTTCAGGATTTAGGGCAGTGCAATGTTGTTCGGGCAGTGTAGGGGGTCATGCTGGGACTGGTGTTTCAGGGTTTAGGGCAGAGCAGTGGTGTTCCGGCCGTGTAGGGGTCATTCTGGGGCAGGTTTTTTACGGTTTATGGAAGAGCAGTGGTGTTCGGGCAGTGTAGGGGGATATGCGGGGGGTGGTTTTTTATGGTATAGGGCAGAGCAGTGGTGTTCGAGCAGGCTAGATGGTCGTGCTGGTGGTGTGTCAGGGTTTAGGGCAGTTCTGTGATGTTCGGGCAGGGTAGGGGGTAATGCAGGGGGTGGTGTTTCAGGGTTTAGGGCAGTGCAGTGGTGTTCGGGCAGTGTTGGGGGTTTTGCTGGGAGTGGTCTTTCAGTGTTTAGGGCACTGGTGTTCGGGCAGTGTAGGTGGGTTTGCTGGGGGTGGTGTTTCAGGGTTTATGGCAGTGCAGCGGTGTTCGGGCAGTGTAGGTTGTAGTGCAGGGGGGTGGTGTTTCAGGGTTTAGGGCAGTGCAGTGGTGTTCAGGCAGTGTAGGAGGTCTTGCTGGGGGTGGTGTTTCAGGGTTTAGGGCAGAACAGTGGTGTTCGGGCATTGTAGGGGTTGATGCTGTGGGTGGTGTTTTAGGGCAGTGCAGTGGTGTTCGGGCAGTGTAGGGCGTTGTGCTGGGAGTGGTGTTTTAGGGTTTAAGTCAGCACAGTGGTGTTCGGGCAGTGTAGGGGGTCGTGCTGTGGGTGGTGTTTCAGGGTTTAGGGCAGTGCAGTGGTGTTCGGGCAGTGTAGGCGGTCGTGCTGGGGTGGTCTTTCAGGGTTCAGGGCAGTGCAGTGGTGTTCAGGCATTGTAGGGGGTCATGCTGGGGGTGGTGTTGCAGGGTTTAGTTTAGTGCAGTGGTGTTCGGGCAGTGTAGGGGGTCCTGCAGGGGGTGGTGTTTCAGGGTTTAGGGCAGTGCAGCTGTGTTCGGGCAGTGTAGCAGTTCATGCTGGGGCTGGTGTTTCAGGGTTTAGAGCAGTGCAGTGGTGTTTGGGCAGTGTAGGGGGTCTTGCAGAGGGTGGTGTTTCAGGGTTTAGGGCAGTGCAGTTGTGTTCGGGCAGTGTAGGGGGTCATGCTGGGGCTGGTGTTTCAGGATTTAGGGCAGTGCAGTGGTGTTCGGGCAGTGTAGGGGGTCATGCTGGGACTGGTGTTTCAGGGTTTAGGGCAGAGCAGTGGTGTTCCGGCAGTGTAGGGGTCATTCTGGGGCAGGTGTTTTAGGGTTTAGGGTATAGAGCAGTGGTGTTCGAGCAGGCTAGATGGTCATGCTAGTGGTGTGTCAGGGTTTAGGGCAGTTCTGTGGTGTTCGGGCAGGGTAGGGGGTCATGCAGGGGGTGGTGTTTCAGGGTTTAGGGCAGTGCAGTGGTGTTCGGGCAGTGTTGGGGGTTTTGCTGGGAGTGGTCTTTCAGTGTTTAGGGCAGTGGTGTTCGGGCAGTGTAGGTGGGTTTGCTGGGGGTGGTGTTTCAGGGTTTCTGGCAGTACAGTGGTGTTCGGGCAGTGTAGGTTGTAGTGCAGGGGGTGGTGTTTTAGGGTTTAGGGCAGTGCAGTGGTGTTCGGGCAGTGTAGGAGGTCTTGCTGGGGGTGGTGCTTCAGGGTTTTGGGCTGTGCAGTGGTGTTTGGGCAGCGTGGGGGGTCGTGCTGGGGATGGTGTTTCAGGGTTTTGGACAGTGCAGTAGTGTTCGGGCAGTGTAAGCGGCTTGCTGGGGCTGGTGTTTCAGGGTTTAGGGCAGTGCAGTGGTGTTCGGGCAGTGTGGGGGGTCGTGCTGGGGATGGTGTTTCAGGGTTTAGGGCAGTGCAGTGGTGTTCGGGCATTGTAGGGGGTCGTGCTGGGGCTGGTGTTTCAGGGTTTTGGGCAGTGCAGTGTTGTACGGGGAGTGTAGGGGGTTGTGCTGGTGCTATTGTTTCGGGGTTTAGGGCAGTGCAGTGGTGTTCGGGCAGTGTAGGGGGTCATGCTGAGGATGGTGTTTCAGGGTTTAGGGAACTGCAGTGCTGTTCGGGCAGTGTATAGGGTTTTGCGGGGGCAGGTGTTTCAGGGTTTAGGGCAGTGCAGTGGTGTTCGGGCAGTGTAGGGGGTCGTGTTGGGGCTGGTGTTTCAGGGTTTATGGTGGAGCAGTGGTGTTCGGGCAGTGTAGGGGGACGTGCTTGGGGTGGTGTTTCAGGGTTTAGGGCAGAGAAGTGGTGTTCAGGCAGTGTAGGGGTTGATTCTGTGGGTGGTGTTTAAGGGCAATGCACTGGTGTTCGGGCAGTGTAGGGGGTCGTGCTGGGGCTGGTGTTTCAGGGTTTAGGGCAGTGCAGTGGTGTTTGGGCAGTGTAGGGGGTCATGCTGGGGCTGGTGTTTCAGGATTTAGGGCAGTGCAATGTTGTTCGGGCAGTGTAGGGGGTCATGCTGGGACTGGTGTTTCAGGGTTTAGGGCAGAGCAGTGGTGTTCCGGCCGTGTAGGGGTCATTCTGGGGCAGGTTTTTTACGGTTTATGGAAGAGCAGTGGTGTTCGGGCAGTGTAGGGGGATATGCGGGGGGTGGTTTTTTATGGTATAGGGCAGAGCAGTGGTGTTCGAGCAGGCTAGATGGTCGTGCTGGTGGTGTGTCAGGGTTTAGGGCAGTTCTGTGATGTTCGGGCAGGGTAGGGGGTAATGCAGGGGGTGGTGTTTCAGGGTTTAGGGCAGTGCAGTGGTGTTCGGGCAGTGTTGGGGGTTTTGCTGGGAGTGGTCTTTCAGTGTTTAGGGCACTGGTGTTCGGGCAGTGTAGGTGGGTTTGCTGGGGGTGGTGTTTCAGGGTTTATGGCAGTGCAGCGGTGTTCGGGCAGTGTAGGTTGTAGTGCAGGGGGGTGGTGTTTCAGGGTTTAGGGCAGTGCAGTGGTGTTCAGGCAGTGTAGGAGGTCTTGCTGGGGGTGGTGTTTCAGGGTTTAGGGCAGAACAGTGGTGTTCGGGCATTGTAGGGGTTGATGCTGTGGGTGGTGTTTTAGGGCAGTGCAGTGGTGTTCGGGCAGTGTAGGGCGTTGTGCTGGGAGTGGTGTTTTAGGGTTTAAGTCAGCACAGTGGTGTTCGGGCAGTGTAGGGGGTCGTGCTGTGGGTGGTGTTTCAGGGTTTAGGGCAGTGCAGTGGTGTTCGGGCAGTGTAGGCGGTCGTGCTGGGGTGGTCTTTCAGGGTTTAGGGCAGTGCAGTGGTGTTCAGGCATTGTAGGGGGTCATGCTGGGGGTGGTGTTGCAGGGTTTAGTTTAGTGCAGTGGTGTTCGGGCAGTGTAGGGGGTCTTGCAGGGGGTGGTGTTTCAGGGTTTAGGGCAGTGCAGCTGTGTTCGGGCAGTGTAGCAGTTCCTGCTGGGGCTGGTGTTTCAGGGTTTAGAGCAGTGCAGTGGTGTTTGGGCAGTGTAGGGGGTCTTGCAGAGGGTGGTGTTTCAGGGTTTAGGGCAGTGCAGTTGTGTTCGGGCAGTGTAGGGGGTCATGCTGGGGCTGGTGTTTCAGGATTTAGGGCAGTGCAGTGGTGTTCGGGCAGTGTAGGGGGTCATGCTGGGACTGGTGTTTCAGGGTTTAGGGCAGAGCAGTGGTGTTCCGGCAGTGTAGGGGTCATTCTGGGGCAGGTGTTTTAGGGTTTAGGGTATAGAGCAGTGGTGTTCGAGCAGGCTAGATGGTCATGCTAATGGTGTGTCAGGGTTTAGGGCAGTTCTGTGGTGTTCGGGCAGGGTAGGGGGTCATGCAGGGGGTGGTGTTTCAGGGTTTAGGGCAGTGCAGTGGTGTTCGGGCAGTGTTGGGGGTTTTGCTGTGAGTGGTCTTTCAGTGTTTAGGGCAGTGGTGTTCGGGCAGTGTAGGTGGGTTTGCTGGGGGTGGTGTTTCAGGGTTTCTGGCAGTACAGTGGTGTTCGGGCAGTGTAGGTTGTAGTGCCGGTGGGTGGTGTTTTAGGGTTTAGGGCAGTGCAGTGGTGTTCGGGCAGTGTAGGAGGTCTTGCTGGGGGTGGTGCTTCAGGGTTTTGGGCTGTGCAGTGGTGTTTGGGCAGCGTGGGGGGTCGTGCTGGGGATGGTGTTTCAGGGTTTTGGACAGTGCAGTAGTGTTCGGGCAGTGTAAGCGGCTTGCTGGGGCTGGTGTTTCAGGGTTTAGGGCAGTGCAGTGGTGTTCGGGCAGTGTAGGGGGTCGTGCTGGGGATGGTGTTTCAGGGTTTAGGGCAGTGCAGTGGTGTTCGGGCATTCTAGGGGGTCGTGCTGGGGCTGGTGTTTCAGGGTTTTGGGCAGTGCAGTGTTGTACGGGGAGTATAGGGGGTTGTGCTGGTGCTATTGTTTCGGGGTTTAGGGCAGTGCAGTGGTGTTCGGGCAGTGTAGGGGGTCATGCTGAGGATGGTGTTTCAGGGTTTAGGGAACTGCAGTGCTGTTCGGGCAGTGTATAGGGTTTTGCGGGGGCAGGTGTTTCAGGGTTTAGGGCAGTGCAGTGGTGTTCGGGCAGTGTAGGGGGTCGTGTTGGGGCTGGTGTTTCAGGGTTTATGGCGGAGCAGTGGTGTTCGGGCAGTGTAGGGGGACGTGCTTGGGGTGGTGTTTCAGGGTTTAGGGCAGAGAAGTGGTGTTCAGGCAGTGTAGGGGTTGATTCTGTGGGTGGTGTTTAAGGGCAGTGCAGTGGTGTTCGGGCAGTGTTGGGGGTTTTGCTGGGGGTGGTGTTTCAGTGTTTAGGGCAGTGGTGTTCGGGAAGAGTAGGTGGTCTTGCTGAGGGTGGTGCTTCAGGGTTTAGGGCAGTGCAGTGGTGTTCGGGCAGTATAGGGGGTCTTCCTGGGGCTAGTGTTTCAGGGTTTAGGTTAGTGCAGTGGTGTTGGGGCATTGTAGGGGGTCGTGATGGGGCTGGTGTTTCAGGGTTAGGGCAGTGCAGTGGTGTTCGGGCAGTGTTGGAGGTTTTGCTGGGGGTCGTTTTTCAGTATTTAGGTCAGTGGTGTTTGGAAAGTTTAGGTGGTATTGCTGGGCTAGTGTTTCAGGGTTTAGGGCAGTGCAGTGGTGTTCGGGCAGTGTGGGGGTTGTGCTGGGGATGGTGTTTCAGGGTTTAGGGCAGTGGTGTTCGGGCAGAGTAGGGGGTCGTGCTGGGGCTGGTGTTTCAGGATTTAGGGCAGTGCAGTGCTGTTCGGGCAGTGTAGGGGATCTTGCAGGAGGTGGTGTTTCAGGGTTTAGAGCAGTGCAGTGGTGTTCAGGCAGTGTTAGGGGCTCATTCTGCGGCTGGTGTTTCAGGGTTTAGGGCAGAGCAGTGGTGTTCGGGCAGTGTAGGGGGTCGTGCTGGGGCTGGTGTTTCAGGGTTTAGGGCAGTGCAGTGGTGTTCGGGCAGTGTGGGAGTTCGTGCTGGGGATGGTGTTTCATGGTTTAGGGCAGTGCAGTGGTGTTCAGGCAGTGTAGGGGCTCATGCTGCGGCTGGTGTTTCAGGGTTAAGGGCAGAGCAGTGGTGTTCGGGCAGTATAGGGGGTCATGCTGGGGCTAGTGTTTCATGGTTTAGGGCAGTGCAGTGGTGTTCGGGCAGTATAGGGAATCATGCTGCGGCTGGTGTTTCAGGGTTTAGGGCAGAGCAGTGGTGTTCGGGCAGTGTAGGGGGTATTGCAGGGGGTGGTGTTTCAGGGTTTAGGGCAGTGGTGTTCGGGCAGTGTAGGGGGTCGTGCTGGGGCTGGTGTTTCAGGATTTAGGGCAGTGCAGTGGTGTTCGTGCAGTGTAGGGGGTCATGCTGGGACTGGTGTTTTAGGGTTTAGGGCAGAGCAGTGGTGTTCGGGCAGTGCAGGGGGTCATTCTGGGGCTGGTGTTTTAGGGTTTAGGGAAGAGCAGTGGTGTTCAGGCAGTGTAGGGGGATGTGCGGGGGGTGATTTTTTAGGGTATAAGGCAGAGCAGTGGTGTTCGAGCAGGGTAGAGGGTCCTGCTGGTGGTGTTTCATGGTTTAGGGCAGTGCAGTGCTGTTCGGGCAGTGTAGGGGATCTTGCAGGAGGTGGTGTTTCAGGGTTTAGAGCAGTGCAGTGGTGTTCAGGCTGTGTTAGGGGCTCATTCTGCGGCTGGTGTTTCAGGGTTTAGGGCAGAGCAGTGGTGTTCGGGCAGTGTAGGGGGTCGTGCTGGGGCTGGTGTTTCAGGGTTTAGGGCAGTGCAGTGGTGTTCGGGCAGTGTGGGAGTTCGTGCTGGGGATGGTGTTTCATGGTTTAGGGCAGTGCAGTGGTGTTCAGGCAGTGTAGGGGCTCATGCTGCGGCTGGTGTTTCAGGGTTAAGGGCAGAGCAGTGGTGTTCGGGCAGTATAGGGGGTCATGCTGGGGCTAGTGTTTCATGGTTTAGGGCAGTGCAGTGGTGTTCGGGCAGTATAGGGAGTCATGCTGCGGCTGGTGTTTCAGGGTTTAGGGCAGAGCAGTGGTGTTCGGGCAGTGTAGGGGGTATTGCAGGGGGTGGTGTTTCAGGGTTTAGGGCAGTGGTGTTCGCGCAGTGTAGGGGGTCGTGCTGGGGCTGGTGTTTCAGGATTTAGGGCAGTGCAGTGGTGTTCGTGCAGTGTAGGGGGTCATGCTGGGACTGGTGTTTTAGGGTTTAGGGCAGAGCAGTGGTGTTCGGGCAGTGCAGGGGGTCATTCTGGGGCTGGTGTTTTAGGGTTTAGGGAAGAGCAGTGGTGTTCAGGCAGTGTAGGGGGATGTGCGGGGGGTGATTTTTTAGGGTATAAGGCAGAGCAGTGGTGTTCGAGCAGGGTAGAGGGTCCTGCTGGTGGTGTTTCATGGTTTAGGGTAGTGCAGTGGTGTTCGGGCAGGGCAGGGGGTCATGCAGGGCGTGGTGTTTCAGGGTTTAGGGCAGTGCAGTGGTGTTCAAGGAGTGTTGGGGGTTTTGCTGGGGTTTGTGTTTTAGTGTTTAGGGCAGTGGTGTTCGGGAAGTGTAGGTGGTCTTGCTGGGGGTGGTGTTTCAGGGTTTAGGGCAGTGCAGTGGTGTTCGGGCAGTATAGGGGGTCTTGCTGGGTCTAGTGTTTGGGACAGTGCAGTGGTGTTCGGGCAGTGTAGGGGGTCGTGATGGGGCTGGTGTTTCAGGGTTTAGGGCAGAACAGTGGTGTTCGGGCATTGTAGGGGTTGATTCTGTGGGTGGTGTTTAAGGGCAGTGCAGTGGTGTTCGGGCAGTGTAGGGCGTTGTGCTGGGGGTGGTGTTTTAGGGTTTAGGGCAGTACAGTGGTGTTCGGGCAGTATAGGGGGTTGTGCTGTGGGTGGTGTTTCAGGGTTTAGGGCAGTGCAGTGGTGTTCGGGTAGTGTAGGCAGTCGTGCTGGGGGTGGTCTTTCAGGGTTTAGGGCAGTGCAGTGGTGTTCAGGCAGTGTTGGGGGTTTTGCTGGGGGTGGTGTTTCAGTGTTTAGGGCAGTGGTGTTCGGGAAGAGTAGGTGGTCTTGCTGAGGGTGGTGCTTCAGGGTTTAGGGCAGTGCAGTGGTGTTCGGGCAGTATAGGGGGTCTTCCTGGGGCTAGTGTTTCAGGGTTTAGGTTAGTGCAGTGGTGTTCGGGCATTGTAGGGGGTAGTGATGGGGCTGGTGTTTCAGGGTTAGGGCAGTGCAGTGGTGTTCGGGCAGTGTTGGAGGTTTTGCTGGGGGTCGTTTTTCAGTATTTAGGGCAGTGGTGTTTGGAAAGTGTAGGTAGTATTGCTGGGCTAGTGTTTCAGGGTTTAGGGCAGTGCAGTGGTGTTCGGGCAGTGTGGGGGTTGTGCTGGGGATGGTGTTTCAGGGTTTAGGGCAGTGGTGTTCGGGCAGAGTAGGGGGTCGTGCTGGGGCTGGTGTTTCAGGATTTAGGGCAGTGCAGTGCTGTTCGGGCAGTGTAGGGGATCTTGCAGGAAGTGGTGTTTCAGGGTTTAGAGCAGTGCAGTGGTGTTCAGGCAGTGTTAGGGGCTCATTCTGCGGCTGGTGTTTCAGGGTTTAGGGCAGAGCAGTGGTGTTCGGGCAGTGTAGGGGGTCGTGCTGGGGCTGGTGTTTCAGGGTTTAGGGCAGTGCAGTGGTGTTCGGGCAGTATAGATGTGTCATGCTGGGGCTAGTGTTTCATGGTTTAGGGCAGTGCAGTGGTGTTCGGGCAGTATAGGGAGTCATGCTGCGGCTGGTGTTTCAGGGTTTAGGGCAGAGCAGTGGTGTTCGGGCAGTGTAGGGGGTATTGCAGGGGGTGGTGTTTCAGGGTTTAGGGCAGTGGTGTTCGGGCAGTGTAGGGGGTCGTGCTGGGGCTGGTGTTTCAGGATTTAGGGCAGTGCAGTGGTGTTCGTGCAGTGTAGGGGGTCATGCTGGGACTGGTGTTTCAGGGTTTAGGGCAGAGCAGTGGTGTTCAGGCAGTGCAGGGGGTCATTCT
Source organism: Triturus cristatus (assembly GCF_964204655.1). Lineage (NCBI taxonomy): Eukaryota > Metazoa > Chordata > Amphibia > Caudata > Salamandridae > Triturus > Triturus cristatus. Next base: position 420,757 of record NW_028187862.1, on the reverse strand, counting down.
GGGGCAGGTGTTTTAGGGTTTAGGGAAGAGCAGTGGTGTTCAGGCAGTGTAGGGGGATGTGTGGGGGGTGATTTTTTAGGGTATAAGGCAGAGCAGTGGTGTTCGAGTAGGGTAGAGGGTCCTGCTGGTGGTGTTTCATGGTTTAGGGTAGTGCAGTGGTGTTCGGGCAGGGCAGGGGGTCATGCAGGGCGTGGTGTTTCAGGGTTTAGGGCAGTGCAGTGGTGTTCAAGGAGTGTTGGGGGTTTTGCTGGGGTTTGTGTTTTAGTGTTTAGGGCAGTGGTGTTCGGGAAGTGTAGGTGGTCTTGCTGGGGGTGGTGTTTCAGGGTTTAGGGCAGTGCAGTGGTGTTTGGGCAGTATAGGGGGTCTTGCTGGGTCTAGTGTTTGGGACAGTGCAGTGGTGTTCGGGCAGTGTAGGGGGTCGTGATGGGGCTGGTGTTTCAGGGTTTAGGGCAGAACAGTGGTGTTCGGGCATTGTAGGGGTTGATTCTGTGGGTGGTGTTTAAGGGCAGTGCAGTGGTGTTCGGGCAGTGTAGGGCGTTGTGCTGGGGGTGGTGTTTTAGGGTTTAGGGCAGTACAGTGGTGTTCGGGCAGTGTAGGGGGTTGTGCTGTGGGTGGTGTTTCAGGGTTTAAGGCAGTGCAGTGGTGTTCGGGCAGTGTAGGGGGTCGTGCTGGGGGTGGTCTTTCAGGGTTTAGGGCAGTGCAGTGGTGTTCAGACATTGTAGGGGGTCATGCTGGGGGTGGTGTTGCAGGGTTTAGTTTAGTGCAGTGGTGTTCGGGCAGTGTAGGGGGTCTTGCAGGGGGTGGTGTTTCAGCTTTTAGAGCAGTGCAGTGGTGTTAGGGCAGTGTAGGGGGTCGCGCTAGTGGTGGTGTTTTAGGGTTTAGGGAAGTGCAGTGGTGTTTGGGCAGTGTAGGGGGTCTTGCAGAGGGTGGTGTTTCAGGGTTTAGGGCAATGCACTGGTGTTCGGGCAGTGTAGGGGGTCGTGCTGGGGCTGGTGTTTCAGGGTTTAGGGCAGTGCAGTGGTGTTTGGGCAGTGTAGGGGGTCATGCTGGGGCTGGTGTTTCAGGATTTAGGGCAGTGCAATGGTGTTCGGGCAGTGTAGGGGGTCATGCTGGGACTGGTGTTTCAGGGTTTAGGGCAGAGCAGTGGTGTTCCGGCCGTGTAGGGGTCATTCTGGGGCAGGTTTTTTACGGTTTATGGAAGAGCAGTGGTGTTCGGGCAGTGTAGGGGGATATGCGGGGGGTGGTTTTTTAGGGTATAGGGCAGAGCAGTGGTGTTCGAGCAGGCTAGATGGTCGTGCTGGTGGTGTGTCAGGGTTTAGGGCAGTTCTGTGATGTTCGGGCAGGGTAGGGGGTAATGCAGGGGGTGGTGTTTCAGGGTTTAGGGCAGTGCAGTGGTGTTCGGGCAGTGTTGGGGGTTTTGCTGGGAGTGGTCTTTCAGTGTTTAGGGCACTGGTGTTCGGGCAGTGTAGGTGGGTTTGCTGGGGGTGGTGTTTCAGGGTTTATGGCAGTGCAGCGGTGTTTGGGCAGTGTAGGTTGTAGTGCAGGGGGGTGGTGTTTCAGGGTTTAGGGCAGTGCAGTGGTGTTCAGGCAGTGTAGGAGGTCTTGCTGGGGGTGGTGTTTCAGGGTTTAGGGCAGAACAGTGGTGTTCGGGCATTGTAGGGGTTGATGCTGTGGGTGGTGTTTTAGGGCAGTGCAGTGGTGTTCGGGCAGTGTAGGGCGTTGTGCTGGGAGTGGTGTTTTAGGGTTTAAGTCAGCACAGTGGTGTTCGGGCAGTGTAGGGGGTCGTGCTGTGGGTGGTGTTTCAGGGTTTAGGGCAGTGCAGTGGTGTTCGGGCAGTGTAGGCGGTCGTGCTGGGGTGGTCTTTCAGGGTTTAGGGCAGTGCAGTGGTGTTCAGGCATTGTAGGGGGTCATGCTGGGGGTGGTGTTTCAGGGTTTAGTTTAGTGCAGTGGTGTTCGGGCAGTGTAGGGGGTCTTGCAGGGGGTGGTGTTTCAGGGTTTAGGGCAGTGCAGCTGTGTTCGGGCAGTGTAGCGGTTCATGCTGGGGCTGGTGTTTCAGGGTTTAGAGCAGTGCAGTGGTGTTTGGGCAGTGTAGGGGGTCTTGCAGAGGGTGGTGTTTCAGGGTTTAGGGCAGTGCATTTGTGTTCGGGCAGTGTAGGGGGTCATGCTGGGGCTGGTGTTTCAGGATTTAGGGCAGTGCAGTGGTGTTCGGGCAGTGTAGGGGGTCATGCTGGGACTGGTGTTTCAGGGTTTAGGGCAGAGCAGTGGTGTTCCAGCAGTGTAGGGGTCATTCTGGGGCAGGTGTTTTAGGGTTTAGGGTATAGAGCAGTGGTGTTCGAGCAGGCTAGATGGTCATGCTAGTGGTGTGTCAGGGTTTAGGGCAGTTCTGTGGTGTTCGGGCAGGGTAGGGGGTCATGCAGGGGGTGGTGTTTCAGGGTTTAGGGCAGTGCAGTGGTGTTCGGGCAGTGTTGGGGGTTTTGCTGGGAGTGGTCTTTCAGTGTTTAGGGCAGTGGTGTTCGGGCAGTATAGGTGGGTTTGCTGGGGGTGGTGTTTCAGGGTTTCTGGCAGTGCAGTGGTGTTCGGGCAGTGTAGGTTGTAGTGCAGGGGGTGGTGTTTCAGGGTTTAGGGCAGTGCAGTGGTGTTCGGGCAGTGTAGGAGGTCTTGCTGGGGGTGGTGCTTCAGGGTTTTGGGCTGTGCAGTGGTGTTTGGGCAGCGTGGGGGGTCGTGCTGGGGATGGTGTTTCAGGGTTTTGGACAGTGCAGTAGTGTTCGGGCAGTGTAAGTGGCTTGCTGGGGCTGGTGTTTCAGGGTTTAGGGCAGTGCGGGGGGTCGTGCTGGGGATGGTGTTTCAGGGTTTAGGGCAGTGCAGTGGTGTTCGGGCATTGTAGGGGGTCATGCTGGGGCTGGTGTTTCAGGGTTTTGGGCAGTGCAGTGTTGTACGGGGAGTGTAGGGGGTTGTGCTGGTGCTATTGTTTCAGGGTTTAGGGCAGTGCAGTGGTGTTCGGGCAGTGTAGGGGGTCATGCTGAGGATGGTGTTTCAGGGTTTAGGGAACTGCAGTGCTGTTCGGGCAGTGTATAGGGTTTTGCGGGGGCAGGTGTTTCAGGGTTTAGGGCAGTGCAGTGGTGTTCGGGCAGTGTAGGGGGTCGTGTTGGGGCTGGTATTTCAGGGTTTATGGCGGAGCAGTGGTGTTCGGGCAGTGTAGGGGGACGTGCTTGGGGTGGTGTTTCAGGGTTTAGGGCAGAGAAGTGGTGTTCGGGCAGTGTAAGGTGTAGTCCTGGGGGTGGTGTTTCAGGGTTTAGGGGTTTGCAGTGGTGTTCGGGCAGCGTAGGGGTTCGTGCAGGGGGTGGTGTTTTAGGGCAGAGTAGTGGTGTTCAGGCAGTGTTGGGGGTTTTCCTGGGGGTGGTGTTTCAGTGTGTAGGACAGTCGTGTTCGGGCAGTGTAGGGGGTCTTGCTGGGGGTGGTGTTTCAGGGTTTATGGCAGTGCAGTGGTGTTTGGGCAGTGTAGGGGGTTGTGCAGGGGGGTGGTGTTTCAGGGTTTAGGGCAGTGCAGTGGAATTCGGGGAGTGTAGGGGGTCTTGCTGGGGGTGGTGTTTCAGGGTATAGGGCAGTGCAGTGGTGTTCGGGCAGTGTGGGGTTCGTGCTGGGGCTGGTGTTTCAGGGTTTAGGGCAGAGCAGTAGTGCTCTGGCAGTGTAGAGGGACGTGCTTGGGTTGGTGTTTCAGGGTTTAGGGCGAGCAGTGGTGTTCGGGTAGTGTAGTGGTTTGTGCTGGGGGTGGTGTTTCAGGGTTAAGGGCAGTGCATTGTTGTTCGGGCAGTGTAGGGTTTGTGCTGGGGGTGGTGTTTTAGGGTTTAGGGCAGTGCAGTGGTGTTCGGGCAGTGTAGGGGGTCGTGCTGTGGGTGGTGTTTCAGGGTTTAGGGCAGTGCAGTGGTGTTCGGGTTGTGTAGGCAGTCGTGCTGGGGGTGGTATTTCAGGGTTTATGGCAGTGCAGTGGTGTTCAGGCATTGTAGGGGGTCGTGCTGGGGGTGGTGTTGCAGGGTTTAGGGCAGTGCAGTGGTGTTCGGGCAGTGTATGGCGTCTTGCAGGAGGTGGTGTTTCAGTGTTTAGAGCAGTGCAGTGGTGTTCAGGCAGTGTAGGGGGTCATGCTGCGGCTGGTGTTTCAGGGTTTAGGGCAGAGCAGTGGTGTTCGGGCAGTATGGGGGGTCATGCTGGGGCTGGTGTTTCATGGTTTAGGGCAGTTCAGTGGTGTTCGGGCAGTTTAGGGGGTCATGCTGGGGCTGGTGTTTCAGATTTTATGGCAGTGCACTGGTGTTCGGGCAGTGTAGAGGGTCGTGCTGGGGCTGGTGTTTCACGGTTTAGGGCAGTGCAGTGTTGTTCAGGCAGTGCAGGGGGTTGTGCTGGGGTGGTGTTTCAGGGTTTAGGGCAGTGCAGTGGTGTTCGGGCAGTGTAGTGGTTCATGCGAGGGGTGTTCCAGGGTTTAGGGCAGTGCAGTGGTGTTCGGGCAGTGTAGGGGGTCGTGCTGGGGCTGGTCTTTCATGGTTTAGGGCAGAGCAGTGGTGTTCGGGCAGTATTGGGGGACGTGCTTGGGGTAGTGTTTCAGGGTTTAGGGCAGAGCAGTGGTGTTCGGGCAGTGTAGGGGTTCGTGCTGGGGGTGGTGTTTTAGGGCAGTGCAGTGGTGTTCGGCCAGTGTAGGCAGTCATTTTGGGGGTGGTGTTTCAGGGTTTAGGGCAGTGCAGTGGTATTCGGGCATTGTAGGGGTCGTGCTGGCGGTGATGTTGCAGGGTTTAGGGCAGTGCAGTGGTGTTCAGGCAGTGTTGGGGGTTTTGGTGGGGGTGGTGTTTCAGTGTTTAGGGCAATGGTGTTTGGGCAGTGTAGTGGGTCTTGCTGGGGGTGGTGTTTCAGGGTTTATGGCTGTGCAGTGGTGTTCATGCAGTGTAGGGGGTCGTGCAGGGGGTGGTGTTTCAGGGTTTAGCGCAGTGCAGTGGTGTTGGGGCAGTGTAGGGGGTGTTGCTGGGGGTGGTGTTTCAGTGTTTAGGGCAGTGGTGCTCGGGAAGTGTAGGTGGTCTTGCTGGGGGTGGTGTTTCAGGGTTTAGGGAAGTGCAGTGGTGTTCGGGCAGTATAGTGGGTCTTGCTGGGGCTAGTGTTTCAGGGTTTAGGGCAGTGCAGTGGTGTTTGGTCAGTGTAGGGGGTCGTGATGGGGCTGGTTTCAGGGTTTTGGGCACAACAGTGGTGTTTGGGCAGTGTAGGGGTGGATGCTGTGGGTGGTGTTTTAGGGCAGTGCAGTGGTGTTTGGGCAGTGTAGGCCGTTGTGATGAGGGTAATGTTTTAGGGTTTAGGGCAGTGCAGTTGTGTTCGGGCAGTGTAGGCGGTCATGTTGTGGGTGGTCTTTCAGGGTTTAGGGAAGTGCAGTGATGTTCGGGCATTGTAGGGGGTCATGCTGGGGGTGGTGTTGCAGGGTTTAGGTTAGCACAGTGGTGTTCGGGCAGTGTAGGGGGTCTTGCAGGGGGTGGTGTTTCAGGGTTTAGAGCAGTTCAGTGGAGTTCGGGCAGTGTAGGGGGTCACGCTGGGGTGGTGTTTTAGGGTTTAGGGAAGAGCAGTGGTGTTTGGGCAGTGTAGGGGGTCTTGCAGAGGGTGGTGTTTCAGGGTTTAGGGCAGTGATGTTCGGGCAGTGTAGGGGTCGTGCTGGGGCTGGTGTTTCAAGGTTTAGGGCAGTGCATTGGTGTTCGGGAAGTATAGGGGGTCGTGCTGAGGCTAGTGTTTCATAGTTTAGGGCAGTGCAGTGGTGTTCGGGCAGTATAGGGGGTCATGCTATGGCTGGAGTTTCAGGGTTTAGGGCAGAGCAGTGATGTTCGGGCAGTGTAGGGGGTCTTGCAGGAGGTGGTGTTTCAGGGTTTAGGGCAGTGGTGTTCGGGCAGTGTAGGGGGTCGTGCTGGGGCTGGTGTTTCAGGATTTAGGGCAGTGCAGTGGTGTTTGGGCAGTGTAGGGGGTCATGCTGGGACTGGTGTTTCTGGGTTTAGGGCAGAGCAGTGGTGTTCGGGCAGTGTAGGGTGTCGTTCTGGGGTAGGTGTTTTAGGGTATAGGTCAGAGTAGTGGTGTTCGGGCAGTGTAAGGGGATGTGCAGGGTGGTGTTTTAGGGTATAGGGCAGAGCAGTGGTGTTCGAGCAGGGTAGAGGGTCGTACTGGTGGTGTTTCAGGGTTAAGGGCAGTGCAGTGGTGTTCAGGCAGGGTAGGGGGTCATGCACGGTGTGGTGTTTCAGGGTTTAGGGCAGTGCAGTGGTGTTCAGGCATTGTTGGGGGTTTTGCTGGGGGTGGTGTTTCAGTGTTTAGGGCAGTGGTGTTCGGAAAGAGTATGTGGTCTTGCTGAGGGTGGTGCTTCAGGGTTTAGGGCAGTGGTGTTCGGGCAGTATAGGGGGTCTTCCTGGGGCTTGTGTTTCAGGGTTTAGGTTAGTGCAGTGGTGTTCGGGCATTGTAGGGGGTCGTGATGGGGCTGGTGTTTCAGGGTTTAGGGCAGTGCAGTGGTGTTCGGGCAGTGTTGGAGGTTTTGCTGGGGGTGGTGTTTCAGTGTTTAGGGCAGTGGTGTTTGGAAAGTGTAGGTGGTATTGCTGGGGGTGGTGTTTCAGGGTTTAGGGCAGTGCAGTGATGTTCGGGCAGTATAGGAGGTCTTGCTGGGCTAGTGTTTCAGGGTTTAGGGCAGTGCAGTGGTGTTCGGGCAGTGTGGGGGTCGTGCTGGGGATGGTGTTTCAGGGTTTAGGGCAGTGGTGTTCGGGCAGTGCAGGGGGTCGTGCTGGGGCTGGTGTTTCAGGATTTAGGGCAGTGCAGTGCTGTTCGGGCAGTGTAGGGGATATTGCAGGAGGTGGTGTTCCAGGATTTAGAGCAGTGCAGTGGTGTTCAGGCAGTGTTAGGGGCTCATTCTGCGGCTGGTGTTTCAGGGTTTAGGGCAGAGCAGTGGTGTTCGGGCAATGTAGGGGGTCGTGCTGGGGCTGGTGTTTCAGGGTTTAGGGCAGTGCAGTGGTGTTCGGGCAGTGTGGGAGTTCGTGCTGGGGATGGTGTTTCAGGGTTTAGGGCAGTGGTGTTCGGGCAGTGTAGGGGGTCGTGCTGGGGCTGGTGATTCAGAGTTTAGGGCAGTGCACTGGTGTTCGGACAGTGTAGGGGTAGTGCTGGGGCTGGTGTTTCAGGGTTTAGGGCAGTGCATTGGTGTTCGGGCAGTGTAGGTGTGTCTTGCAGGAGGTGGTGTTTCAGGGTTTAGAGCAGTGCAGTGGTGTTCCTTCAGTGTAGGGGCTCATGCTGCGGCTGGTGTTTCAGGGTTAAGGGCAGAGCAGTGGTGTTCGGGCAGTATAGGGGGTCGTGCTGGGGCTAGTGTTTCATGGTTTAGGGCAGTGCAGTGGTGTTCGGGCAGTATAGGGAGTCATGCTGCGGCTGGTGTTTCAGGGTTTAGGGCAGAGCAGTGGTGTTCGGGCAGTGTAGGGAGTATTGCAGGGGGTGGTGTTTCAGGGTTTAGGGCAGTGGTGTTCGGGCAGTGTAGGGGGTCATGCTGGGGCTGGTGTTTCAGGATTAAGGGCAGTGCAGTGGTGTTCGTGCAGTGTAGGGGGTCATGCTGGGACTGGTGTTTCAGGGTTTAGGGCAGAGCAGTGGTGTTCGGGCAGTGTAGGGGGTCATTCTGGGGCAGGTGTTTTAGGGTTTAGGGAAGAGCAGTGGTGTTCGGGCAGTGTAGGGGGATGTGCGGGGTGTGATTTTTTAGGGTATAAGGCAGAGCAGTGGTGTTCGAGCAGGGTAGAGGGTCGTGCTGGTGGTGTTTCATGGTTTAGGGCAGTGCAGTGGTGTTCGGGCAGGGCAGGGGGTCATGCAGGGCGTGGTGTTTAAGGGTTTAGGGCAGTGCAGTGGTGTTCAGGGAGTGTTGGGGGTTTTGCTGGGGTTTGTGTGTTAGTGTTTAGGGCAGTGGTGTTCGGGAAGTGTAGGTGGTCTTGCTGGGGATGGTGTTTCAGGGTTTAGGGCAGTGCAGTGGTGTTCGGGCAATATAGGGGGTCTTGCTGGGTCTAGTGTTTCAGTGTTTAGGACAGTGCAGTGGTGTTCGGGCAGTGTAGGGGGTCGTGATGGGGCTGGTGTTTCAGGGTTTAGGGCAGAACAGTGGTGTTCGGGCATTGTAGGGGTTGATGCTGTGGGTGGTGTTTAAGGGCAGTGCAGTGGTGTTCGGGCAGTGTAGGGCGTTGTGCTGGGGGTGGTGTTTTAGGGTTTAGGGCAGTACAGTGGTGTTCGGGCAGTGTAGGGGGTTGTGCTGTGGGTGGTGTTTCAGGGTTTAGGGCATTGCAGTGGTGTTCGGGCAGTGTAGGCGGTCGTGCTGGGGGTGGTCTTTCAGGGTTTAGGGCAGTGCAGTGGTGTTCAGGCATTGTAGGGGGTCATGCTGGGGGTGGTGTTGCAGGGTTTAGTTTAGTGCAGTGGTGTTCGGGCAGTGTAGGGGGTCTTGCAGGGGGTGGTGTTTCAGGGTTTAGAGCAGTGCAGTGGTGTTAGGGCAGTGTAGGGGGTCGCGCTAGGGGTGGTGTTTTAGGGTTTAGGGAAGTGCAATGGTGTTTGGGCAGTGTAGGGGGTCATGCTGGGGCTGGTGTTTCAGGATTTAGGGCAGTGCAATGGTGTTCGGGCAGTGTAGGGGGTCATGCTGGGACTGGTGTTTCAGGGTTTATGGCAGAGCAGTGGTGTTCCGGCCGTGTAGGGGTCATTCTGGGGCAGGTGTTTTACGGTTTATGGAAGAGCAGTGGTGTTCCGGCAGTGTAGGGGGATGTGCGGGGGGTGGTGTTTTAGGGTATAGGGCAGAGCAGTGGTGTTCGAGCAGGCTAGATGGTCGTGCTGGTGGTGTGTCAGGGTTTAGGGCAGTTCTGTGATGTTCGGGCAGGGTAGGGGGTAATGCAGGGGGTGGTGTTTCAGGGTTTAGAGCAGTGCAGTGTTGTTCGGGCAGTGTTGGGTGTTTTGCTGGGAGTGGTCTTTCAGTGTTTAGGGCAGTGGTGTTCGGGCAGTGTAGGTGGGTTTGCTGGGGGTGGTGTTTCAGGGTTTATAGCAGTGCAGTGGTGTTCGGGCAGTGTAGGTTGTAGTGCAGGGGGGTGGTGTTTCAGGGTTTAGGGCAGTGCAGTGGTGTTCAGGCAGTGTAGGAGGTCTTGCTGGGGGTGGTGTTTCATGGTTTAGGGCAGAACAGTGGTGTTCAGGCATTGTTGGGGGTTTTGCTGGGGGTGGTGTTTCAGTGTTTAGGGCAGTGGTGTTCGGAAAGAGTAGGTGGTCTTGCTGAGGGTGGTGCTTCAGGGTTTAGGGCAGTGCAGTGGTGTTCGGGCAGTATAGGGGGTCTTCCTGGGGCTAGTGTTTCAGGGTTTAGGTTAGTGCAGTGGTGTTCGGGCATTGTAGGGGGTCGTGATGGGGCTGGTGTTTCAGGGTTTAGGGCAGTGCAGTGGTGTTCGGGCAGTGTTGGAGGTTTTGCTGGGGGTGGTGTTTCAGTGTTTAGGGCAGTGGTGTTTGGAAAGTGTAGGTGGTATTGCTGGGGGTGGTGTTTCAGGGTTTAGGGCAGTGCAGTGATGTTCGGGCAGTATAGGGGGTCTTGCTGGGCTAGTGTTTCAGGGTTTAGGGCAGTGCAGTTGTGTTCGGGCAGTGTGGGGGTCATGCTGGGGATGGTGTTTCAGGGTTTAGGGCAGTGGTGTTCGGGCAGTGCAGGGGGTCATGCTGGGGCTGGTGTTTCAGGATTTAGGGCAGTGCAGTGCTGTTCGGGCAGTGTAGGGAATCTTGCAGGAGGTGGTGTTTCAGGGTTTAGAGCAGTGCAGTGGTGTTCAGGCAGTGTTAGGGGCTCATTCTGCGGCTGGTGTTTCAGGGTTTAGGGCAGAGCAGTGGTGTTCGGGCAGTGTAGGGGGTCGGGCTGGGGCTGGTGTTTCAGGGTTTAGGGCAGTGCAGTGGTGTTCGGGCAGTGTGGGAGTTCGTGCTGGGGATGGTGTTTCAGGGTTTAGGGCAGTGGTGTTCGGGCAGTGTAGGGGGTCATGCTGGGGCTGGTGATTCAGAGTTTAGGGCAGTGCACTGGTGTTCGGACAGTGTAGGGGTAGTGCTGGGGCTGGTGTTTCAGGGTTTAGGGCAGTGCATTGGTGTTCGGGCAGTGTAGGGGTGTCTTGCAGGAGGTGGTGTTTCAGGGTTTAGAGCAGTGCAGTGGTATTCAGGCAGTGTAGGGGCTCATGCTGCGGCTGGTGTTTCAGGGATAAGGGCAGAGCAGTGGTGTTCGGGCAGTATAGGGGGTCGTGCTGGGGCTAGTGTTTCATGGTTTAGGGCAGTGCAGTGGTGTTGGGGCAGTATAGGGAGTCATGCTGCGGCTGGTGTTTCAGGGTTTAGGGCAGTGCAGTGGTGTTCGGGCAGTGTTGCGGGTTTTGCTGGGAGTGGTGTTTCATGGTTTCTGGCAGTACAGTGGTGTTCGGGCAGTGTAGGTTGTAGTGCAGGGGGTGGTGTTTCAGGGTTTAGGGCAGTGCAGTGGTGTTCGGGCAGTGTAGGAGGTCTTGCTGGGGGTCGTGCTTCAGGGTTTAGGGCAGTGCAGTGGTGTTTGGGCAGTGTGGGGGGTCATGCTGGGGATGGTGTTTCAGGGTTTTGGACAGTGCAGTAGTGTTCGGGCAGTGTAAGGGGTCGTGCTGGGGCTGGTGTTTCAGGGTTTAGGACAGTGCAGTGGTGTTCGGGCAGTGTGGGGGGTCGTGCTGGGGATGGTGTTTCAGGGTTTAGGGCAGTGCAGTGGTGTTCGGGCATTGTAGGGGGTCATGCTGGGGCTGGTGTTTCAGGGTTTTGGGCAGTGCAGTGTTGTACGGGGAGTGTAGGGGGTTGTGCTGATGCTATTGTTTCAGGGTTTAGGGCAGTGCAGTGGTGTTCGGGCAGTGTAGGGGGTCATGCTGAGGATGGTGTTTCAGGGTTTAGGGAACTGCAGTGCTGTTCGGGCAGTGTATAGGGTTTTGCGGGGGCAGGTGTTTCAGGGTTTAGGGCAGTGCAGTGGTGTTCGGGCATTGTAGGGGGTTGTGTTGGGGCTGGTGTTTCAGGGTTTATGGCAGAGCAGTGGTGTTCGGGCAGTGTAGAGGGACGTGCTTGGGGTGGTGTTTCAGGGTTTAGGGCAGAGCAGTGGTGTTTGGGCAGTGTAAGGTGTAGTCCTGGGGGTGGTGTTTCAGGGTTTAGGGGTTTGCAGTGGTGTTTGGGCAGTGTAGGGGTTCGTGCAGGGGGTGGTGTTTTAGGGCAGAGTAGTGGTGTTCAGGCAGTGTTGGGGGTTTTCCTGGGGGTGGTGTTTCAGTGTGTAGGACAGTCGTGTTCGGGCAGTGTAGGGGGTCTTGCTGGGGGTGGTGTTTCAGGGTTTATGGCAGTGCAGTGGTGTTTGGGCAGTGTAGGGGGTTGTGCAGGGGCGTGGTGTTTCAGGGTTTAGGGCAGTGCAGTGGGGTTCGGGGAGTGTAGGGGGTCTTGCTGGGGGTGGTGTTTCAGGGTATAGGGCAGTGCAGTGGTGTTCGGGCAGTGTGGGGTTCGTGCTGGGGCTGGTGTTTCAGGGTTTAGGGCAGAGCAGTAGTGCTCTGGCAGTGTAGAGGGACGTGCTTGGGTTGGTGTTTCAGGGTTTAGGGCGAGCAGTGGTGTTCGGGTAGTGTAGGGGTTTGTGCTGGGGGTGGTGTTTCAGGGTTAAGGGCAGTGCATTGTTGTTCGGGCAGTGTAGGGGTTTGTGCTGGGGGTGGTATTTTAGGGTTTAGGGCAGTGTAGTGGTGTTCGGGCAGTATAGGGGGTCGTGCTGTGGGTGGTGTTTCAGGGTTTAGGGCAGTGCAGTGGTGTTCGGGTAGTGTAGGCAGTCGTGCTGGGGGTGGTATTTCAGGGTTTATGGCAATGCAGTGGTGTTAGGGCATTGTAGGGGGTCATGCTGGGGGTGGTGTTGCAGGGTTTAGGGCAGTGCAGTGGTGTTCGGGCAGTGTATGGCGTCTTGCAGGAGGTGGTGTTTCAGTGTTTAGAGCAGTGCAGTGGTGTTCGGGCAGTATGGGGGGTCATGCTGGGGCTGGTGTCTCAGGGTTTAGGGCAGAGCAGTGGTGTTCGGGCAGTATGGGGGGTCATGCTGGGGCTGGTGTTTCATGGTTTAGGGCAGTTCAGTGGTGTTCGGGCAGTTTAGGGGGTCATGCTGGGGCTGGTGTTTCAGATTTTATGGCAGTGCACTGGTGTTTGGGCAGTGTAGAGGGTCGTGCTGGGGCTGGTGTTTCACGGTTTAGGGCAGTGCAGTGTTGTTCAGGCAGTGCAGGGGGTCGTGCTGGGGTGGTGTTTCAGGGTTTAGGGCAGTGCAGTGGTGTTCGGGCAGTGTAGTGGTTCACACGAGGGGTGTTTCAGGGTTTAGGGCAGTGCAGTGGTGTTCGGGAAGTGTAGGGGGTCGTGCTGGGGCTGGTGTTTCATGGTTTAGGGCAGAGCAGTGGTGTTCGGGCAGTATTGGGGGACGTGCTTGGGGTAGTGTTTCAGGGTTTAGGGCAGAGCAGTGGTGTTCGGGCAGTGTTGGGGGTTTTGCTGGGAGTGGTCTTTCAGTGTTTAGGGCAGTGGTGTTCGGGCAGTGTAGGTGGGTTTGCTGGGGGTGGTGTTTCAGGGTTTCTGGCAGTACAGTGGTGTTCGGGCAGTGTAGGTTGTAGTGCAGGGGGTGGTGTTTCAGGGTTTAGGGCAGTGCAGTGGTGTTCGGGCAGTGTAGGAGGTCTTGCTGGGGGTGGTGCTTCAGGGTTTAGGGCAGTGCAGTGGTGTTTGGGCAGTGTGGGGGGTCATGCTGGGGATGGTGTTTCAGGGTTTTGGACAGTGCAGTAGTGTTCAGGCAGTGTAAGGGGTCTTGCTGGGGCTGGTATTTCAGGGTTTATGGCAGTGCAGTGGTGTTTGGGCAGTGTAGGGGGTTGTGCAGGGGCGTGGTGTTTCAGGGTTTAGGGCAGTGCAGTGGGGTTTGGGGAGTGTAGGGGGTCTTGCTGGGGGTGGTGTTTTAGGGTATAGGGCAGTGCAGTGGGGTTCGGGCAGTGTGGGGTTCGTGCTGGGGCTGGTGTTTCAGGGTTTAGGGCAGAGCAGTAGTGCTCTGGCAGTGTAGAGGGATGTGCTTGGGTTGGTGTTTCAGGGTTTAGGGCGAGCAGTGGTGTTCGGGTAGTGTAGGGGTTTGTGCTGGGGGTGGTGTTTCAGGGTTAAGGGCAGTGCATTGTTGTTCGGGCAGTGTAGGGGTTTGTGCTGGGGGTGGTGTTTTAGGGTTTAGGGCAGTGCAGTGGTGTTCGGGCAGTGTAGGGGGGCGTGCTGTGGGTGGTGTTTCAGGGTTTAGGGCAGTGCAGTGGTGTTCGGGTAGTGTAGGCAGTCGTGCTGGGGGTGGTGTTGCAGGGTTTAGGGCAGTGCAGTGGTGTTCGGGCAGTGTATGGCGTCTTGCAGGAGGTGGTGTTTCAGTGTTTAGAGCAGTGCAGTGGTGTTCGGGCAGTGTAGGGGGTCATGCTGCGGCTGGTGTTTCAGGGTTTAGGGCAGTTCAGTGGTGTTCGGGCAGTTTAGGGGGTCATGCTGGGGCTGGTGTTTCAGATTTTATGGCAGTGCACTGGTGTTCGGGCAGTGTAGAGGGTCGTGCTGGGGCTGGTGTTTCACGGTTTAGGGCAGTGCAGTGTTGTTCAGGCAGTGCAGGGGGTCGTGCTGGGGTGGTGTTTCAGGGTTTAGGGCAGTGCAGTGGTGTTCGGGCAGTGTAGTGGTTCACACGAGGGGTGTTTCAGGGTTTAGGGCAGTGCAGTGGTGTTCGGGCAGTGTAGGGGGTCGTGCTGGGGCTGGTGTTTCATGGTTTAGGGCAGAGCAGTGGTGTTCGGGCAGTATTGGGGGACGTGCTTGGGGTAGTGTTTCAGGGTTTAGGGCAGAGCAGTGGTGTTCGGGCAGTGTTGGGGGTTTTGCTGGGAGTGGTCTTTCAGTGTTTAGGGCAGTGGTGTTCGGGCAGTGTAGGTGGGTTTGCTGGGGGTGGTGTTTCAGGGTTTCTGGCAGTACAGTGGTGTTCGGGCAGTGTAGGTTTTAGTGCAGGGGGTGGTGTTTCAGGGTTTAGGGCAGTGCAGTGGTGTTCGGGCAGTGTAGGAGGTCTTGCTGGGGGTGGTGCTTCAGGGTTTAGGGCAGTGCAGTGGTGTTTGGGCAGTGTGGGGGGTCATGCTGGGGATGGTGTTTCAGGGTTTTGGACAGTGCAGTAGTGTTCGGGCAGTGTAAGGGGTCTTGCTGGGGCTGGTATTTCAGGGTGTATGGCAGTGCAGTGGTGTTTGGGCAGTGTAGGGGGTTGTGCAGGGGCGTGGTGTTTCAGGGTTTAGGGCAGTGCAGTGGGGTTCGGGGAGTGTAGGGGGTCTTGCTGGGGGTGGTGTTTCAGGGTATAGGGCAGTGCAGTGGTGTTCGGGCAGTGTGGGGTTCGTGCTGGGGCTGGTGTTTCAGGGTTTAGGGCAGAGCAGTAGTGCTCTGGCAGTGTAGAGGGATGTGCTTGGGTTGGTGTTTCAGGGTTTAGGGCGAGCAGTGGTGTTCGGGTAGTGTAGGGGTTTGTGCTGGGGGTGGTGTTTCAGGGTTAAGGGCAGTGCATTGTTGTTCGGGCAGTGTAGGGGTTTGTGCTGGGGGTGGTGTTTTAGGGCTTAGGGCAGTGCAGTGGTGTTCGGGCAGTGTAGGGGGTCGTGCTGTGGGTGGTGTTTCAGGGTTTAGGGCAGTGCAGTGGTGTTCGGGTAGTGTAGGCAGTCGTGCTGGGGGTGGTATTTCAGGGTTTATGGCAATGCAGTTGTGTTCGGGCATTGTAGGGGGTCGTGCTGGGGGTGGTGTTGCAGGGTTTAGGGCAGTGCAGTGGTGTTCGGGCAGTGTATGGCATCTTGCAGGAGGTGGTGTTTCAGTGTTTAGAGCAGTGCAGTGGTGTTCGGGCAGTGTAGGGGGTCATGCTGCGGCTGGTGTTTCAGGGTTTAGGGCAAAGCAGTGGTGTTCGGGCAGTATGGGGGGTCATGCTGGGGCTGGTGTTTCATGGTTTAGGGCAGTTCAGTGGTGTTCGGGCAGTTTAGGAGATCATGCTGGGCTGGTGTTTCAGATTTTATGGCAGTGCACTGGTGTTCGGGCAGTGTAGAGGGTCGTGCTGGGGCTGGTGTTTCACGGTTTAGGGCAGTGCAGTGTTGTTCAGGCAGTGCAGGGGGTCGTGCTGGGGTGGTGTTTCAGGGTTTAGGGCAGTGCAGTGGTGTTCGGGCAGTGTAGTGGTTCACACGAGGGGTGTTTCAGGGTTTAGGGCAGTGCAGTGGTGTTCAGGCAGTGTTGGGGGTCGTGCTGGGGCTGGTGTTTCATGGTTTAGGGCAGAGCAGTGGTGTTCGGGCAGTATTGGGGGACGTGCTTGGGGTAGAGTTTCAGGGTTTAGGGCAGAGCAGTGGTGTTCGGGCAGTATAGGGGTTCGTGCTGGGGGTGCTGTTTTAGGGCAGTGCAGTGGTGTTCGGCCAGTGTAGGCAGTCATTTTGGGGGTGGTGTTTCAGGGTTTAGGGCAGTGCAGTGGTGTTCGGGCATCTTTTAGCATAGTGTAGCTAAAATAAATAAAAAATAAAAAAATGACTACTCCTCGAAAATGCCCTCATCTATTTGCATAATATCATGAATTTCTTTCTGGGTCATCTGGGGATTAGCTTGAGCATGGGTAGGTGGGGACTTAGGTATTGCAGAGTGAAATTGGGTGGCACAATAAGAACAACAAGCAGGACCGCACTGGATACAAATACAGCAGGTAAAAAGGAAACCCACTATGCCCAATAGAATCATGAATAGTTTCCACCCCCAAGTGCTCAGGAGGTCCCAGAACCAGGTGGACAGGGACCAGGTACCGGTCTCCGTATGGATTTCTGATGCCAGTCGGTGGAGTTTCTGACTGGCTAAATGAACCGAAGGGGCGGAGTCAGGTATATATACACAACAGGAGCTCCCAATTACCCGGCATGCTCCTCCGCGATCGGCCAATATAACATCTAGAACAAGACGATTTTGAAGGGTCACAAGCCGGGTCGCCTGAAGCTCAACAGTGATATTAGTCAATATCCCGGCAGTGGTATTGACCACTCCTTCCACCACCCTGGACAGCCTCCTAATTTCCTTACTATTTAGGATAGGGCCCCATATAGGTAGGACCCCTTTCATTATATCTACAAAGTGTTGGGCCGGGGTATCCGTTTGATCAGTGACATCATTATCAGTGGACGTGGATAACAGACTTCTTTTGTTCAGTGAATGGGATTTGTGATAATCTGATGGAGCAATACAAACAGGAGGATAGAGGAAGGACAGATAACACCTGCCTGACCATCCCCTGAGAAGCCAGGTGTAAGCATTTTCCCCACATACGAAATATATGTATGGGGGAGTCAATATTGGCAGACTACTAAAAGTCCGTAATCGATAAGTGTAATTGCATCTGCTAAATCCCACGAACAAATGGCCGGCACCCTGGATACAAAAGGAGGATGGCGTATTTAATACAGGGACTGGTATGATCTTGTCTTCCGAGACATTGCGTTCCTGGAAATATCTGAAGTATTCGGTAAAATTGAAGGATACAAAATCTAATATCTCATCCCTTAGCCAAGTATCATTCTCATGGTCCATGTACACATTCATGCAGGCTGTTGGATCTAAAGTGCCGTCAGTACCTTCTGCATTCGGAGTGAACCCCTGATGCCTCTCTATGTCATAATCTTTCTCTGAGAACCTGTGTGCGTCTACAGTATAATGCTCGTATATCATAGACAACAATCTAAACCAAGCTTCACAGCTCCCTAAATGTGACAACGGCATTGAAATAAACAAATCATGTTTATGCATTACTGAAGGGAGGAGGCCACATACCCAGCAATCGGTAACATTCGTAGAACTGTGGGTCTGATGCAACATTTCTATGAAGGCATTATGTACATAAGTCTGGCGATGCCTCTCTTTATGAGGGGCCAAAGTCTGAAAATGGTGTTCCTGAGGAGTGGGGGTAGATAACACCAGGGTATGGACTGGGTGGCGGAATTCTAGATAAATGAACAATCCTAAACACAATAGAAATGACACAGCTATTATAGAAATAAACACAATTTTAGCACGCAAACTCCATGTTGAAAACATTGGTAAATATGGGTATCTAGGGCGGGGGAGTATGGGACGTTCTTCTTCAAGGGCAAAACGAGCAATGGGATACATTCTCACTAAAAGTCCAGTTCTAAACTCGGGAAACAAAAAGAGTTTACAAGCAGTCCAATCTGCCGGAGGGTCCTTCTTTCCTGTGTCCGTGTTAGAGCCTCACAGGCAGACTCTTAGCATTCCAAACAGTAAAAACATAAAAAATAAAAATAAAAATCAAGGGTGCAAAAACTTCTCGCATAGGAGCTGCACTTGACGCAACTCTGGTCGAAGAGGAAGGTTACCTGGGCCCCTTCCTTCTATCAGTGTCTCTACCTTCTTTCTGAACAGGGCTATCACTTAAAGTTCCAAGCCCTCCACGAGTTCAGTCCAGTGTTTATATGGTCCCTTAGCTCAGACTTCACCTTTCATTGTGGCCGGACCGGGGGATCTCATTCCGTTTGCGGGGCCGCAGGTCGTATCGAGTGTGACCAGGGGTTTCAGGATTCACAAACAAGATGGGCACAGTGGGATCAGATAAGGAACAAGGCGTGTGGCCCTCCTGGTCACGCGTTTGGTCCCCAGGCAGGGCCTTATCTGCCACAGCTGACCCCGAACTTATAGCCCTCTCTCCCTGCCCTTCCGCTTCTCCGTGGGCTTCGGGGGAGGGTGATTCTTCGGTGTCGTGCTCACCCCTGTGTTGTACGTTTTCCTCCTGGTCCTGACAATCCTCGGGCAAGGGAAGCGGGACACGCTTCAAATGGGAAACATGAATCCAATGCTGTTTCCCTTCGACCTTTACCGCCGTCCTTGTGGCCAGAAGCACTTGATGTGGCCGGGTCCAGCGGGGTTCCAAGCTCGACTTCCGCTGATAGTTCCGAATTAGGACCCACTGACCTGGCTCGATGCTGTGTCCGGGGCCCTCCGGCAGAGGCTGCAGTACTGCTGAAATCTGTTGGTGGATAGAACGGAGATCTTTAGTTAACGCATAGAGGTAGTCGGCTAACATAGGATACTCAATATCCCTGAATGACTTGGGCCGGGGCACCCCCCATACATTGGCAGGTCTCCCAAAAACCACCTCGTAAGGGAAAATCCCACTCCGAGAATGAGGGGTCGTTCTTACAGACAACAGGGCCAATGGTAGAAGATCGGGCCATTTCAAGCCGGTCGTGTCCTGTAGTTTAGCTAATTTTAACTTCAGGATCCCATTATATTTTTCAACTAGGCCTGCTGATTGAGGGTGCTGCGCAGCGTGAAACTTCTGTCGTATGGACAAACCCTTACATACATGTTGAACTAAATTAGCATTAAAGTGTGTCCCATTATCACTCCAGATCACTCGTGGTAACCCATATCGGGGAAAGAACTCTTTTATTAAGGCTCTCGCAGTTGCTATAGCTGTGTTTTCTCTAGTGGGGTACGCTTCTACCCATTTACTGAAGGTACAGACTACCACCAGAACGTATTTGAGGTTGTTAACCCGTTCCAGCTGTATATAGTCCATTTGGAGTACCTCGAAAGGCAAGGTGGGTGGGGCAAAACTACCTGACAGAACAGGAGTACCACCCCCCGGGTTATGTTGAAGGCAGACCATACAATGTTGGACCAAATTCCTGGCCGTTTTGTGGATATTGGTGTTGTACCATACAGGGTCCAATATCGCGCAAATGCCTCGAACCCCTACGTGGGCGGGACCATGTGCCATGGCTACCACCGCATTCACAAATGCATTCGGTAGGAGCCATCTGCATTTATCTGACAGGTCCGTCCAACACCCATTCTCGTCTAACCGCCCCACCTGCTCCTGCCAATACTGCAGTTCCTCTGGGGTGACCTCCTGCTGCAATTCTTTCACACTATCTACAGTGTTTCGAAAAATGTCTGCTTCTACCATCCTTCTACACTGGCTAACCACAAACATGGAGGGGGTGTCAGACTGGGCAGTTTCTTTAGCAATCTTATCTGCAAAAGCATTTCCCCTCCCAACATCATCAGTTACCGCCTTATGGGTACTACATTTTACAATAGCAAGGGTTTCTGGCAAAGGTAATGCAGCCAGTAGTCGCTCGACCAATTGTCCATTCTTTATCTTTTCGCCATGGGATGTAAGAAACCCTCGTTCTGCCCACAACCTCCCAAAACTATGGGCTACACCGAAAGCGTATTGGCTATCGGTGTAGACGTTCAGCCTCAATCCCTTACCCAATTCACACACCCTCAGTAGTGCAATTAATTCAGCCGCTTGGGCTGAATGATATGGTACTCTGGCCGTCTCGACCACGGTCTGCAAGGTGGTAATTGCATAAGCCGCAACCGTAGTACCGTTGGGCAATCTAAAACATGAGCCGTCAACATACAATTCCCCTTGGGGTTCAGATAAAGGGGTGTCAGTTAGATCTATCCGGCCCTTTGTTTCTTCTTCAGTCCGAAATATGCAATCATGTACATCCCGGCCACTTTCTCCTGAGGGGAGGGGTAGCAACGTGGCAGGATTCAGAGTGACGCATCTCTTGATCGTTATATGAGGTGCAAACAGGGTCAATTCGTACCCCGTAAGACGCGCACTGGTTAAGTGCTGCGTCTGTGTCCTGTTTAACAATACGTCCACAGCGTGTGGTACCATCACCGTGAGATCCGTATTTAGGACTAGCCCTTCCGATTGCCTGATCGCCACCGCTACAGCGGCCGTGGCTCTCAGGCAGCTGGGAAGCGCTCTGGCGACATTGTCCAAAACCGCCGAAAAATATGCACAGGGTCTTTGCTTACCTCCAAAGTCCTGTGTTAACACTGAAAGCGAACAACCGTCCACCTCATGCACGTAGAGCACAAAAGGCTTCCGGTAGTCTGGGGTGCCGAGCACTGGAGCAGAACATAAAGCAGCCTTCAAAGAAATAAAAGCCATTTGACACTCATCAGTCCAGGGTAGGGGTTCATGCACATCTTTGGTGATTAGATACAAGAAAGGTTTAGTGATAAGAGAGTAGTTAGGGATCCATTGGCAACAGTAAGAGGTTCTACCAAGCAAAGCACGGACATCACGTTGCGTGCGAGGAACAGACATGTTAGTAATGGATGCAATACGCTCCGAGGTCAGTCGCCTTCCCTCCTTCGACAGGAGATGACCAAGGTAGGTCACCTCCGGTCGACAATATTGGAATTTTGACAGTGACACCTTGTTACCATTTCTTGCCAGATGCTGTAGTAAATCCACTGTTGCCGTCCGGCAGCCCTCCTCAGTATCAGAGGCCACCAGGAGATCCTCAACATACTGGAGTAATACATTACCTGGCGGCAAGCTCAACGTGTCTAGTATCTTTTTCAGTGCCTGACTATAAATACTGGGGCTTTCCGTATACCCCTGGGGGGCGCGACAGAATCTGAAGCTACGGCCCCCTAATGAGAAGCCGAAAAGATAGCGGCTATCTGGATGTATAGGGATACTAAAGAAAGCATTCTTCAAATCTATTACTGAGAAAAATTGTGCGGTTGGAGGGATCATCGTCAAGATGGAATTAATATCAGGTACCACAGGGTACTGGGGTACCACGATCTTATTGATCTCTCGTAGGTCAATCACAAATCGATAGGTATCAGCATAATCAGGAGTCTGTTGTACCGGGGCTCGTTTAAGAATCGGAAGAATAGGGCTATTACACGTGTTAGAGGCCGTCTCTTCCACTACTCTGGTTTTAATCAAATCATGAATGATAGCCATTAGAGCTCGTTCCCCAGCAGGGGCAATTTTATACTGGGGAATTTTCGGCAACTGGGCGTTCTGTTTTAAGGTAATCGATACTGGGGAAATTTGCAAATGGCCCACATCGGTGTCTCCAGTCGCCCAGAGGGTTTTCGGGATGCACGCCAGTTCTGGTGGTAGAGATTCTGTTTTAGATAAGCATTGCGCGGAGAGGGGTGAAGGGTCTTTTATGGTCAAGTAAACCCCCTCCGGGGAACAATAGATGCGAGCATGCAATCTTTTCAATATGTCCATGCCTAGAAGGTTCTCTCCACACCGGGAGGTCAAAAGGAAAGGTGAGTTTATTGATACCGACCCTAGGGTAAGGGGAAGCGGTTGTGAGATGGGGCTTACCACCGGAGTTCCAGAAAACCCCACAGACACATTATTCTGGCCAGACAGAGCAGCCCCCGGGACTAGGGCATGTGAAACAGAACTGTTCATGGCCCCTGTGTCAACTAGGAACTTACCTGATGCGTTCAGTAATCGTGCATGGACATAAGGTCCAGCTTGATCAATTGGAATCGACACCTGCCCCTGACTCTGTCTTTGGCTGTCCTATGCTTGAGAATAACCTGATCCCTCGCCTGTCATATAATCATCATTGTAATACTGCTTCGCCTGACTGTGATCAAAACAATTCTGACCAGTCTCACCTGTCGCCGAATGCTCTTGTCTCGTAGATCCCCCTCGCTGTCCACCAAAGCGTCCCCTTCCCCGACCTCTCGGAACACTGTTCTGTTCATATAATAATGGACACTGGGCTCGCCAATGCCCCTCCTGCTTACAGAAGGCACATTGATTTATGCCCAAGTCCGTCCGTCCTGTCGTCTGTGCCGGACCCGCCCCTCTTGGAGCAAAACTCTGCGACCCTCGCCCTCTTCCCCGTCCTCTCTCTACTTGCTGTAACAATACTCGAGTCTTCAAGTCCTTTGACTTCTTCTCTGTCCTGTCCTTGCTTTCATTCTCACGATGTTCATAATATTGAGCCATACTCAATATCGTCGAAGGGGTAGTAGTTGTCCAGGTGCTTTCAGCAGCCTGTAATCGAGCCAATACCTCCGGCAGCAGATTGGTCACGAATCGATTCACGAACAAACGTACCCCTCCTTCAGTGGCCAGGTCTTGTCCACTGAAGTCAATGAAAACTCCCTCAAATCTCGTAAAGAAATCTGATACACTCTCATCCTTCTTCTGCTTGCAGGCCGTCAACTTATCCCAATCCACCTTCCGGGGAGGGATCAGCGAATGCATATAATATATTATCCTATCAGGAAGGGCCAATATTTCCGCCCGGGGCTTATTCCCTGGTTTACGATCTCTATCCCATTCCCGTAGCTGTTCCCAAGTTCCCCCAAATTCGGTTGCATGGTCCTGATCGTGTACCTGGCGCCAAATGTCCACCGGTACTAATAAAGCAAAGAATAGTTCAATGTCCGCCAACGTCATTACTGCGGAGGAAGCCGCCTCAGTAAGCTCTTTGTAATACGCGGTAGGATTCTTCCTGGGATCTGGTAACTGACTTTTTAGTGACAACACCTCACTTCGTTTCCAGGGGGTATACACCCATTGTTCCTGGAAACGCGCCTCCACTCTGGGACGAGTAACTACCCGAGGGCGTCTACCACTTCCGTAACTTCTGGATGGTAGATGGGGTGTACTTCCCGCATAGGGTACTGGGATAGCCCCGTAGGATTAGTCGACTGCAGACGGGTTCTATATGCCACCAAGGTCTGCACATTCCCATACACTTCTGGGGTAAGGCGGGATCTATGGGTTTGTGTGACGATATCATATAATATGGCCGGGGCCCTTCCCTCCGTGTGTACCTGCTCCCATAATGATATAAGGCGGTTCGCCATATGTTCTAATGCATGCTGTTGCATTACCGGCTCGTAATCTCTCATGGTGCTCCAAATATCTGATAATGAATAAATGGGTTGCCGCATCCATTGGGATGCCTGTACAGCAATAGTTTCTTTTTCTTCTGTTCCCAAAGCCGAACGAGTAAACAACCTTTTACCCTCAGCTAAGGGAACCGGACGTGTCGGAGTGGTGGCAGCTGCTACTGGCGTAGTACTCGCGGAGGAGGAGGGCAGGACAGAAGGAGAAGTCATTGACCCGGATGGCAGCTGTGTTGTCCCAGCTGCTGCGGCTGTTAACAGTGATGGTAACATAGTAATCACCTCTGACACGGATGTGGACAGTCGGGAGAGTTCTGTCAAAGGAGAGGAACTAGGGGGAGCTGGAGGGGCTGAGGCCCCCGAGGTTCCTAAGGACGCGGCCGAGGCCGGAGCAGAGACTCCGGCCACCTCCGGATACAGCCATTGAGGCACATAAGGAGGCGGTGGCCGTATATCCAATAAGTCTTCCATCTCATCTTCAGCATTGGGTCGAGTCACATAGCTCTTATCTACCTTTAATCGGAATTCACGGTTCATACAGTCTATTCCCTTTTCTGCTCGAGACCTATCATAAGCTATGGCCTTCTGAGTCACATTCTGTCCTGCCTTAGCCCTGGATTGCTTCTCCTCCCTTATCCGCCGCTGCTTGGATTCTTTCAGCCACGAACCCAGGGCATCAAACATAGCCTGACGGCTACGTCTGGAGAACAGTTGTTCCTGTAAGAAAGCTATTTTTTTCTCATCAAACGAGCCAGTCTTTGGCCATTGCAATTCTTCGTTACTTTTAGTATATTTATGCCACAGAGTACAAAACAATAAAGGGGTAATTCCATGCTTCACGTACATATAGTGGCTAGGACTGCCTTCCGGTGGGGCAGGCTGACTCTCAGCCAGCCGAGAGTCACCTGTCCGACAGCATTGGCTAAAACAAATCAACTTACTAAAACAAGGCATGGTGATTGATTCAATACAGACACAAATGGCATAAACCACAACCAAGAGTTACAACCCTTACCACCACAATCAGTGAGCCAGTCTCACACTAATCCATAATGTTTCCAACGATAGACATCCCCGACTACACCACAGATCCTCTCACTGCCTTCCTGGTTCACCACTGAGGCTTGTCCCGAGGAGGTCTGTGCCTCACCGCGGATATGTCTCGTGGCTACCCGGCTCGGGTCGTGAGTCTCCCAGGTGCAATCGGGCTACATTCCGCGCGCGGTTTATCAAATCAGAAAAAAGGGCCCATCAAATCGTACCAAATGTACATGTACTTTCAAATCAATGCCCAGCCATACAATTCGGGCTTCAAACCAACAGTGGCACCGCTCTCCAGCGCCTGCCTCAAAATCAATGCACCGCCCTAGAGCCTGTGCTTCAAATGCAACTACACGCCCCACTTTGCGTGCTTCAAAATCAAAACGTGCACTGCTTATTACCAGTGCTCCAAATCAAAATTCTACTCACCGGGTGCACCCTGGTATGAATGTCCGTTCTTCGCTGCCAACTCCTCTCGATCAACACGGCCCGTTTCTTGGGTTGAGCCCGTAGGACCCCGGTGAAGGGTGACTAGCAGCAGAGGGCATCCCACTCGAGCGCGCGGAGAGAAACCCTCGAGCTCGTCCTCCGCCCACCCGGCTAAGACGCCCTCGGACCTACCACCCGATTACGGGGGAGGTCAGACCCTATCACGGGGTCCCTTCGTGGTCGCCAACTGTTGTAACCAGAATTTCGTCCCAAGGGCCACACTTACCGGTGGCCCGCAATGTAAATCAAATAATGAGCAGTTGGCAACGTAGAAGGTTCAAGCGTTTATTGGCCAGACAGAAAACTCTACATAGAGGAGCCTCATCGATCCTCACCCATGAGGTGCGCCGAGGAAGACTGCTGGCTCCTTAACAAACTCATACTTTTATACATTATCAGCGCAACATACAAAGCCTTACAAGTGGAAAAGTACCCGCCCGTCCAGGCGCTCCTAATGAGCTCATCCTATATCTAGTTTCAGCGATACAAAAAAGGGTTACTATCTTTAAGAATAGAAGGTCGGCCGGGTGACTCCCTTCTCGTCCCACGTTCAGAAGGAATTTTGCTTGGTACTCCCTTTTAGCAGATGTGACCTTGCTTCTTGGTCATAAATACAATTCAGCCAGTCTTCTAAACTGGTGTGTGCTAAATGAGGAAAATATGGGCTCAGGGAACCACGTGATCGTAGTTCCTACACGACGAGAGAGTTAAGGGCAAAGATGGCCGCGGTCCTGTTTTCGGCCCTTTTCGTCGTACTAAACTATAATGACGAAGAGGGGCCTTATTGCGGGACTAAATCGAATAAGCTAAATTTAGTTACGCTATGCTAATCATATATTTTAATTTGAATCCTACAGTAGGGGTCGTGCTGGCGGTGATGTTGCAGGGTTTAGGGCAGTGCAGTGGTGTTCAGGCTGTGTTGGGGGTTTTGGTGGGGGTGGTGTTTCAGTGTTTAGGGCAATGGTGTTTGGGCAGTGTAGTGTGTCTTGCTGGGGGTGGTGTTTCAGGGTTTATGGCTGTGCAGTGGTGTTCGTGCAGTGTAGGGGGTCGTGCAGGGGGGTGGTGTTTCAGGGTTTAGGGCAGAGCAGTGGTGTTGGGGCAGTGTAGGGGGTGTTGCTGGGGGTGGTGTTTCAGTGTTTAGGACAGTGGTGTTCGGGAAGTGTAGGTGGTCTTGCTGGGGGTGGTGATTCAGGGTTTAGGGAAGTGCAGTGGTGTTCGGGCAGTATAGTGGGTCTTGCTGGGGCTAGTGTTTCAGGGTTTAGGGCAGTGCAGTGGTGTTTGGGCAGTGTAGGGGGTCGTGATGGGGCTGGTGTAGGAGAGAAGGGTCTGCTATCCTATGGTCACCCCAAATTTTTGCTTTTTGCTTCGCTGGTTTTTGACATATTGAGGCTGTGGGCCTGCCAATCAGACCCCCAGCCTGCTGTTCTCTCTACTAAATTAAAACTATGCACCCTAGGTGCATAACCAATTGGAAGTGGATCACCCTGTCAGCCCCTGTACCAGTGTACACTAGGTACCCAGGGCATTGGTGTACCCAAGGCCTGCCAGGGGCTGAAGCATGTATTATGCCACCCCAGGCTTGGCCTAACAATTTGACACAACTGGCTGATCACTCAGCTGGGGTAAGTTGGTGTAATCACCACTTACTTAGGTGTAGTATACCTATACCTAACCTTAAATGGGACACATGGTAACCTATAAGTCACTCCTATGGCAGGCCTTAACAATCCTGAAGGCAGAGTGCTTGGTTCCATGTGAGATGGTGCTCTGGCATGAGCTGAGCCTGTCTGCAGTGGTTGGAACAACTTCCTTCTACTGTTTCCAGATATCGTCATACCATATACTCTTAAGTGCATTATGAACCTCGCGGTTAAATGCTATCTTTGGTTTGGCTTTATCAAAACATGTCGAGTAAGGTGTCATACGAATTGGAATACTAACCCCTCGCCAATTCTGGCGACGGGGTTAGCATTCCACCCTTCTAGAGGGACACGACATGTACAGTACCTGAAACCCGGGTAAAATCAGACATAGCCTCAGCTCCACAAAATGGATGCTGCCACCACAGACACAAGTCTGCCCTCCTGCTGCTGGGAGTCCTTCCAGCTTGGGAGGTGTGGACAAAGGGTTTCCTGCCAGGGGAGGTGCGTGCACCACCCCAGACAGGATTTTGTGTATTGGTCAGGTAGGGCTTGAAAGAAACCAGACATGCCTGTGGCTCACAAGGAGCCTCGGTGCATATGCCAGTTCAAACCGGTCCTGGGGCACACCAGTCCCGGGCCTGGGGCGAGCTGGACAAAGGATTGGGGGTGTAACCACCCCCCTTCCTGGTCCCACCCATAGGGAGGGACCTAGCAGGTAGTCCGGCCCCTAGAATCCGCTTAAAGGTAGGAGCTGTGTCCTAAGACTTCAGACATCCTGGAATCAACTTAACACTAAGAAGAAGACGGGAACTTCGACGCTCTGCTGCACAGAGGACTGAAGCCAATCTCCCCTGTGGTCAGGGAGTGACCACCTTGCTAACGCAAGCACCATCCAGCGAATCAACGTCTGCTTTGCCGCCGCCTCCCGCTGGAGCCCGAGCCCAGAGACTGACAAGACCTGGACCTCCAGACCTCTCACCGCCCGATCCACAGTCCCTGAAAAGAGGAGACCCGTGGAGGCACTGAGACACGTGGAGCCAGCCATCTTGAAACGACCACGACAAGCTGACAAGCGCAACAACCGAGGCTCCCTCCAAGTTGTGCTTTGGGATCTGAGAAGCCCAACACCCGAGTAACATCTGCACCAAAGGTGAGCCCTCCAGCATCTCCACGATCTGCGTGGGGCCCTTCTGCATTTTGCCACTCGACGCGCCTAACCGGTTGCTGGCCCGCTGGCTAGTAGCCATCTTGGCGACGAACTCTACAAAATACACTGCTGGTCTGGTTGCTCCAGACTGGCCCTTGCTCCCCTCCAAAGGAGCAGTCCTTCTGACCTTGCTGGTCAGAACCATCAGCTTATTTCATCTCCTACAACAATTGCTTTTGCCAAGGCTTGGTTGTTTCGATCAAGTCGCCGACATCGCCGACAGCGAGAGTCTGCGTGGGACAGCTCGTGAACCGACTCCTGGATGTCGTCGACCTCCAGGGACCACGTGGCTGCAGAGACAAGCTACACCTTTCTTCCTGTTTGCACCCGACATTGCCTGGTACCCACCTGGTGCCACGCTGGTCACTGGCTAGTGACTGTGAACACTGTCCCCTCTGCTTACAGGTCTTCAGCATCCCCGATCCACTCTTGGATCCACTGCATCTCTCCCGGACCGACCGCCTGCAGCATCTTTGTCTACAAGCTCCACGGAACAGATCGAAGAAACCCGACGCACTTCGAGGCCTGTGCACCCGCTTCCTGTGGGTGAGGTAAAGCTGGCACACCTGTGCCCAAGTGTAGTATTACATCTCTAGTGCCTGTGTTCCAAATCTTGAGTTCCTAGTCCATCCGGAAGATCCTCTTTGCAGTAACTTTGTACTTTTTACGCACCCATTGAAACCTATGGGAGCACGCGTGTGACTATTTGCTCTGCACACGCCACCCGTGGACCTCCTGGTCACTAACTGAAGTTAGCTCCTTGTAGGCCCAGCGATTCTAGAGGCCCTAGGCCTTTTCCCTTTTCTGTTCGTGGTACTTATACCACTATTTTAGTATATGGTTTGAGCGGCCACCAGGGCCTATCCATATAAAGTGCAACTTCTGTGTATTCTACTGTAATCTTGTTTGACGATTTGTGCTCCTGTGCTCATAAAGAGACTAGGGGTTACTTTGAGAAATAAATACATATATATTTTGAATATATATCTGTGTGGTGTCCTTTCATTGGTATAAAAGGGGGTTACATTTGGTAAAACAGCTGGCTTAACACGCTTCACGAGTTTAGCCTCAAAGACGGCTTAGCCTACGCTACCACTAGGGCAGCTAGTCCGAAAAGGTTGACTTACAACCACACCATAAGGGTTGCTTGGCATGGTACAAGGTGATCACTTTAACTAGTGAGCATCATATACCAGGCCAACTTCTCACAGCTGGTTTCAGGGTTTAGGGCACAACAGTGGTGTTCGGGCAGTGTAGGGGTTGATGCTGTGGGTGGTGTTTTAG
The DNA here is from genome assembly GCF_964204655.1 of Triturus cristatus. Classification (NCBI taxonomy): domain Eukaryota; kingdom Metazoa; phylum Chordata; class Amphibia; order Caudata; family Salamandridae; genus Triturus; species Triturus cristatus. Next base: position 392,380 of record NW_028187862.1, on the reverse strand, counting down.
GGCAGTGCAGTGGTGTTTGGGCAGTGTAGGCCGTTGTGATGGGGGTGATGTTTTAGGGTTTAGGGCAGTGCAGTTGTGTTCGGGCAGTGTAGGCGGTCATGTTGTGGGTGGTCTTTCAGGGTTTAGGGCAGTGCAGTGATGTTCGGGCATTGTAGGGGGTCATGCTGGGGGTGGTGTTGCAGGGTTTAGGTTAGCGCAGTGGTGTTCGGGCAGTGTAGGGGGTCTTGCAGGGGGTGGTGTTTCAGGGTTTAGAGCAGTGCAGTGGTGTTCGGGCAGTGTAGGGGGTCACGCTGGGGTGGTGTTTTAGGGTTTAGGGAAGAGCAGTGGTGTTTGGGCAGTGTAGGGGGTCTTGCAGAGGGTGGTGTTTCAGGGTTTAGGGCAGTGATGTTAGGGCAGTGTAGGGGGTCGTGCCGGGGCTGGTGTTTCAAGGTTTAGGGCAGTGCAGTGGTGTTCGGGAAGTATAGGGGGTCGTGCTGAGGCTAGTGTTTCATAGTTTAGGGCAGTGCAGTGGTGTTCGGGCAGTATAGGGGGTCATGCTGTGGCTGGAGTTTCAGGGTTTAGGGCAGAGCAGTGATGTTCGGGCAGTGTAGAGGGTCTTGCAGGAGGTGGTGTTTCAGGGTTTAGGGCAGTGGTGTTCGGGCAGTGTAGGGGGTCGTGCTGGGGCTGGTGTTTCAGGATTTAGGGCAGTGCAGTGGTGTTTGGGCAGTGTAGGGGGTCATGCTGGGACTGGTGTTTCAGGGTTTAGGGCAGAGCAGTGGTGTTCGGGCAGTGTAGGGGGTCGTTCTGGGGTAGGTGTTTTAGGGTATAGGTCAGAGTAGTAGTGTTCGAGCAGGGTAGAGGGTCGTACTGGTGGTGTTTCAGGGTTTAGGGCAGTGCAGTGGTGTTCGGGCAGGGTAGGGGGTCATGCAGGGTGTGGTGTTTCAGGGTTTAGGACAGTGCAGTGGTGTTCAGGCAGTGTTGGGGGTTTTGCTGGGGGTGGTGTTTCAGTGTTTATGGCAGTGGTGTTCGGGAAGAGTAGGTGGTCTTGCTGAGGGTGGTGCTTCAGGGTTTAGGGCAGTGTAGTGGTGTTTGGGCAGTATTGGAGGGTCTTCCTGGGGCTAGTGTTTCAGGGTTTAGGTTAGTGCAGTGGTGTTCGGGCATTGTAGGGGGTCGTGATGGGGCTGGTGTTTCAGGGTTTAGGGCAGTGCAGTGGTGTTCGGGCAGTGTTGGAGGTTTTGCTGGGGGTGGTGTTTCACTGTTTAGGGCAGTGGTGTTTAGAAAGTGTAGGTGGTATTGCTGGGAGTGGTGTTTCAGGGTTTAGGGCAGTGCAGTGATGTTCGGGCAGTATAGGGGGTCTTGCTGGGCTAGTGTTTCAGGGTTTAGGGCAGTGCAGTGGTGTTCGGGCAGTGTGGGGGTCGTGCTGGGGATGGTGTTTCAGGGTTTAGGGCAGTGGTGTTCGGGCAGTGTAGGGGGTCGTGCTGGGGCTGGTGTTTCAGGATTTAGGGCAGTGCAGTGCTGTTCGGGCAGTGTAGGGGATCTTGCAGGAGGTGGTGTTTCAGGGTTTAGAGCAGTGCAGTGGTGTTCAGGCAGTGTTAGGGGCTCATTCTGCGGCTGGTGTTTCAGGGTTTAGGGCAGAGCAGTGGTGTTCAGGCAGTGTAGGGGGTCGTGCTGGGGCTGGTGTTTCAGGGTTTAGGGCAGTGCAGTGGTGTTCGGGCAGTGTGGGAGTTCGTGCTGGGGATGGTGTTTCAGGGTTTAGGGCAGTGGTGTTCGGGCAGTGTAGGGGGTCGTGCTGGGGCTGGTGATTCAGAGTTTAGGGCAGTGCACTGGTGTTCGAACAGTGTAGGGGGTAGTGCTGGGGCTGGTGTTTCAGGGTTTAGGGCAGTGCATTGGTGTTCGGGCAGTGTAGGGGTGTCTTGCAGGAGGTGGTGTTTCAGGGTTTAGAGCAGTGCAGTGGTGTTCAGGCAGTGTAGGGGCTCATGCTGCGGCTGGTGTTTCAGGGTTAAGGGCAGAGCAGTGGTGTTCGGGCAGTATAGAGGGTCATGCTGGGGCTAGTGTTTCATGGTTTAGGGCAGTGCAGTGGTGTTCGGGCAGTAGAGGGAGTCATGCTGCGGCTGGTGTTTCAGGGTTTAGGGCAGAGCAGTGGTGTTCGGGCAGTGTAGGGGGTATTGCAGGGGGTGGTGTTTCAGGGTTTAGGGCAGTGGTGTTCGGGCAGTGTAGGGGGTCGTGCTGGGGCTGGTGTTTTAGTGTTTAGGGCAGTACAGTGGTGTTCGGGCAGTGTAGGGGGTTGTGCTATGGGTGGTGTTTCAGGGTTTAGGGCAGTGCAGTGGTGTTCGGGCAGTGTAGTGGGTCATGCTGGGACTGGTGTTTCAGGGTTTAGGGCAGAGCAGTGGTGTTCGGGCAGTGTAGGGGGTCATTCTGGGGCAGGTGTTTTAGAGTTTAGGGAAGAGCAGTGGTGTTCAGGGAGTGTTGGGGGTTTTGCTGGGGTTTGTGTTTTAGTTTTTAGGGCAGTGGTGTTCGGGAAGTGTAGGTGGTCTTGCTGGGGGTGGTGTTTCAGGGTTTAGGACAGTGCAGTGGTGTTCGGGCATCTTTTAGCATAGTGTAGCTAAAATAAATAAAAAATAAAAAAATGACTACTCCTCGAAAATGCCCTCATCTATTTGCATAATATCATGAATTTCTTTCTGGGTCATCTGGGGATTAGCTTGAGCATGGGTAGGTGGGGACTTAGGTATTGCAGAGCGAAATTGGGTGGCACAATAAGAACAACAAGCAGGACCGCACTGGATACAAATACAGCAGGTAAAAAGGAAACCCACTATGCCCAATAGAATCATGAATAGTTTCCACCCCCAAGTGGTCAGGAGGTCCCAGAACCAGGTGGACAGGGACCAGGTACCGGTCTCCGTATGGATTTCTGATGCCAGTCGGTGGAGTTTCTGACTGGCTAAATGAACCGAAGGGGCGGAGTCAGGTATATATACACAACAGGAGCTCCCAATTACCCGGCATGCTCCTCCGCGATCGGCCAATATAACATCTAGAACAAGACGATTTTGAAGGGTCACAAGCCGGGTCGCCTGAAGCTCAACAGTGATATTAGTCAATATCCCGGCAGTGGTATTGACCACTCCTTCCACCACCCTGGACAGCCTCCTAATTTCCTTACTATTTAGGATAGGGCCCCATATAGGTAGGACCCCTTTCATAATATCTACAAAGTGTTGGGCCGGGGTATCCGTTTGATCAGTGACATCATTATCAGTGGACGTGGATAACAGACTTCTTTTGTTCAGTGAATGGGATTTGTGATAATCTGATGGAGCAATATAAACAGGAGGATAGAGGAAGGACAGATAACACCTGCCTGACCATCCCCTGAGAAGCCAGGTGTAAGCATTTTCCCCACATACGAAATATATGTATGGGGGAGTCAATATTGGCAGACTACTAAAAGTCCGTAATCGATAAGTGTAATTGCATCTGCTAAATCCCACGAACAAATGGCCGGCACCCTGGATACAAAAGGAGGATGGCGTATTTAATACAGGGACTGGTATGATCTTGTCTTCCGAGACATTGCGTTCCTGGAAATATCTGAAGTATTCGGTAAAATTGAAGGATACAAAATCTAATATCTCATCCCTTAGCCAAGTATCATTCTCATGGTCCATGTACACATTCATGCAGGCTGTTGGATCTAAAGTGCCGTCAGTACCTTCTGCATTCGGAGTGAACCCCTGATGCCTCTCTATGTAGGCCAATATTAAGTCATAATCTTTCTCTGAGAACCTGTGTGCGTCTACAGTATAATGCTCGTATATCATAGACAACAATCTAAACCAAGCTTCACAGCTCCCTAAATGTGACAACGGCATTGAAATAAACAAATCATGTTTATGCATTACTGAAGGGAGGAGGCCACATACCCAGCAATCGGTAACATTCGTAGAACTGTGGGTCTGATGCAACATTTCTATGAAGGCATTATGTACATAAGTCTGGCGATGCCTCTCTTTATGAGGGGCCAAAGCCTGAAAATGGTGTTCCTGAGGAGTGGGGGTAGATAACACCAGGGTATGGACTGGGTGGCGGAATTCTAGATAAATGAACAATCCTAAACACAATAGAAATGACACAGCTATTATAGAAATAAACACAATTTTAGCACGCAAACTCCATGTTGAAAACATTGGTAAATATGGGTATCTAGGGCGGGGGAGTATGGGACGTTCTTCTTCAAGGGCAAAACGAGCAATGGGATACATTCTCACTAAAAGTCCAGTTCTAAACTCGGGAAACAAAAAGAGTTTACAAGCAGTCCAATCTGCCGGAGGGTCCTTCTTTCCTGTGTCCGTGTTAGAGCCTCACAGGCAGACTCTTAGCATTCCAAACAGTAAAAACATAAAAAATAAAAATAAAAATCAAGGGTGCAAAAACTTCTCGCATAGGAGCTGCACTTGACGCAACTCTGGTCGAAGAGGAAGGTTACCTGGGCCCCTTCCTTCTATCAGTGTCTCTACCTTCTTTCTGAACAGGGCTATCACTTAAAGTTCCAAGCCCTCCACGAGTTCAGTCCAGTGTTTATATGGTCCCTTAGCTCAGACTTCACCTTTCATTGTGGCCGGACCGGGGGATCTCATTCCGTTTGCGGGGCCGCAGGTCGTATCGAGTGTGACCAGGGGTTTCAGGATTCACAAACAAGATGGGCACAGTGGGATCAGATAAGGAACAAGGCGTGTGGCCCTCCTGGTCACGCGTTTGGTCCCCAGGCAGGGCCTTATCTGCCACAGCTGACCCCGAACTTATAGCCCTCTCTCCCTGCCCTTCCGCTTCTCCGTGGGCTTCGGGGGAGGGTGATTCTTCGGTGTCGTGCTCACCCCTGTGTTGTACGTTTTCCTCCTGGTCCTGACAATCCTCGGGCAAGGGAAGCGGGACACGCTTCAAATGGGAAACATGAATCCAATGCTGTTTCCCTTCGACCTTTACCGCCGTCTTTGTGGCCAGAAACACTTGATGTGGCCGGGTCCAGCGGGGTTCCAAGCTCGACTTCCGCTGATAGTTCCGAATTAGGACCCACTGACCTGGCTCGATGCTGTGTCCGGGGCCCTCCGGCAGAGGCTGCAGTACTGCTGAAATCTGTTGGTGGATAGAACGGAGATCTTTAGTTAACGCATAGAGGTAGTCGGCTAACATAGGATACTCAATATCCCTGAATGACTTGGGCCGGGGCACCCCCCATACATTGGCAGGTCTCCCAAAAACCACCTCGTAAGGGGAAATCCCACTCCGAGAATGAGGGGTCGTTCTTACAGACAACAGGGCCAATGGTAGAAGATCGGGCCATTTCAAGCCGGTCGTGTCCTGTAGTTTAGCTAATTTTAACTTCAGGATCCCATTATATTTTTCAACTAGGCCTGCTGATTGAGGGTGCCGCGCAGCGTGAAACTTCTGTCGTATGGACAAACCCTTACATACATGTTGAACTAAATTAGCATTAAAGTGTGTCCCATTATCACTCCAGATCACTCGTGGTAACCCATATCGGGGAAAGAACTCTTTTATTAAGGCTCTCGCAGTTGCTATAGCTGTGTTTTCTCTAGTAGGGTACGCTTCTACCCATTTACTGAAGGTACAGACTACCACCAGAACGTATTTGAGGTTGTTAACCCGTTCCAGCTGTATATAGTCCATTTGGAGTACCTCGAAAGGCAAGGTGGGTGGGGCAAAACTACCTGACAGAACAGGAGTACCACCCCCCGGGTTATGTTGAAGGCAGACCATACAATGTTGGACCAAATTCCTGGCCGTTTTGTGGATATTGGTGTTGTACCATACAGGGTCCAATATCGCGCAAATGCCTCGAACCCCTACGTGGGCGGGACCATGTGCCATGGCTACCACCGCATTCACAAATGCATTCGGTAGGAGCCATCTGCATTTATCTGACAGGTCCGTCCAACACCCATTCTCGTCTAACCGCCCCACCTGCTCCTGCCAATACTGCAGTTCCTCTGGGGTGACCTCCTGCTGCAATTCTTTCACACTATCTACAGTGTTTCGAAAAATGTCTGCTTCTACCATCCTTCTACACTGGCTAACCACAAACATGGAGGGGGTGTCAGACTGGGCAGTTTCTTTAGCAATCTTATCTGCAAAAGCATTTCCCCTCCCAACATCATCAGTTACCGCCTTATGGGTACTACATTTTACAATAGCAAGGGTTTCTGGCAAAGGTAATGCAGCCAGTAGTCGCTTGTCAAGAATGCCTGTCATACGAGGGGAGGAAAACGGTAACCAGCGAAAACGGACTACATCTCCCAGGATGCTTAGCGGTTGAGAGGTTATGTAAACAGGAGAGCTGTTACATAACTCAAGGGAAACACGCCCTTATGTAAACAGGAGAGCTGTTACATAACTCAAGGGAAACACGCCCTTATGTAAACAGGAGAGCTGTTACATAACTCAAGGGAAACACGCCCTTATGTAAACAGGAGAGCTGTTACATAACTCAAGGGAAACACGCCCTTATGTAAACAGGAGAGCTGTTACATAACTCAAGGAAAACACGCCCTATAAAGGGAGGAACCGGGAGGTACAAGGCTGTCGGATATTGTGTTTACACCGACGTACCTGCTTCGTGAAGAGCAGTGTTCCGGAGTGGTGCTCCAGTAAGGCAAGAACGGAGGTAGGTCGAGTCGTTACTCCCTGTGCCGTGTCTTGCCCCATCGTCACCTGTGAAGGACCCGGAAGCTCTACCGGTCAACCATTGAGCTTCGCTTTTTGACTCGGCTGAGTCCAAGCGCAGTGGCGCTTTTGCTGGTTGGAGTCGTAACTCCCAGCCCAACCAGAGACACAGGGACTGCCAGCTGTAACGCACACCAGGAGGTGTTTGCCGCGTTACAGACTCGGAAGTCCACAGGATCGATCGAGCGGCTGCTCTCGGTTCAGTCTTCTTGCTTGTGATTGGGGTATCGGTGACGCATCACCAGGAGGTGACTCCGCGTCCCGGTGCAGTCTGAGGAAGAGGTTGAGCGGCTGCTCCCTTCAGGTAGAGACCCCGGCTGGGTGTTTCCCTGACTCCTCGATTCTCCCCAACACTCTTCGTGCCCCTCACAGCCTACCGATTGGCATTGTCGGCCATTTCATTTCTGCCCTCTGTTGGCATACGCCGGGATCGGCGTATATGCAGAGGACGGTTAGGACCATCCGTGCTGTGGGCTGGTAACGTACTTAGCCTGGAGGATTCCGGTGACTATAACTTTTGTTTGTTCTTTGTATTTTATTTGCCTTCATTAAAAGAACTAACCCTTCACAAGTGGTTGCGTCCTCATTGTCGTGTCTGTTAAACGATCCTGAGACGTTCAGGGCGTTACATCGCTCGACCAATTGTCCATTCTTTATCTTTTCGCCATGGGATGTAAGAAACCCTCGTTCTGCCCACAACCTCCCAAAACTATGGGCTACACCGAAAGCGTATTGGCTATCGGTGTAGACGTTCAGCCTCAATCCCTTACCCAATTCACACACCCTCAGTAGTGCAATTAATTCAGCCGCTTGGGCTGAATGATATGGTACTTTGGCCGTCTCGACCACGGTCTGCAAGGTGGTAATTGCATAAGCCGCAACCGTAGTACCGTTGGGCAATCTAAAACATGAGCCGTCAACATACAATTCCCCTTGGGGTTCAGATAAAGGGGTGTCTGTTAGATCTATCCGGCCCTTTGTTTCTTCTTCAGTCCGAAATATGCAATCATGTACATCCCGGCCACTTTCTCCTGAGGGGAGGGGTAGCAACGTGGCAGGATTCAGAGTGACGCATCTCTTGATCGTTATATGAGGTGCAAACAGGGTCAATTCGTACCCCGTAAGACGCGCACTGGTTAAGTGCTGCGTCTGTGTCCTGTTTAACAATACGTCCACAGCGTGTGGTACCATCACCGTGAGATCCATATTTAGGACTAGCCCTTCCGATTGCCTGATCGCCACCGCTACAGCGGCCGTGGCTCTCAGGCAGCTGGGAAGCGCTCTGGCGACATTGTCCAAAACCGCCGAAAAATATGCACAGGGTCTTTGCTTACCTCCAAAGTCCTGTGTTAACACTGAAAGCGAACAACCGTCCACCTCATGCACGTAGAGCACAAAAGGCTTCCGGTAGTCTGGGGTGCCGAGCACTGGAGCAGAACATAAAGCAGCCTTCAAAGAAATAAAAGCCATTTGACACTCATCAGTCCAGGGTAGGGGTTCATGCACATCTTTGGTGATTAGATACAAGAAAGGTTTAGTGATAAGAGAGTAGTTAGGGATCCATTGGCAACAGTAAGAGGTTCTACCAAGCAAAGCACGGACATCACGTTGCGTGCGAGGAACAGACATGTTAGTAATGGATGCAATACGCTCCGAGGTCAGTCGCCTTCCCTCCTTCGACAGGAGATGACCAAGGTAGGTCACCTCCGGTCGACAATATTGGAATTTTGACAGTGACACCTTGTTACCATTTCTTGCCAGATGCTGTAGTAAATCCACTGTTGCCGTCCGGCAGCCCTCCTCAGTATTAGGCCTGGGCAAAAATTTCGTTCCGTTCGCGGAAATTGCGATAATTTGACATTTTTGCGTTCCGCGGAGAGCGCGAAAATGTCAAAAATTCCGGTTTCCGCAGCTTGGCGATAAATTGTTTCTTGCTCGCGCTGTAAAATGATACATTCTCGCGCGCGCGCGATCGCCTTACCTGAATCCCTGCGTTCGCCGACAAGTTTTCTTGATCCGGTCGCGTTCTCCATGAGATGTTGTATTGTTTTTAGCCATTTGTGCTGTCTCGCGACAGTTCGCGCCCGCAGTGACGTCATGCGTCGCGCGATCACGTCTTTCTTCTCGCGATCATGCACCGCGAGAACAACTCAAAACAAGATGGCCGCGCCCGCAAGCAACCACATGGGTAAGTTGGCGACCCGCAACCATGCAGAAAATCTCGCGAACATGCCGGAAAAAAACTTCCGCATCTTCGCGATATTTCTGCTTGTTTGCGATAATTTTAAACATTCTCGCGATAATTTGCGAAGGTTAATTCCGCAAATTCCGCCCACCCCTACTCAGTATCAGAGGCCACCAGGAGATCCTCAACATACTGGAGTAATACATTACCTGGCGGCAAGCTCAACGTGTCTAGTATCTTTTTCAGTGCCTGACTATAAATACTGGGGCTTTCCGTATACCCCTGGGGGGCGCGACAGAATCTGAAGCTACGGCCCCCTAATGAGAAGCCGAAAAGATAGCGGCTATCTGGATGTATAGGGATACTAAAGAAAGCATTCTTCAAATCTATTACTGAGAAAAATTGTGCGGTTGGAGGGATCATCGTCAAGATGGAATTAATATCAGGTACCACAGGGTACTGGGGTACCACGATCTTATTGATCTCTCGTAGGTCAATCACAAATCGATAGGTATCAGCATAATCAGGAGTCTGTTGTACCGGGGCTCGTTTAAGAATCGGAAGAATAGGGCTATTACACGTGTTAGAGGCCGTCTCTTCCACTACTCCGGTTTTAATCAAATCATGAATGATAGCCATTAGAGCTCGTTCCCCATCAGGGGCAATTTTATACTGGGGAATTTTCTGCAACTGGGCGTTCTGTTTTAAGGTAATCGATACTGGGGAAATTTGCAAATGGCCCACATCGGTGTCTCCAGTCGCCCAGAGGGTTTTCGGGATGCACGCCAGTTCTGGTGGTAGAGATTCTGTTTTAGATAAGCATTGCGCGGAGAGGGGTGAAGGGTCTTTTATGGTCAAGTAAACCCCCTCCGGGGAACAATAGATGCGAGCATGCAATCTTTTCAATATGTCCATGCCTAGAAGGTTCTCTCCACACTGGGAGGTCAAAAGGAAAGGTGAGTTTATTGATACCGACCCTAGGGTAAGGGGAAGCGGTTGTGAGATGGGGCTTACCACCGGAGTTCCAGAAAACCCCACAGACACATTATTCTGGCCAGACAGAGCAGCCCCCGGGACTAGGGCATGTGAAACAGAACTGTTCATGGCCCCTGTGTCAACTAGGAACTTACCTGATGCGTTCAGTAATCGTGCATGGACATAAGGTCCAGCTTGATCAATTGGAATCGACACCTGCCCCTGACTCTGTCTTTGGCTGTCCTATGCTTGAGAATAACCTGATCCCTCGCCTGTCATATAATCATCATTGTAATACTGCTTCGCCTGACTGTGATCAAAACAATTCTGACCAGTCTCACCTGTCGCCGAATGCTCTTGTCTCGTAGATCCCCCTCGCTGTCCACCAAAGCGTCCCCTTCCCCGACCTCTCGGAACACTGTTCTGTTCATATAATAACGGACACTGGGCTCGCCAATGCCCCTCCTGCTTACAGAAGGCACATTGATTTATGCCCAAGTCTGTCCGTCTTGGAGCAAAACTCTGCGACCCTCGCCCTCTTCCCCGTCCTCTCTCTACTTGCTGTAACAATACTCGAGTCTTCAAGTCCTTTGACTTCTTCTCTGTCCTGTCCTTGCTTTCATTCTCACGATGTTCATAATATTGAGCCATACTCAATATCGTCGAAGAGGTAGTAGTTGTCCAGGTGCTTTCAGCAGCCTGTAATCGAGCCAATACCTCCGGCAGCAGATTGGTCACGAATCGATTCACGAACAAACGTACCCCTCCTTCAGTGGCCAGGTCTTGTCCACTGAAGTCAATGAAAACTCCCTCAAATCTCGTAAAGAAATCTGATACACTCTCATCCTTCTTCTGCTTGCAGGCCGTCAACTTATCCCAATCCACCTTCCGGGGAGGGATCAGCGAATGCATATAATTGATTATCCTATCAGGAAGGGCCAATATTTCCGCCCGGGGCTTATTCCCTGGTTTACGATCTCTATCCCATTCCCGTAGCTGTTCCCAAGTTCCCCCAAATTCGGTTGCATGGTCCTGATCGTGTACCTGGCGCCAAATGTCCACCGGTACTAATAAAGCAAAGAATAGTTCAATGTCCGCCAACGTCATTACTGCGGAGGAAGCCGCCTCAGTAAGCTCTTTGTAATACGCGGTAGGATTCTTCCTGGGATCTGGTAACTGACTTTTTAGTGACAACACCTCACTTCGTTTCCAGGGGGTATACACCCATTGTTCCTGGAAACGCGCCTCCACTCTGGGACGAGTAACTACCCGAGGGCGTCTACCACTTCCGTAACTTCTGGATGGTAGATGGGGTGTACTTCCCGCATAGGGTACTGGGATAGCCCCGTAGGATTAGTCGACTGCAGACGGGTTCTATATGCCACCAAGGTCTGCACATTCCCATATACTTCTGGGATAAGGCGGGATCTATGGGTTTGTGTGACGATATCATATAATATGGCCGGGGCCCTTCCCTCCGTGTGTACCTGCTCCCATAATGATATAAGGCGGTTCGCCATATGTTCTAATGCATGCTGTTGCATTACCGGCTCGTAATCTCTCATGGTGCTCCAAATATCTGATAATGAATAAATGGGTTGCCGCATCCATTGGGATGCCTGTACAGCAATAGTTTCTTTTTCTTCTGTTCCCAAAGCCGAACGAGTAAACAACCTTTTACCCTCAGCTAAGGGAACCGGACGTGTCGGAGTGGTGGCAGCTGCTACTGGCGTAGTACTCGCGGAGGAGGAGGGCAGGACAGAAGGAGAAGTCATTGACCCGGATGGCAGCTGTGTTGTCCCAGCTGCTGCGGCTGTTAACAGTGATGGTAACATAGTAATCACCTCTGACACGGATGTGGACAGTCGGGAGAGTTCTGTCAAAGGAGAGGAACTGGGTGGAGCTGGAGGGGCTGAGGCCCCCGAGGTTCCTAAGGACACGGCCGAGGCCGGAGCAGAGACTCCGGCCACCTCCGGATACAGCCATTGAGGCACATAAGGAGGCGGTGGCCGTATATCCAATAAGTCTTTTATCTCATCTTCAGCATTGGGTCGAGTCACATAGCTCTTATCTACCTTTAATCGGAATTCACGGTTCATACAGTCTATTCCCTTTTCTGCTCGAGACCTATCATAAGCTATGGCCTTCTGAGTCACATTCTGTCCTGCCTTAGCCCTGGATTGCTTCTCCTCCCTTATCCGCCGCTGCTTGGATTCTTTCAGCCACGAACCCAGGGCATCAAACATAGCCTGACGGCTACGTCTGGAGAACAGTTGTTCCTGTAAGAAAGCAATTTTTTTCTCATCAAACGAGCCAGTCTTTGGCCATTGCAATTCTTCGTTACTTTTAGTATATTTATGCCACAGAGTACAAAACAATAAAGGGGTAATTCCATGCTTCACGTACATATAGTGGCTAGGACTGCCTTCCGGTGGGGCAGGCTGACTCTCAGCCAGCCGAGAGTCACCTGTCCGACAGCAACAGCTAAAACAATTCAACTTACTAAAACAAGGCATGGTGATTGATTCAATACAGACACAAATGGCATAAACCACAACCAAGAGTTACAACCCTTACCACCACAATCAGTGAGCCAGTCTCACACTAATCCATAATGTTTCCAACGATAGACATCCCCGACTACACCACAGATCCTCTCACTGCCTTCCTGGTTCACCACTGAGGCTTGTCCCGAGGAGGTCTGTGCCTCACCGCGGATATGTCTCGTGGCTACCCGGCTCGGGTCGTGAGTCTCCCAGGTGCAATCGGGCTACATTCCGCGCGCGGTTTATCAAATCAGAAAAAAGGGCCCATCAAATCGTACCAAATGTACATGTACTTTCAAATCAATGCCCAGCCATACAATTCGGGCTTCAAACCAACAGTGGCACCGCTCTCCAGCGCCTGCCTCAAAATCAATGCACCGCCCTAGAGCCTGTGCTTCAAATGCAACTACACGCCCCACTTCGCGTGCTTCAAAATCAAAACGTGCACTGCTTATAACCAGTGCTCCAAATCAAAATTCTACTCACCGGGTGCACCCTGGTATGAATGTCCGTTCTTCGCTGCCAACTCCTCTCGATCAACACGGTCCGTTTCTTGGGTTGAGCCCGTAGGACCCCGGTGAAGGGTGACTAGCAGCAGAGGGCATCCCACTCGAGCGCGCGGAGAGAAACCCTCGAGCTCGTCCTCCGCCCACCCGGCTAAGACGCCCTCGGACCTACCACCCGATTACGGGGAAGGTCAGACCCTATCACGGGGTCCCTTCGTGGTCGCCAACTGTTGTAACCAGAATTTCGTCCCAAGGGCCACACTTACCGGTGGCCCGCAATGTAAATCAAATAATGAGCAGTTGGCAACGTAGAAGGTTCAAGCGTTTATTGGCCAGACAGAAAACTCTACATAGAGGAGCCTCATCGATCCTCACCCATGAGGTGCGCCGAGGAAGACTGCTGGCTCCTTAACAAACTCATACTTTTATACATTATCAGCGCAACATACAAAGCCTTACAAGTGGAAAAGTACCCGCCCGTCCAGGCGCTCCTAATGAGCTCATCCTATATCTAGTTTCAGCGATACAAAAAAGGGTTACTATCTTTAAGAATAGAAGGTCGGCCGGGTGACTCCCTTCTCGTCCCACGTTCAGAAGGAATTTTGCTTGGTACTCCCTTTTAGCAGATGTGACCTTGCTTCTTGGTCATAAATACAATTCAGCCTGTCTTCTAAACTGGTGTGTGCTAAATGAGGAAAATATGGGCTCAGGGAACCACGTGATCGTAGTTCCTACACGACGAGAGAGTTAAGGGCCAAGATGGCCGCGGTCCTGTTTTCGGCCCTTTTCGTCGTACTAAACTATAATGACGAAGAGGGGCCTTATTGCGGGACTAAATCGAATAAGCTAAAATTAGTTACGCTATGCTAATCATATATTTTAATTTGAATCCTACAGTAGGGGTCGTGCTGGCGGTGATGTTGCAGGGTTTAGGGCAGTGCAGTGGTGTTCAGGCAGTGTTGGGGGTTTTGGTGGGGGTGGTGTTTCAGTGTTTAGGGCAATGGTGTTTGGGCAGTGTAGTGTGTCTTGCTGGGGGTGGTGTTTCAGGGTTTATGGCTGTGCAGTGGTGTTCGTGCAGTGTAGGGGGTCGTGCAGGGGGGTGGTGTTTCAGGGTTTAGGGCAGAGCAGTGGTGTTGGGGCAGTGTAGGGGGTGTTGCTGGGGGTGGTGTTTCAGTGTTTAGGACAGTGGTGTTCGGGAAGTGTAGGTGGTCTTGCTGGGGGTGGTGATTCAGGGTTTAGGGAAGTGCAGTGGTGTTCGGGCAGTATAGTGGGTCTTGCTGGGGCTAGTGTTTCAGGGTTTAGGGCAGTGCAGTGGTGTTTGGGCAGTGTAGGGGGTCGTGATGGGGCTGGTGTAGGAGAGAAGGGTCTGCTATCCTATGGTCACCCCAAATTTTTGCTTTTTGCTTCACTGGTTTTTGACATATTGAGGCTGTGGGCCTGCCAATCAGACCCCCAGCCTGCTGTTCTCTCTACTAAATTAAAACTATGCACCCTAGGTGCATAACCAATTGGAAGTGGATCACCCTGTCAGCCCCTGTACCAGTGTACACTAGGTACCCAGGGCATTGGTGTACCCAAGGCCTGCCAGGGGCTGAAGCATGTATTATTCCACCCCAGGCTTGGCCTAACAATTTGACACAACTGGCTGATCACTCAGCTGGGGTAAGTTGGTGTAATCACCACTTACTTAGGTGTAGTATACCTATACCTAACCTTAAATGGGACACATGGTAACCTATAAGTCACTCCTATGGCAGGCCTTAACAATCCTGAAGGCAGAGTGCTTGGTTCCATGTGAGATGGTGCTCTGGCATGAGCTGAGCCTGTCTGCAGTGGTCGGAACAACTTCCTTCTACTGTTTCCAGATATCGTCATACCATATACTCTTAAGTGCATTATGAACCTCGCGGTTAAATGCTATCTTTGGTTTGGCTTTATCAAAACATGTCGAATAAGGTGTCATACGAATTGGAATACTAACCCCTCGCCAATTCTGGCGACGGGGTTAGCATTCCACCCTTCTAGAGGGACACGACATGTACAGTACCTGAAACCCGGGTAAAATCAGACATAGCCTCAGCTCCACAAAATGGATGCTGCCACCACAGACACAAGTCTGCCCTCCTGCTGCTGGGAGTCCTTCCAGCTTGGGAGGTGTGGACAAAGGGTTTCCTGCCAGGGGAGGTGCGTGCACCACCCCAGACAGGATTTTGTGTATTGGTCAGGTAGGGCTTGAAAGAAACCAGACATGCCTGTGGCTCACAAGGAGCCTCGGTGCATATGCCAGTTCAAACCGGTCCTGGGGCACACCAGTCCCGGGCCTGGGGCGAGCTGGACAAAGGATTGGGGGTGTAACCACCCCCCTTCCTGGTCCCCCCATAGGGAGGGACCTAGCAGGTAGTCCGGCCCCTAGAATCCGCTTAAAGGTAGGAGCTGTGTCCTAAGACTTCAGACATCCTGGAATCAACTTAACACTAAGAAGAAGACGGGAACTTCGACGCTCTGCTGCACAGAGGACTGAAGCCAATCTCCCCTGTGGTCAGGGAGTGACCACCTTGCTAACGCAAGCACCATCCAGCGAATCAACGTCTGCTTTGCCGCCGCCTCCCGCCGGAGCCCGAGCCCAGAGACTGACAAGACCTGGACCTCCAGACCTCTCACCGCCCGATCCACAGTCCCTGAAAAGAGGAGACCCGTGGAGGCACCGAGACACGTGGAGCCAGCCATCTTGAAACGACCACGACAAGCTGACAAGCGCAACAACCGAGGCTCCCTCCAAGTTGTGCTTTGGGATCTGAGAAGCCCAACACCCGAGTAACATCTGCACCAAAGGTGAGCCCTCCAGCATCTCCACGATCTGCGTGGGGCCCTTCTGCATTTTGCCACTCGACGCGCCTAACCGGTTGCTGGCCCGCTGGCTAGTAGCCATCTTGGCGACGAACTCTACAAAATACACCGCTGGTCTGGTTGCTCCAGACTGGCCCTTGCTCCCCTCCAAAGGAGCAGTCCTTCTGACCTTGCTGGTCAGAACCATCAGCTTATTTCATCTCCTACAACAATTGCTTTTGCCAAGGCTTGGTTGTTTCGATCAAGTCGCCGACACCGCCGACAGCGAGAGTCTGCGTGGGACAGCTCGTGAACCGACTCCTGGACGTCGTTGACCTCCAGGGACCACGTGGCTGCAGAGACAAGCTACACCTTTCTTCCTGTTTGCACCCGACATTGCCTGGTACCCACCTGGTGCCACGCTGGTCACTGGCTAGTGACTGTGAACACTGTCCCCTCTGCTTACAGGTCTTCAGCATCCCCGATCCACTCTTGGATCCACTGCATCTCTCCCGGACCGACCGCCTGCAGCATCTTTGTCTTCAGGCTCCACGGAACAGATCGAAGAAACCCGACGCACTTCGAGGCCTGTGCACCTGCTTCCTGTGGGTGAGGTAAAGCTGGCACACCTGTGCCCAAGTGTAGTATTACATCTCTAGTGCCTGTGTTCCAAATCTTGAGTTCCTAGTCCATCCGGAAGATCCTCTTTGCAGTAACTTTGTACTTTTTACGCACCCATTGAAACCTATGGGAGCACGCGTGTGACTATTTGCTCTGCACACGCCACCCGTGGACCTCCTGGTCACTAACTGAAGTTAGCTCCTTGTAGGCCCAGCGATTCTAGAGGCCCTAGGCCTTTTCCCTTTTCTGTTCGTGGTACTTATACCACTATTTTAGTATATGGTTTGAGCGGCCACCAGGGCCTATCCATATAAAGTGCAACTTCTGTGTATTCTACTGTAATCTTGTTTGACGATTTGTGCTCCTGTGCTCATAAAGAGACTAGGGGTTACTTTGAGAAATAAATACATATATATTTTGAATATATATCTGTGTGGTGTCCTTTCATTGGTATAAAAGGGGGTTACATTTGGTAAAACAGCTGGCTTAACACGCTTCATGAGTTTAGCCTCAAAGACGGCTTAGCCTACGCTACCACTAGGGCAGCTAGTCCGAAAAGGTTGACTTACAACCACACCATAAGGGTTGCTTGGCATGGTACAAGGTGATCACTTTAACTAGTGAGCATCATATACCAGGCCAACTTCTCACAGCTGGTTTCAGGGTTTAGGGCACAACAGTGGTGTTCGGGCAGTGTAGGGGTTGATGCTGTGGGTGGTGTTTTAGGGCAGTGCAGTGGTGTTTGGGCAGTGTAGGCCGTTGTGATGGGGGTGATGTTTTAGGGTTTAGGGCAGTGCAGTTGTGTTCGGGCAGTGTAGGCGGTCATGTTGTGGGTGGTCTTTCAGGGTTTAGGGCAGTGCAGTGATGTTCGGGCATTGTAGGGGGTCATGCTGGGGGTGGTGTTGCAGGGTTTAGGTTAGCGCAGTGGTGTTCGGGCAGTGTAGGGGGTCTTGCAGGGGGTGGTGTTTCAGGGTTTAGAGCAGTGCAGTGGTGTTCGGGCAGTGTAGGGGGTCACGCTGGGGTGGTGTTTTAGGGTTTAGGGAAGAGCAGTGGTGTTTGGGCAGTGTAGGGGGTCTTGCAGAGGATGGTGTTTCAGGGTTTAGGGCAGTGATGTTAGGGCAGTGTAGGGGGTCGTGCCGGGGCTGGTGTTTCAAGGTTTAGGGCAGTGCAGTGGTGTTCGGGAAGTATAGGGGGTCGTGCTGAGGCTAGTGTTTCATAGTTTAGGGCAGTGCAGTGGTGTTCGTGCAGTATAGGGGGTCATGCTGTGGCTGGAGTTTCAGGGTTTAGGGCAGAGCAGTGATGTTCGGGCAGTGTAGAGGGTCTTGCAGGAGGTGGTGTTTCAGGGTTTAGGGCAGTGGTGTTCGGGCAGTGTAGGGGGTCGTGCTGGGGCTGGTGTTTCAGGATTTAGGGCAGTGCAGTGGTGTTTGGGCAGTGTAGGGGGTCATGCTGGGACTGGTGTTTCAGGGTTTAGGGCAGAGCAGTGGTGTTCGGGCAGTGTAGGGGGTCGTTCTGGTGTAGGTGTTTTAGGGTATAGGTCAGAGTAGTAGTGTTCGAGCAGGGTAGAGGGTCGTACTGGTGGTGTTTCAGGGTTTAGGGCAGTTCAGTGGTGTTCGGGCAGGGTAGGGGGTCATGCAGGGTGTGGTGTTTCAGGGTTTAGGACAGTGCAGTGGTGTTCAGGCAGTGTTGGGGGTTTTGCTGGGGGTGGTGTTTCAGTGTTTAGGGCAGTGGTGTTCGGGAAGAGTAGGTGGTCTTGCTGAGGGTGGTGCTTCAGGGTTTAGGGCAGTGCAGTGGTGTTTGGGCAGTATTGGAGGGTCTTCCTGGGGCTAGTGTTTCAGGGTTTAGGTTAGTGCAGTGGTGTTCGGGCATTGTAGGGGGTCGTGATGGGGCTGGTGTTTCAGGGTTTAGGGCAGTGCAGTGGTGTTCGGGCAGTGTTGGAGGTTTTGCTGGGGGTGGTGTTTCACTGTTTAGGGCAGTGGTGTTTGGAAAGTGTAGGTGGTATTGCTGGGAGTGGTGTTTCAGGGTTTAGGGCAGTGCAGTGATGTTCGGGCAGTATAGGGGGTTTGCTGGGCTAGTGTTTCAGGGTTTAGGGCAGTGCAGTGGTGTTCGGGCAGTGTGGGGGTCGTGCTGGGGATGGTGTTTCAGGGTTTAGGGCAGTGGTGTTCGGGCAGTGTACGGGGTCGTGCTGGGGCTGGTGTTTCAGGATTTAGGGCAGTGCAGTGCTGTTCGGGCAGTGTAGGGGATCTTGCAGGAGGTGGTGTTTCAGGGTTTAGAGCAGTGCAGTGGTGTTCAGGCAGTGTTAGGGGCTCATTCTGCGGCTGGTGTTTCAGGGTTTAGGGCAGAGCAGTGGTGTTCGGGCAGTGTAGGGGGTCGTGCTGGGGCTGGTGTTTCAGGGTTTAGGGCAGTGCAGTGGTGTTCGGGCAGTGTGGGAGTTCGTGCTGGGGATGGTGTTTCAGGGTTTAGGGCAGTGTGTTCGGGCAGTGTAGGGGGTCGTGCTGGGGCTGTTGATTCAGAGTTTAGGGCAGTGCACTGGTGTTCGGACAGTGTAGGGGGTAGTGCTGGGGCTGGTGTTTCAGGGTTTAGGGCAGTGCATTGGTGTTCGGGCAGTGTAGGGGTGTCTTGCAGGAGGTGGTGTTTCAGGGTTTAGAGCAGTGCAGTGGTGTTCAGGCAGTGTAGGGGCTCATGCTGCAGCTGGTGTTTCAGGGTTAAGGGCAGAGCAGTGGTGTTCGGGCAGTATAGGGGGTCATGCTGGGGCTAGTGTTTCATGGTTTAGGGCAGTGCAGTGGTGTTCGGTAGGCCTGGGCAAAAATTTCGTTCCGTTCGCGGAAATTGCGATAATTTGACATTTTTGCGTTCCGCGGAGAGCGCGAAAATGTCAAAAATTCCGGTTTCCGCAGCTTGGCGATAATTTGTTTCTTGCTCGCGCTGTAAAATGATACATTCTCGCGCGCGCGCGATCGCCTTACCTGAATCCCTGCGTTCGCCGACAAGTTTTCTTGATATGGTCGCGTTCTCCATGAGATGTTGTATTGTTTTTAGCCATTTGCGCTGTCTCGCGACAGTTCGCGCCCGCAGTGACGTCATGCGTCGCGCGATCACGTCTTTCTTCTCGCGATCATGCACCGCGAGAACAACTCAAAACAAGATGGCCGCGCCCGCAAGCAACCACATGGGTAAGTTGGCGACCCGCAACCATGCAGAAAATCTCGCGAACATGCCGGAAAAAAACTTCCGCATCTTTGCGATATTTCTGCTTGTTTGCGATAATTTTAAACATTCTCGCGATAATTTGCGAAGGTTAATTCCGCAAATTCCGCCCACCCCTAGTGTTCGGGCAGTAGAGGGAGTCATGCTGCGGCTGGTGTTTCAGGGTTTAGGGCAGAGCAGTGGTGTTCGGGCAGTGTAGGGGGTATTGCAGGGGGTGGTGTTTCAGGGTTTAGGGCAGTGGTGTTCGGGCAGTGTAGGGGGTCGTGCTGGGGCTGGTGTTTTAGGGTTTAGGGCAGTACAGTGGTGTTCGGGCAGTGTAGGGGGTTGTGCTGTGGGTGGTGTTTCAGGGTTTAGGGCAGTGCAGTGGTGTTCGGGCAGTGTAGTGGGTCATGCTGGGACTGGTGTTTCAGGGTTTAGGGCAGAGCAGTGGTGTTCGGGCAGTGTAGGGGGTTGTGCTGTGGGTGGTGTTTCAGGGTTTAGGGCAGTGCAGTGGTGTTCGGGCAGTGTAGTGGGTCATGCTGGGACTGGTGTTTTAGGGTTTAGGGAAGAGCAGTGGTGTTCAGGGAGTGTTGGGGGTTTTGCTGGGGTTTGTGTTTTAGTTTTTAGGGCAGTGGTGTTCGGGAAGTGTAGGTGGTCTTGCTGGGGGTGGTGTTTCAGGGTTTAGGACAGTGCAGTGGAGTTCGGGCAGTGTAGGGGGTCGTGATGGGGCTGGTGTTTCAGGGTTTAGGGCAGAACAGTGGTGTTCGGGCATTGTAGGGGTTGATGCTGTGGGTGGTGTTTAAGGGCAGTGCAGTGGTGTTCGGGCAGTGTAGGGCGTTGTGCTGGGGGTGGTGTTTAGGGTTTAGGGCAGAACACTGGTGTTCAAGCAGTGTAGGGGGTTGTGCTGTGGGTGGTGTTTCAGGGTTTAGGGCAATGCAGTGGTGTTCGGGCAGTGTAGGCGGTCGTGCTGGGGGTGGTCTTTCAGGGTTTAGGGCAGTGCAGTGGTGTTCAGGCATTGTAGGGGGTCATGCTGGGGGTGGTGTTGCAGGGTTTAGTTTAGTGCAGTGGTGTTCGGGCAGTGTAGGGGGTCTTGCAGGGGGTGGTGTTTCAGGAATTAGAGCAGTGCAGTGGTGTTAGGGCAGTGTAGGGGGTCGCGCTTGGGGTGGTGTTTTAGGGTTTAGGGAAGTGCAGTGGTGTTTGGGCAGTGTAGGGGGTCTTGCAGAGGGTGGTGTTTCAGGGTTCAGGGCAGTGCACTGGTGTTCGGGCAGTGTAGGGGGTCATGCTGGGGCTGGTGTTTCAGGGTTTAGGGCAGTGCAGTGGTGTTTGGGCAGTGTAGGGGCTCATGCTGGGGCTGGTGTTTCAGGATTTAGGGCAGTGCAGTGGTGTTCGGGCAATGTAGGGGGTCATGCTGGGACTGGTGTTTCAGGGTTTAGGGCAGAGCAGTGGTGTTCCGGCCGTGTAGGGGTCATTCTGGAACAGGTGTTTTACGGTTTATGGAAGAGCAGTGGTGTTCGGGCAGTGTAGGGGGATGTGCGGGGGGTGGTGTTTTAGGGTATAGGGCAGAGCAGTGGTGTTCGAGCAGGCTAGATGGTCGTGCTGGTGGTGTGTCAGGGTTTAGGGCAGTTCTGTGATGTTCGGGCAGGGTAGGGGGTAATGCAGGGGGTGGTGTTTCAGGGTTTAGGGCAGTGCAGTGGTGTTCGGGCAGTGTTGGGGGTTTTGCTGGGAGTGGTCTTTCAGTGTTTAGGGCAGTGGTGTTCGGGCAGTGTAGGTGGGTTTGCTGGGGGTGGTGTTTCAGGGTTTATGGCAGTGCAGTTGTGTTCGGGCAGTGTAGGTTGTAGTGCAGGGGGGTGGTGTTTCAGGGTTTAGGGCAGTGCAGTGGTGTTCAGGCAGTGTAGGAGGTCTTGCTGGGGGTGGTGTTTCAGGGTTTAGGGCAGAACAGTGGTGTTCGGGCATTGTAGGGGTTGATGCTGTGGGTGGTGTTTTAGGGCAGTGCAGTGGTGTTCGGGCAGTGTAGGGTGTTGTGCTGGGAGGGGTGTTTTAGGTTTCAAGGTAGTACAGTGGTGTTCGGGCAGTGTAGGGGGTCATGCTGTGGGTGTTGTTTCAGGGTTTAGGGCAGTGCAGTGGTGTTCGAGCAGTGTAGGCGGTCGTGCTGGGGGTGGTCTTTCAGGGTTTAGGGCAGTGCAGTGGTGTTCAGGCATTGTAGGGGGTCATGCTAGGGGTGGTGTAGCAGGGTTTAGTTTAGTGCAGTGGTGTTCGGGCAGTGTAGGGGGTCTTGCAGGGGGTGGTGTTTCAGGGTTTAGAGCAGTGCAGTGGTGTTTGGGCAGTGTAGGGGGTCTTGCAGAGGGTGGTGTTTCAGGGTTTAGGGCAGTGCAGTTGTGTTCGGGCAGTGTAGGGGGTCATGCTGGGGCTGGTGTTTCAGGGTTTAGAGCAATGCAGTGGTGTTTGGGCAGTGTAGGGGGTCTTGCAGAGGGTGGTGTTTCAGGGTTTAGGGCAGTGCAGTTGTGTTCGGGCAGTGTAGGGGGTCATGCTGGGGCTGGTGTTTCAGGATTTAGGGCAGTGCAGTGGTGTTCGGGCAGTGTAGGGGGTCATGCTGGGACTGGTGTTTCAGGGTTTAGGGCAGAGCAGTGGTGTTCCGGCAGTGTAGGGGTCATTCTGGGGCAGGTGTTTTAGGGTTTAGGGAAGAGCAGTGGTGTTCGGGCAGTGTAGGGGATGTGCGGGGGGTGGTATTTTAGGGTATAGGGCAGAGCAGTGGTGTTCGAGCAGGCTAGATGGTCATGCTAGTGGTGTGTCAGGGTTTAAGGCAGTTCTGTGGTGTTCGGGCAGGGTAGGGGGTCATGCAGGGGGTGGTGTTTCAGGTTTTAGGGCAGTGCAGTGGTGTTCGGGCAGTGTTGGGGGTTTTGCTGGGAGTGGTCTTTCAGTGTTTAGGGCAGTGGTGTTCGGGCAGTGTAGGTGGGTTTGCTGGAGGTGGTGTTTCAGGGTTTCTGGCAGTACAGTGGTGTTCGGGCAGTGTAGGTTGTAGTGCCGGGGGTGGTGTTTCAGGGTTTAGGGCAGTGCAGTGGTGTTCGGGCAGTGTAGGAGGTCTTGCTGGGGGTGGTGCTTCAGGGTTTAGGGCAGTGCAGTGGTGTTTGGGCAGTGTGGGGGATCGTGCTGGGGATGGTGTTTCAGGGTTTTGGACAGTGCAGTAGTGTTCGGGCAGTGTAAGGGGTCTTGCTGGGGCTGGTGTTTCAGGGTTTAGGGCAGTGCAGTGGTGTTCGGGCAGTGTGGGGGGTCGTGCTGGGGATGGTGTTTCAGGGTTTAGGGCAGTGCAGTGGTGTTCGGGCATTGTAGGGGGTCGTGCTGGGCCTGGTGTTTAAGGGTTTTGGGCAGTGCAGTGTTGTACGGGGAGTGTAGGGGGTTGTGCTGGTGCTATTGTTTCAGGGTTTAGGGCAGTGCAGTGGTGTTCGGGCAGTGTAGGGGGTCATACTGAGGATGGTGTTTCAGGGTTTAGGGAACTGCAGTGCTGTTCGGGCAGTATATAGGGTTTTGCGGGGGCAGGTGTTTCAGGGTTTAGGGCAGTGCAGTGGTGTGCGGGCAGTGTAGGGGGTCGTGTTGGGGCTGGTGTGTCAGGGTTTATGGCAGAGCAGTGGTGTTCGGGCAGTGTAGGGGGACGTGCTTGGGGTGGTGTTTCAGGGTTTAGGGCAGAGCAGTGGTGTTCGGGCAGTGTAAGATGTAGTCCTGGGGGTGGTGTTTCAGGGTTTAGGGGTTTGCAGTGGTGTTCGGGCAGTGTAGGGGTTCGTGCAGGGGGTGGTGTTTTAGGGCAGAGTAGTGGTGTTCAGGCAGTGTTGGGGGTTTTCCTGGGGGTGGTGTTTCAGTGTGTAGGACAGTCGTGTTCGGGCAGGGGGTGGTGTTTCAGGGTTTATGGCAGTGCAGTGGTGTTTTGGCAGTTTAGGGGGTCATGCTGGGGCTGGTGTTTCAGGGTTTAGGGCAGTGCACTGGTGTTCGGGGAGTGTAGAGGGTCGTGCTGGGGCTGGTGTTTCACGGTTTAGGGCATTGCAGTGTTGTTCAGGTAGTGTAGGGGGTCGTGCTGGGGTGGTGTTTCAGGGTTTAGGGCAGTGCAGTGGTGTTCGGGCAGTGTAGTGGTTCATGCGGGGGGTGTTTCAGGGTTTAGGGCAGTGCAGTGCAGTGGTGTTCGGGCAGTGTAGGGGGTCGTGCTGGGGCTGGTGTTTCAGGGTTTCAGGCAGAGCAGTGGTGTTCGGGCAGTGTAGGGGTTCGTGCTGGGGGTGGTGTTTTAGGGCAGTGCAGTGGTGTTCGGCCAGAGTAGGCAGTCATTTTGGGGGTGGTGTTTCAGGGTTTAGGGCAGTGCAGTGGTGTTCAGGCAGTGTTGGGGGTTTTGGTGGGGGTGGGGTTTTTGAGTGTTTAGGGCAATGGTGTTTGGGCAGTGTAGTGGGTCTTGCTGGGGGTGGTGTTTCAGGTTTTATGGCTGTGCAGTGGTGTTCGTGCAGTGTAGGGGGTCGTGCAGGGGGGTGGTGTTTCAGGGTTTAGGGCAGTGCAGTGGTGTTGGGGCAGTGTAGGGGGTGTTGCTGGGGGTGGTGTTTCAAGGTTTAGGGCAGTGCAGTGGTGTTCGGGCAGTGTGGGGGGTCATGCTGGGGATGGTGTTTTAGGGTTTAGGGCAGTGCAGTGGTGTTCAGGCAGTGTAGGGGGTTTTGCTGGGGGTGGTGTTTCAGTGTTTAGGGCAGTGGCGTTCGGGAAGTGTAGGTGGTCTTGCTGGGGGGGTGTTTCAGGGTTTAGGGCAGTGCAGTGGTGTTCGGGCAGTATAGTGGGTCTTGCTGGGGCTAGTGTTTCAGGGTTTAGGGGAGTGCAGTGGTGTTTGGGCAGTGTAGGGGGTCGTGATGGGGATGGTTTCAGGGTTTAGGGCACAACAGTGGTGTTCGGGCAGTGTAGGGTTTGATGCTGTGGGTGGTGTTTTAGGGCAGTGCAGTGGTGTTTGGGCAGTGTAGGGGGTCTTGCAGAGGGTGGTGTTTCAGGGTTTAGAGCAGTGATGTTCGGGAAGTGTAGGGGGTCATGCTGGGGCTGGTGTTTGAAGGTTTAGGGCAGTGCAGTGGTGTTCGGGCAGTATAGGGTGTCGTGCTGAGGCTAGTGTTTCATAGTTTAGGGCAGGGCAGTGGTGTTCGGGCAGTATAGGGGGGTCATGCTGTGGCTGGAGTTTCAGGGTTTAGGGCAGAGCAGTGGTGTTCGGGCAGTGTAGGGGGTCTTGCAGGAGGTGGTGTTTCAGGGTTTAGGGCAGTGGTGTTCGGGCAGTGTAGGGGGTCGTGCTGAGGCTGGTGTTTCAGGATTTAGGGCAGTGCAGAGGTGGTTTAGCAGTGTAGAGGGTCATGCTGGGACTGGTGTTTCAGGGTTTAGGGCAGAGCAGTGGTGTTCGGGCAGTGTAGGGGGTCGTTCTGGGGTAGGTGTTTTAGGGTATAGGTCAGAGTAGTGGTGTTCGGGCAGTGTAAGGGGATGTGCAGGGTGGTGTTTTACGGTATAGGGCAGAGCAGTGGTGTTCGAGCAGGGTATAGGGTCGTACTGGTGGTGTTTCAGGGTTTAGGGCAATGCAGTGGTGTTCGGGCAGGGTAGGGGGTCGTGCTGGGCCTGGTGTTTAAGGGTTTTGGGCAGTGCAGTGTTGTACGGGGAGTGTAGGGGGTTGTGCTGGTGCTATTGTTTCAGGGTTTAGGGCAGTGCAGTGGTGTTCGGGCAGTGTAGGGGGTCATACTGAGGATGGTGTTTCAGGGTTTAGGGAACTGCAGTGCTGTTCGGGCAGTATATAGGGTTTTGCGGGGGCAGGTGTTTCAGGGTTTAGGGCAGTGCAGTGGTGTGCGGGCAGTGTAGGGGGTCGTGTTGGGGCTGGTGTGTCAGGGTTTATGGCAGAGCAGTGGTGTTCGGGCAGTGTAGGGGGACGTGCTTGGGGTGGTGTTTCAGGGTTTAGGGCAGAGCAGTGGTGTTCGGGCAGTGTAAGATGTAGTCCTGGGGGTGGTGTTTCAGGGTTTAGGGGTTTGCAGTGGTGTTCGGGCAGTGTAGGGGTTCGTGCAGGGGGTGGTGTTTTAGGGCAGAGTAGTGGTGTTCAGGCAGTGTTGGGGGTTTTCCTGGGGGTGGTGTTTCAGTGTGTAGGACAGTCGTGTTCGGGCAGGGGGTGGTGTTTCAGGGTTTATGGCAGTGCAGTGGTGTTTTGGCAGTTTAGGGGGTCATGCTGGGGCTGGTGTTTCAGGGTTTAGGGCAGTGCACTGGTGTTCGGGGAGTGTAGAGGGTCGTGCTGGGGCTGGTGTTTCATGGTTTAGGGCATTGCAGTGTTGTTCAGGTAGTGTAGGGGGTCGTGCTGGGGTGGTGTTTCAGGGTTTAGGGCAGTGCAGTGGTGTTCGGGCAGTGTAGTGGTTCATGCGGGGGGTGTTTCAGGGTTTAGGGCAGTGCAGTGGTGTTCGGGCAGTGTAGGGGGTCGTGCTGGGGCTGGTGTTTCATGGTTTAGGGCAGAGCAGTGGTGTTCGGGCAGTATTGGGGATGTGCTTGGGGTAGTGTTTCAGGGTTTCAGGCAGAGCAGTGGTGTTCGGGCAGTGTAGGGGTTCGTGCTGGGGGTGGTGTTTTAGGGCAGTGCAGTGGTGTTCGGCCAGAGTAGGCAGTCATTTTGGGGGTGGTGTTTCAGGGTTTAGGACAGTGCAGTGGTGTTCAGGCAGTGTTGGGGGTTTTGGTGGGGGTGGGGTTTTTGAGTGTTTAGGGCAATGGTGTTTGGGCAGTGTAGTGGGTCTTGCTGGGGGTGGTGTTTCAGGTTTTATGGCTGTGCAGTGGTGTTCGTGCAGTGTAGGGGGTCGTGCAGGGGGGTGGTGTTTCAGGGTTTAGGGCAGTGCAGTGGTGTTGGGGCAGTGTAGGGGGTGTTGCTGGGGGTGGTGTTTCAGGGTTTAGGGCAGTGCAGTGGTGTTCGGGCAGTGTGGGGGGTCATGCTGGGGATGGTGTTTTAGGGTTTAGGGCAGTGCAGTGGTGTTCAGGCAGTGTAGGGGGTTTTGCTGGGGGTGGTGTTTCAGTGTTTAGGGCAGTGGCGTTCGGGAAGTGTAGGTGGTCTTGCTGGGGGGGTGTTTCAGGGTTTAGGGCAGTGCAGTGGTGTTCGGGCAGTATAGTGGGTCTTGCTGGGGCTAGTGTTTCAGGGTTTAGGGCAGTGCAGTGGTGTTTGGGCAGTGTAGGGGGTCGTGATGGGGATGGTTTCAGGGTTTAGGGCACAACAGTGGTGTTCGGGCAGTGTAGGGTTTGATGCTGTGGGTGGTGTTTTAGGGCAGTGCAGTGGTGTTTGGGCAGTGTAGGGGGTCTTGCAGAGGGTGGTGTTTCAGGGTTTAGAGCAGTGATGTTCGGGAAGTGTAGGGGGTCATGCTGGGGCTGGTGTTTGAAGGTTTAGGGCAGTGCAGTGGTGTTCGGGCAGTATAGGGTGTCGTGCTGAGGCTAGTGTTTCATAGTTTAGGGCAGGGCAGTGGTGTTCGGGCAGTATAGGGGGGTCATGCTGTGGCTGGAGTTTCAGGGTTTAGGGCAGAGCAGTGGTGTTCGGGCAGTGTAGGGGGTCTTGCAGGAGGTGGTGTTTCAGGGTTTAGGGCAGTGGTGTTCGGGCAGTGTAGGGGGTCGTGCTGAGGCTGGTGTTTCAGGATTTAGGGCAGTGCAGAGGTGGTTTAGCAGTGTAGAGGGTCATGCTGGGACTGGTGTTTCAGGGTTTAGGGCAGAGCAGTGGTGTACGGGCAGTGTAGGGGGTCGTTCTGGGGTAGGTGTTTTAGGGTATAGGTCAGAGTAGTGGTGTTCGGGCAGTGTAAGGGGATGTGCGGGGTGGTGTTTTACGGTATAGGGCAGAGCAGTGGTGTTCGAGCAGGGTAGAGGGTCGTACTGGTGGTGTTTCAGGGTTTAGGGCAATGCAGTGGTGTTCGGGCAGGGTAGGGGGTCGTGCAGGGTGTGGTGTTTCAGGGTTTAGGGCAGTGCAGTGGTGTTCAGGCAGTGTTGGGGGTTTTGCTGGGGGTGGTGTTTCAGTGTTTAGGGCAGTGGTGCTTGGGAAGAGTAGGTGGTCTTGCTGGGGGTGGTGCTTCAGGGTTTAGGGCAGTACAGTGGTGTTCGGGCAGTATAGGGGGTCTTCCTGGGGCTAGTGTTTCAGGGTTTAGGTTAGTGCAGTGGTGTTCGGGCATTATAGGGGGTCGTGATGGGGCTGGTGTTTCAGGGTTTAGGGCAGTGCAGTGGTGTTCGGGCAGTGTTGGAGGTTTTGCTGGGGGTGGTGTTTCAGTGTTTAGGGCAGTGGTGTTTGGAAAGTGTAGGTGGTATTGCTGGGGGTGGTGTTTCAGGGTTTAGGGCAGTGCAGTGATATTCGGGCAGTATAGGGGGTCTTGCTGGGCTAGTGTTTCAGGGTTTAGGGCAGTGCCGTGGTGTTTGGGCAGTGTGGGGGGTCATGCTGGGGATGGTGTTTCAGGGTTTTGGACAGTGCAGTAGTGTTCGGGCAGTGTAAGGGGTCTTGCTGGGGCTGGTGTTTCAGGGTTTAGGGCAGTGCAGTGGTGTTCGAGCAGTGTGGGGGGTCGTGCTGGGGATGGTGTTTTAGGGTATAGGTCAGAGTAGTGGTGTTCGGGCAGTGTAAGGGGATGTGCGGGGTAGTGTTTTAGGGTATAGGGCAGAGCAGTTGTGTTCGAGCAGGGTAGAGGGTCGTACTGGTGGTGTTTCAGGGTTTAGGGCAGTGCAGTGGTGTTCGGGCAGGGTAGGGGGTGGTGCAGGGTGTGGTGTTTCAGGGTTTAGGGCAGTGCAGTGGTGTTCAGGCAGTGTTGGGGGTTTTGCTGGGGGTGGTGTTTCAGTGTTTAGGGCAGTGGTGTTCGGGAAGAGTAGGTGGTCTTGCTGAGGGTGGTGCTTCAGGGTATAGGGTAGTGCAGTGGTGTTCGGGCAGGGTAGGGGGTTGTGCAGGGGGGTGGTGTTTCAGGGTTTAGGGCAGTGCAGTGGGGTTCGTGGAGTGTAGGGGGTCTTGCTGGGTGTGGTGTTTCAGGGTATAGGGCAGTGCAGTGGTGTTCGGGCAGTGTGGGGTTCGTGCTGGGGCTGGTGTTTCAGGGTTTAGGGCAGAGCAGTAGTGCTCTGGCAGTGTAGAGGGACGTGCTTGGGTTGGTGTTTCAGGGTTTAGGGCGAGCAGTGGTGTTCGGGTAGTGTAGGGGTTTGTGCTGGGGGTGGTGTTTCAGGGTTAAGGGCAGTGCATTGGTGTTCGGGCAGTGTAGGGGTTTGTGCTGGGGATGGTGTTTTAGGGTTTAGGGCAGTGCAGTGTTGTTCGGGCAGTGTAGGGGGTCGTGCTGTGGGTGGTGTTTCAGGGTTTAGGGCAGTGCAGTGGTGTTTGGGTAGGGCAGGCAGTCGTGCTGGGGGTGGTATTTCAGGGTTTATGGCAGTGCAGTGGTGTTCGGGCATTGTAGGGGGTCGTGCTGGGGGTGGTGTTGCAGGGTTTAGGGCAGTACAGTGGTGGTCGGGCAGTGTATGGCGTCTTGCAGGAGGTGGTGTTTTAGTGTTTAGAGCAGTGCAGTGGTGTTCGGGCAGTGTAGGGGGTCATGCTGCGGCTGGTGTTTCAGGGTTTAGGGCAGAGCAGTGGTGTTCGGGCAGCATGGGGGGTCATGCTGGGGCTGGTGTTTCATGGTTTAGGGCAGTTCAGTGGTGTTCGGGCAGTTCAGGGGTGTTAGACGGCGACCTCAGAGGAGCCCGGAAGGGGGGTCCTGACTACCCTGAGTCCCACCCGTGTAGTATCGTAGCCGGGCACTGGCGGGAGATTCCCCAGGGGGAGGAATCTCGCAACTAGGATCGTACTTCTGGCACCACACGACACAGAGAGACCACACTGGGTATTCTCAGAAAACAAGCTTTATCAAATAGGTATCACTGCAAATATGTACAAGGTGAGCACGGGCTCAAGAGTCTCGGAAAGGTAGGGGGTAGCGGGACTGTCTCTGGTAACGGTTCAAAGCAGGGACGTATCCGGCGCACAGCTCACAATCCTCGAGCTGGGGGATACGTGGTCGGAGTCGGGGTCCGGCGGGACCGTGAGAGTCTGGGGGAGCCGCGAGTCACTCAGCGGGCTCAGGTACAGGTTCGGAGGTCTTACGATCTTCAAGGAGCCGCGAGTCACTCAGCAGGGCTCAGGTACAAGTTCGGAGGTCTTACGATCTTCAGGGAGCCGCGAGTCACTCAGCAGGGCTCAGGTACAAGTTCGGAGGTCTTACGATCTTCAGGGAGCCGCGAGTCACTCAGCAGGGCTCAGGTACGAGTTCGGAGGTCTTACGATCTTCAGGGAGCCGCGAGTCACTCAGCAGGGCTCAGGTAGGTTCAAGTTCCAGGAGCCGCGACCGCGTCGGCAGGCTCTCGTTGTTCCAGCGTCGAATCTACCGGACAGTCTCAGAGCACCCCTTGTTATAGGTCGACCCCTCTTTGATGTCCGGAGTCTGTGCAGGCAGGGGTCTTGTCACCTGGGGGGCCGCTTGTCGGGGTTTCCTGCTATTGTCTTTTGATCCTTTCAGGGCCGGGTCGGGAGGAGTCCCAGACACCCAGCAGGCATGGAGCCAGCCCGCAGGGAGGCCGGAGGGCCGATCGAAACCCATCGTCCCAGGGGAGTTAGAGGTGCGATAGAAACTGCTCCTCCCTCTCTCACCCCCTGGAAGCGTGATGTCCTCCAGCCGGAGTGGCGCCTCGAGGCCCGGGTCGCGCTGGGGCCGGGCGGCCATCTTGTTGCATGGAGTGGGCACGCGGGCCCGGGGTGGCCGAAAGGAGAGAGGCCATGGACGGGGATGTCCGGGGTTGGTGCGGGTGTCCTGGTGGGAAGGGTCGGCTGGGCCGTGTGCTTGGGCTGCAGGTACCAGGTTTCGGTGGTGCGGGGGCACGGAGGGCCATTCTACGAGGCCGGGTCCAACACGCGTCCCCCCCAGCTGAAAGCCGGAGAGAACTGCCCATCACCTTGGGGGGTTCTCTTCGCTGAGGCGGAAGAACCGGGAGAGGCCGTCAGCGTTGGCGTGGTCCGTACCAGGGCGGTGTTCTACGGTGAAGTCCATTCCCTGGAGGGAGATTGACCACCGCAGTAGCTTGGGGTTTTCTCCTCGCATCTGCATGAGCCATCGCAAGGGCCGATGGTCAGTTTGGACTCTGAAATGAGTGCCGAACAGGTAAGGTCGTAGTTTTTTTAGTGCCCAGACCACGGCAAAGGCTTCGCGCTCTATGGTGCTCCACCTCTGTTCTCGGGGGAGCAGCCGCCGACTGAGGAAGGCGACGGGCTGGTCTAGGCCTTGATCATTCACTTGGGACAGGACGGCCCCAATGCCACGCTCGGAGGCGTCGGTCTGGACTAGGAACTCCTTGGTGTAGTCGGGAGCCTGGAGGACGGGGCAGTGCACCTGGCCTTTTTTAGAGCATCGAAAGCTTCCTGGCAGGCAGCCGTCCACTGCACCTTCTTTGGCTGTTTTTTAGACGTGAGTTCAGTGAGAGGGCCGACCAGGCTGCCATACCCCCGAATGAATCGGCGGTAGTAGCCCGTGAGTCCCAGAAAGGCTCGGACCTCCGTTTGGGTGATGGGTGGTTCCCATGCCAGGATGGCGTCGATTTTTGGCTGTAGAGGGGCGACCTGGCCACTCCCGACTTGGTGCCCCAGGTAGACTACGGATCCTTGCCCGATCTGGCACTTGCTGGCTTTTACAGTGAGGCCTGCCTGGCGCAGGGCGGTTAGCACTCTCCGGAGGTGCTGGAGGTGCTCACTCCACTCTGAACTGAAGACAGCGATGTCGTCCAGATAGGCCGCGCTGAACTGTTCTAGCCCGGCCAGGACCCTATTCACCAGTCTCTGGAAAGTGGCCGGGGCATTTTTCATCCCGAAGGGCATCACGCGGAAGCGGTAGTGCCCATCGGGGGTGGAGAAAGCAGACCGCTCCTTGGCCCCTTCGGTGAGCGCAATCTGCCAGTATCCGCAGGTGAGGTCGAAAGTGCTGAGGAACCGGGCGGCCCCTAGTCGGTCAATGAGCTCGTCGGCTCGTGGAATGGGGTGGGCATCGGCTCGGGTAATGTCATTGAGCCCCCGGTAATCCACGCAGAACCGGAGCTCGGGGGCGACACCGGGGGCTGCTGCCTTCGGAACCAGGACCACGGGGCTGGCCCAGGGACTGTCAGAGGGCTCGATCACCCCCAGGGTCAACATCTTCGAGACTTCAGCTTGAATGCAGGACCGGACCCGGTCAGGAACCCGGTAGGCTCGGTGTCTCACCGGCGTGCTGTCCCCGGTGTCCACATCGTGAACACACCAGTTGGTGACCCGTGGGGTCAGGGAGAAGAGGTCGGAAAATTGTCTGAGGAGCTGGCGGCAGTCCGCTTGTTGCTGGGCAGTGAGGGCTGGGGAGAGGTTCACTCCCTCCACGGAGCCATCCTGCGCCTTGACACACAAGAGGTCCGGGAGGGGATTCGACTCATCTTCGGCCCCGTCATCGGTGGCCAGCAGGAGGCTCAGTTCTGTCCGCACGAAGTGAGGCTTGAGGCGGTTCACGTGCAGGACCCGGAGGGGGTCCCGAGGCGACTGGACGTCCACCAAGTAGGTGACTTGACTCTTCCTCTCAACCACTTTGTAGGGCCCAGTCCATCGGTCCTGGAGGGCGCCAGGCTTCACGGGGGCCATGACCCACACCTGCTGGCCCGGCTGGAACTCGACCAGAGTAGCATTCTGGTCGTACCAGCGCTTCATTTCTTCTTGACTCGCCTCCAGGTTGGCCTCGGCCAGTTCTCGGAACCTCCTGGTCTGGTTCCGGAGGGCCAGGACATATTGGAACATATCTCGGGGGGTGGTCTGGGGTGCTGCCTCCCACCCTTCCTTAACCAAACTGAGGGGACCTCGGACGGGGTGCCCATAGAGTAATTCAAACGGGCTGAACCCTAAGGACTTCTGGGGGACCTCCCGGTAAGCGAACAAGAGGCAGGGGAGCAGGGCGTCCCACTTACGCCGGAGGGGCTCTTCTAGGCCAGCGATCATCCCTTTCAAAGTCCTATTAAACCTCTCTACTAGGCCATTCCCTTGGGGATGGTACGGGGTGGTGAACTTATAGGACACCCCACATTGTTGCCACAGGGACGTCATATACCTTGATATAAAATTAGTGCCGCGATCGCTCACGACCTCGCGGGGGAAACCCACCCTGGAAAAGATCCCCATCAGGGCCCGGCCCACCACGGGGGCCGTAATGGTGCGTAGGGGAATAGCCTCCAGATAGCGGGTGGCGTGGTCTACTAGGACCAAGATGAAACGGTGACCTTGGGAGGTGGGGGGGTCCAGTGGCCCCACGATGTCGATTCCGACTCGTTCGAAGGGGGTACTGACGACCGGGAAGGGTTGGAGGGGAGCCTTGCGCTTCCCCCCACTCTTCCCACTGGCTTGGCACGTGGGGCAGGACTTGCAGTGTGCCTCTACCGCTGCTTTCATCTTAGGCCAATAAAAATGGGTCACGAGACGGCTGTAGGTCTTGTCCTGACCCAGGTGGCCGGCGAGGGGGACGTCGTGGGCTAAGCCCAGGAGGAAATCTCGGAAGCGGAGGGGTACCACCAGTACCCGTCCGGATCCCAGCTCCACCGACTTCTGCTCACTATACAGGATGTTATTCTCCCAATAGATTCGGTGCGTTCCGGTCTGGTCACCTGCGGCTTGGCCCTCGGCCTGGCGCCGCAGCCCGATCAGGGAAGGACAGGTGGCTTGCTCCCGGCAAAATTCTTCCCGGGTGGGCCCGCCCTCGTGGCGCCAATGGGCCAACTCGGGTAGATCCCCCAACTCGGGGACCGGGGCGGGGTCGGATGGAGCGGGTTCGTCGCTAGCGACGGACCCTTCCGATGGGGGAACGGGAGGACCCTCGGCGGGGACGGTACGGGTTTCTTCGACCGGGGTGCTCTCGACTTCTCTCCGGGGAGTGAGTCGGGCTGTCATAGATCGGGTGGTGGCACACACCCACTCGGGGAGTCCCATCATTCCTAGGTGGGCCTTGCGCTCTACGTGCTTCCAGGGAGAACTCTCCAGGTCGTTCCCTAGGAGGCAGTCGACCGGCTGGGAGGTTCTTACGGCCACCTTGAGTTTACCTATCACCCCTCCCCACTCAAATGGCACCAGGGCTACCTGACACATACTTTCCCTATTGTCTGCGGATATTACGGGGCAAAAGACATTGGGGAGGATCAGCTCCTCGGGGACTAGGTGCCTGAGGACACCGGTGATACTGGCCCCGGTGTCCCGCAGGGCCTGTACCTGGTGGCCATTGATCTTGACGAGCTGCCCATATTTCTGTGTGTTGGACGGTAGGAGGCTACCAGGGATCATTTCCCTATCTCCCAGGGATACTAGGGCCATAGCGGCGGGTTCCCACTCCTCGGCTTCCTCAACCTCCTCCCCAGGGCTACGTTGGCTATCTGTCTCGCAGGGGTGACTTGGGTGGCCATGGGGCACTCTGGGTCATTGGCGTAGTGCCCGGGTTTCTGGCAACGGAAACATGTGACGGTCACCCGGTGTCCTCGTCTCCCAGGGGGCCCTGTCACTGGTGGGGGGGGCGCCGGGAAAGGTGGAGGTGGTGTCTTCGGGGGGCTAGGCTGGGACTCTCTCGGCCCTCCCTGGTTCCCTCCCCCTCTCTGGCGGGGTGGTCCCTGACTGGTTCGGGGGTACTCTCCTACCATGCCCCGGGAGACCCGGGTGTTGGTCCAGCGGTCGGCCTCCACAGCCAGCTTCCGGGGATCTGTGAGCTTGCTATCCAGCAGATGTTGACGTAGCTCTATGAAGCAGTTCGCAGCCAGATGTTCCCATAACATGAGATCAGTGAGTTCGGCAAGGGTGGTGACTTTGCTGCCCTTGACCCACCCATCGAAGGCCCGACTAAAAAAGTTTACATACTCCACCCAGGTGGTGCCCGGGATCTTCCTGCAGTCCCGGAACCGTTGGCGGTACATTTCTGGGGTGAGGCCGTATCTTGTGAGGAGAGCCTCTTTCATGTGGCTGTAGGAGGTCTGCAGGGAGAGGGGTAGGTCGAGCAGGGTGTCCCTTCCTTCGCTCAGAAACCGCCCCCACAACCCCGCCCCCCAGTCCTTCTGTGGGATCCGATGGGAGGTCATGGCGACCTCGTAGGCCCGAAACCATTGCTGAATGTCATCGTTTTTATAATATTCCTTGACCACATCCTTGGGGATGTGGACCTTCTGTTCCGATGGGGGGGCCGTCTCTCGGTTTCCCGAGGGCCTCCCGTCCTCATTTCGGGCCTTGAGCTCGAGTTCCTTTAAGCTGCGTTCGTGCTCCAGTTGGAGCTTCCTTCCTTCGTGCTCCCGTTGGAGCTTCTTTTCTTACAGTTCGCCTTGTACGCGCATTTGCTCTACCGCTAGCTTTTTCTCCGCTAACTTCAATTCGCCCTCGATTTTGAGTTTGGCTAACTCGAGTTCATGACTGCGGCTTCTCTCTCTGTCCGTGAGTTCTTCCGGGGATAGGCCCCCGTCTGGTACAATGCCTCGCACCTGATTGTCGCTGCTTTCACTTGGAGGGGGTTCGGCTTCGTCGGGGCGCTCCCCCGTGCCTTCCGGGCGGGAGGCCCCGGTCTCCACCCAAGTTTTCAGTGCTTTCTGCAAGTCTTCCTTAGTGTTGAGGCCAGTGGTAGCGATTTTAAGTTCTTTGCAAAATTGCTTTAGCTCTTTGTGTGTGTATTCTTCTAGATGCTCCACCTGGAACACTCTGTTGGCGTTGGTTTCTGCGGAGCTCATGGCGCTTCCTTCTGCCATCTTTGTTGGTCGTGCATCCGTTGTTCACTGTACGATCTCTAGGTGATGGGCCCGAATCCCGTCGCTTGCCACCAATGTTAGACGGTGACCTCAGAGGAGCCCGGAAGGGGGGTCCTGACTACCCTGAGTCCCACCCGTGTAGTATCGTAGCCGGGCACTGGCGGGAGATTCCCCAGGGGGAGGAATCTCGCAACTAGGATCGTACTTCTGGCACCACACGACACAGAGAGACCACACTGGGTATTCTCAGAAAACAAGCTTTATCAAATAGGTATCACTGCAAATATGTACAAGGTGAGCACGGGCTCAAGAGTCTCGGAAAGGTAGGGGGTAGCGGGACTGTCTCTGGTAACGGTTCAAAGCAGGGACGTATCCGGCGCACAGCTCACAATCCTCGAGCTGGGGGATACGTGGTCGGAGTCGGGGTCCGGCGGGACCGTGAGAGTCTGGGGGAGCCGCGAGTCACTCAGTGGGCTCAGGTACAGGTTCGGAGGTCTTACGATCTTCAAGGAGCCGCGAGTCACTCAGTAGGGCTCAGGTACAAGTTCGGAGGTCTTACGATCTTCAGGGAGCCGCGAGTCACTCAGCAGGGCTCAGGTACAAGTTCGGAGGTCCTACGATCTTCAGGGAGCCGCGAGTCACTCAGCAGGGCTCAGGTACGAGTTCGGAGGTCTTACGATCTTCAGGGAGCCGCGAGTCACTCAGCAGGGCTCAGGTAGGTTCAAGTTCCAGGAGCCGCGACCGCGTCGGCAGGCTCTCGTTGTTCCAGCGTCGAATCTACCGGACAGTCTCAGAGCACCCCTTGTTATAGGTCGACCCCTCTTTGATGTCCGGAGTCTGTGCAGGCAGGGGTCTTGTCACCTGGGGGGCCGCTTGTCGGGGTTTCCTGCTATTGTCTTTTGATCCTTTCAGGGCCGGGTCGGGAGGAGTCCCAGACACCCAGCAGGCACGGAGCCAGCCCGCAGGGAGGCCGGAGGGCCGATCGAAACCCATCGTCCCAGGGGAGTTAGAGGTGCGATAGAAACTGCTCCTCCCTCTCTCACCCCCTGGAAGCGTGATGTCCTCCAGCCGGAGTGGCGCCTCGAGGCCCGGGTCGCGCTGGGGCCGGGCGGCCATCTTGTTGCATGGAGTGGGCACGCGGGCCCGGGGTGGCCGAAAGGAGAGAGGCCATGGACGGGGATGTCCGGGGTTGGTGCGGGTGTCCTGGTGGGAAGGGTCGGCTGGGCCGTGTGCTTGGGCTGCAGGTACCAGGTTTCGGTGATGCGGGGGCACGGAGGGCCATTCTACGAGGCCGGGTCCAACAAGGGGGTCATGCTGGGGCTGCTGTTTCAGATTTTATGGCAGTGCACTGGTGTTCGGGCAGTGTAGAGGGTCGTGCTGGGGCTGGTGTTTCACGGTTTAGGGCAGTGCAGTGTTGTTCAGGCAGTGCAGGGGGTCGTGCTGGAGTGGTGTTTCAGGGTTTAGGGCAGTGCAGTGGTGTTCGGGCAGTGTAGTGGTTCATGCGGGGGGTGTTTCAGGGTTTAGGGCAGTGCAGTAGTGTTCGGGCAGTGCAGGGGGTCATGCTGGGGCTGGTGTTTCATGGTTTAGGGCAGAGCAGTGGTGTTCGGGCAGTATTGGGGGACGTGCTTGGGGTAGTATTTCAGGGTTTAGGGCAGAGCAGTGGTGTTCGGGCAGAGTAGGGGTTCGTGCTGGGGGTGGTGTCTTAGGCCAGTGCAGTGGTGTTCGGCCAGTGTAGGCGGTCATTTTGAGGGTGGTGTTTCAGGGTTTAGGGCAGTGCAGTGGTGTTCGGGCATTGTAGGGGTCGTGCTGGCAGTGATGTTGCAGGGTTTAGGGCAGTGCAGTGGTGTTCAGGCAGTGTTGGGGGTTTTGCTGGGGGTGGTTTTTCAGTGTTTAGGGCAATGGTGTTTGGGCAGTGTAGTGGGTCATGCTGGGACTGGTGTTTCAGGGTTTAGGGCAGAGCAGTGGTGTTTGGGCAGTGTAGGGGGTCATTCTGGGGTAGGTGTTTTAGGGTTTAGGGAAGAGCAGTGGTGTTTGGGCAGTGTAGGGGGATGTGCGGGGGGTGGGTTTTTTAGGGTATAAGGCAGAGCAGTGGTGTTCGAGCAGGGTAGAGGGTTGTGCTGGTGGTGTTTCATGGTTTAGGGCAGTGCAGTGGTGTTCGGGCAGGGCAGGGGGTCATGCAGGGCGTGGTGTTTCAGGGTTTAGGGCAGTGCAGTGGTGTTCAGGGAGTGTTGGGGGTTTTGCTGGGGGTGGTGTTTCAGTGTTTAGGGCAGTGGTGTTGGGGCAGTGTAGGGGGTGTTGCTGGGGGTGGTGTTTCAGGGTTTAGGGCAGTGCAGTGGTGTTCGGGCAGTGTGGGGGGTCATGCTGGGGATGGTGTTTTAGGGTTTAGGGCAGTGCAGTGGTGTTCGGGCAGTGTAGGGGGTCGTGCTGGGACTGGTGTTTCAGTGTTTAGGGCAGTGCAGTGGTGTTCGGACAGTGTAGGGGGTTTTGCTGGGGGTGGTGTTTCAGTGTTTAGGGCAGTGGCGTTCGGGAAGTGTAGGTGGTCTTGCTGGGGTTGGTGTTTCAGGGTTTAGGGCAGTGCAGTGGTGTTCGGGTAGTATAGTGGGTCTTGCTGGGGCTAGTGTTTCAGGGTTTAGGGCAGTGCAGTGGTGTTTGGGCAGTGTAGGGGGTCGTGATGGGGCTGGTTTCAGGGTTTAGGGCACAACAGTGGTGTTCGGGCAGTGTAGGGTTTGATGCTGTGGGTGGTGTTTTAGGGCAGTGCAGTGGTGTTTGGGCAGTGTAGGGGGTCTTGCAGAGGGTGGTGTTTCAGGGTTTAGAGCAGTGATGTTTGGGCAGTGTAGGGGGTTGTGCTGGGGCTGGTGTTTCAAGGTTTAGGGCAGTGCAGTGGTGTTCGGACAGTATAGGGGGTTGTGCTGAGGCTAGTGTTTCATAGTTTAGGGCAGGGCAGTGGTGTTCGGGCAGTATAGGGGGTCATGCTGTGGCTGGAGTTTCAGGGTTTAGGGCAGAGCAGTGGTGTTCGGGCAGTGTAGGGGGTCTTGCAGGAGGTGGTGTTTCAGGGTTTAGGGCAGTGGTGTTCAGGCAGTGTAGGGGGTCGTGCTGGGGCTGGTGTTTCAGGATTTAGGGCAGTGCAGAGGTGTTTGGGCAGTGTAGGGGGTCATGCTGGGACTGGTGTTTCAGGGTTTAGGGCAGAGCAGTGGTGTTCGGGCAGTGTAAGGGGATGTGCAGGGTGGTGTTTTACAGTATAGGGCAGAGCAGTGGTGTTCGAGCAGGGTAGAGGGTCGTACTGGTGGTTTTTCAGGGTTTAGGGCAGTGCAGTGGTGTTCGGGCAGGGTAGGGGGTCGTGCAGGGTGTGGTGTTTCAGGGTTTAGGGCAGTGCAGTGGTGTTTGGGAAGAGTAGGTGGTCTTGCTGAGGGTGGTGCTTCAGGGTATAGGGCAGTGCAGTGGTGTTCGGGCAGTATAGGGGGTCTTCCTGGGGCTAGTGTTTCAGGGTTTAGGTTAGTGCAGTGGTGATCGGGCATTGTAGGGGGTCGTGATGGGGCTGGTGTTTCAGGGTTTAGGGCAGTGCAGTGGTGTTCGGGCAGTGTTGGAGGTTTTGCTGGGGGTGGTGTTTCAGTGTTTAGGGCAGTGGTGTTTGGAAAGTATAGGTGGTATTGCTGGGGGTGGTGTTTCAGGGTTTAGGGCAGTGCAATGATGTTCGGGCAGTATAGGGGGTCTTGCTGGGCTAGTGTTTCAGGGTTTAGGGCAGTGCAGTGGTGTTTGGGCAGTATAGGGGGTCTTCCTGGAGCTAGTGTTACAGGGTTTAGATTAGTGCAGTGGTGTTCGGGCATTGTAGGGGGTCATGATGGGGCTCGTGTTTCAGGGTTTAGGGCAGTGCAGTGCTGTTCGGGCAGTGTAGGGGATCTTGCAGGAGGTGGTGTTTCAGGGTTTAGAGCAGTGCAGTGGTGTTCAGGCAGTGTTAGGGGCTCATTCTGCGGCTGGTGTTTCAGGGTTTAGGGCAGAGCAGTGGTGTTCGGGCGTGTAGGGGGTTGTGCTGGGGCTTGTGTTTCAGGGTTTAGGGCAGTGCAGTGGTGACCGGGCAGTGTGGGAGTTCGTGCTGGGGATGGTGTTTCAGGGTTTAGGGCAGTGGTGTTCGGGCAGTGTAGGTGGCCGTGCTGGGGCTGGTGATTCAGAGCTTAGGGCAGTGCACTGGTGTTCGGACAGTGTAGAGGGTAGTGCTGGGGCTGGTGTTCCAGGGTTTAGGGCAGTGCAGTGGTGTTCGGGCAGTGTAGGGGATCTTGCAGGAGGTGGTGTTTCAGGGTTTAGAGCAGTGCAGTGGTGTTCAGGCAGTGTAGGGGCTCATGCTGCGGCTGGTGTTTCAGGGTTAATGGCAGAGCAGTGGTGTTCGGGCAGTATAGGGGGTCGTGCTGCAGCTGGTGTTTCAGGGTTTAAGGCAGTGGTGTTCGGGCAGTGTAGGGGGTCATGCTGGGACTGGTGTTTCAGGGTTTAGGGCAGAGCAGTGGTGTTCGGGCAGTGTAGGGGGTCATTCTTGGGCAGGTGTTTTAGGGTTTAGGGAAGAGCAGTGGTATTTGGGCAGTGTAGGGGGATGTGCGGGGGGTGGTTTTTTAGGGTATAAGGCAGAGCAGTGGTGTTCGAGCAGGGTAGAGGGTCGTGCTGGTGGTGTTTCATGGTTTAGGGCAGTGCAGTGGTGTTCGGGCAGGGCAGGGGGTCATGCAGGGCGTGGTGTTTCAGGGTTTAGGGCAGTGCAGTGGTGTTCAGGGAGTGTTGGGGGTTTTGCTGGAGGTGGTGTTTCAGTGTTTAGGGCAGTGGTGTTCGGGAAGTGTAGGTGGTCTTGCTGGGGGTGGTGTTTCAGGGTTTAGGGCAGTGCAGTGGTGTTCGGGCAGTATAGGGGTTCTTGCTGGGTCTAGTGTTTCAGGGTTTAGGGCAGTGCAGTGGTGTTCGGGCAGTGTAGGGGGTCGTGATGGGGCTGGTGTTTCAGGGTTTAGGGCAGAACAGTGGTGTTCGGGCATTGTAGGGGTTGATGCTGTGGGTGGTGTTTAAGGGCAGTGCAGTGGTGTTCGGGCAGTGTAGGGCGTTGTGCTGGGGGTGGTGTTTTTAGGGTTTAGGGCAGTACAGTGGTGTTCGGGCAGTATAGGGGGTCATGCTGTGGGTGGTGTTTCAGGGTTTAGGGCAGTGCAGTGGTGTTCGGGCAGTGTAGGCGGTCGTACTGTGGGTGGTCTTTCAGGGTTTAGGGCAGTGCAGTGGTGTTCAGGCATTGTAGGGGGTCATGCTGGGGGTGGTGTTGCAGGGTTTAGTTTAGTGCAGTGGTGTTTGGGCAGTGTAGGGGGTCTTGCAGGGGGTGGTGTTTCAGGGCTTAGAGCAGTGCAGTGGTGTTAGGGCAGTGTAGGGGGTCGTGCTGGGGTGGTGTTTTAGGGTTTAGGGAAGTGCAGTTGTGTTTGGGCAGTGTAGGGGGTCTTGCAGAGGGTGGTGTTTCAGGGTTTAGGGCAGTGCACTGGTGTTCTGGCAGTGTAGGGGGTCGTGCTGGGGCTGGTGTTTCAGGGTTTAGGGCAGTGCAGTGGTGTTTGAGCAGTGTAGGGGGTCATGCTGGGGCTGGTGTTTCAGGATTTAGGGCAGTGCAGTGGTGTTCGGGCAGTGTAGGGGGTCATGCTGGGACTGGTGTTTCAGGGTTTAGGGCAGAGCAGTGGTGTTTCGGCCGAGTAGGGGTCATTCTGGGGCAGGTGTTTTAGGGTTTAGGGAAGAGCAGTGGTGTTCGGGCAGTGTAGGGGGATGTGCGGGGGGTGGTGTTTTAGGGTATAGGGTAGAGCAGTGGTGTTCGAGCAGGCTAGGTGGTCGTGCTGGTGGTGTGTCAGGGTTTAGGGCAGTTCTGTGGTGTTCGGGCAGGGTAGGGGGTAATGCAGGGGGTAGTGTTTCAGGGTTTTGGGCAGTGCAGTGGTGTTCGGGCAGTGTTTGGGGTTTTGCTGGGAGTGGTCTTTCACTGTTTAGGGCAGTGGTGTTCGGGCAGTGTAGGTGGGTTTGCTGGGGGTGGTGTTTCAGGGTTTAGGGCAGTGCAGTGGTGTTCGGGCAGTGTAGGTTGTAGTGCAGGGGGGTGGTGTTTCAGGGTTTAGGGCAGTGCAGTGGTGTTCGGGCCGTATAGGGGGTCTTGCTGGGTCTAGTGTGATAGGGTTTAGGGCAGTGCAGTGGTGTTCGGGCATTGTATGGGTTGATGCTGTGGGTGGTGTTTTATGGCAGTGCAGTGGTTTTCGGGCAGTGTAGGGCGTTGTGCTGGGGGTGGTGTTTTAGGGTTTAAGTCAGTACAGTGGTGTTCGGGCAGTGTAGGGGATCGTGCTGTGGGTGGTGTTTCAGGGTTTAGGGCAGTGCAGTGGTGTTCGGGCAGTGTAGGCGGTTGTGCTGGGGGTGGTCTTTCAGGGTTTAGGGCAGTGCAGTGGTGTTCAGGCATTGTAGGGGGTCATGCTGGGGGTGGTGTTGCAGCGTTTAGTTTAGTGCAGTGGTGTTCGGGCAGTGTAGGGGGTCTTGCAGGGCGTGGTGTTTCAGGGTTTAGAGCAGTGCAGTGGTGTTAGGGCAGTGTAGGGGGTCGCACTAGGGGTGGTGTTTTAGTGTTTAGGGCAGTGCACTGGTGTTCGGGCAGTGTAGGGGGTCGTGCTGGGGCTGGTGTTTCAGGGTTTAGGGCAGTGCAGTGGTGTTTGGGCATTGTAGGGGTCGTGCTGGCGGTGGTGTTGCAGGGTTTAGGGCAGTGCAGTGGTGTTCAGGCATTGTAGGGGGTCATGCTGGGGGTGGTGTTGCAGGGTTTAGTTTAGTGCAGTGGTGTTCGGGCAGTGTAGGGGGTCGTGCTGTGGGTGGTGTTTCAGGGTTTAGGGCTTTGCAGTGGTGTTTGGGTAGTGTGGGCGGTCGTGCTGGGGGTGGTATTTCAGGGTTTAGGGCAATGCAGTGGTGTTCTGGCATTGTAGGGGTCGTGCTGGGGGTGGTGTTCCAGACTTTAGGGCAGTGCAGCGGTGTTCGGGCAGTGTATGGTGTCTTGCAGGAGGTGGTGTTTCAGTGTTTAGAGCAGTGCAGTGGTGTTCGGGCTGTGTAGGGGATCTTGCTGCGGCTGGTGTTTCAGGGTTTAGGGCAGAGCAGTGGTGTTCGGGCAGTATGGGGGGTCGTGCTGGGGCTGATGTTTCAGGGTTTAGGGCAGTTCAGTGGTGTTCGGGCAGGGTAGGGGTAATGCAGGGGGTGGTGTTTCAGGGTTTAGGGCAGTGCAGTGGTGTTCGGGCAGTGTTGGGGGTTTTGCTGGGAGTGGTCTTTCACTGTTTAGGGCAGTGGTGTTCGGGCAGTGTAGGTGGGTTGCTGGGGGTGGTGTTTCAGGGTTTAGGGCAGTGCAGTGGTGTTCGGGCAGTGTAGGTTGTAGTGCAGGGGGGTGGTGTTTCAGGGTTTAGGGCAGAGCAGTGGTGTTCGGGCAGTGTTGGGGGTTTTGCTGGGAGTGGTCTTTCACTGTTTAGGGCAGTGGTGTTCGGGCAGTGTAGGTGGGTTTGCTGGGGGTGGTGTTTCAGGGTTTAGGGCAGTGCAGTGGTGTTCAGGCAGTGTAGGAGGTCTTGCTGGGGGTGGTGTTTCAGGGTTTAGGGCAGAACAGTGGTGTTCGGGCATTGTAGGGGTTGATGCTGTGGGTGGTGTTTTATGGCAGTGCAGTGGTGTTCGGGCAGTGTAGGGCGTTTTGCTGGGGGTGCTGTTTTAGGGTTTAAGTCAGTACAGTGGTGTTCGGGCAGTGTGCGGGGTCGTGCTGTGGGTAGTGTTTCAGGGTTTAGGGCAGTGCAGTGGTGTTCGGGCAGTGTAGGCGGTCGTGCTGGGGGTGGTCTTTCAGGGTTTAGGGCAGTGCAGTGGTGTTCAGGCATTGTAGGGGGTCATGCTGGGGGTGGTGTTTCAGGGTTTAGTTTAGTGCAGGCGTGTTTGAGCAGTGTAGGGGGTCTTGCAGGAGGTGGTGTTTCAGGGTTTAGAGCAGTGCAGTGGTGTTAGGGCAGTGTAGGGGGTCGCACTAGGGGTGGTGTTGTAGGGTTTAGGGAAGTGCCGTGGTGTTTGGGCAGTGTAGGGGATCTTGCAGAGGGTGGTGTTTCAGGGTTTAGGGCAGTGCAGTTGTGTTCGGGCAGTGTAGGGGGTCATGCTGGGGCTGCTGTTTCAGGATTTAGGGCAGTGCAGTGGTGTTCGGGCAGTGTAGGGGGTCATGCTGGGACTGGTGTTTCAGGGTTTAGGGCAGAGCAGTGGTGTTCCGGCAGTGTAGGGGTCATTCTGGGGTAGGTGTTTTAGGGTTTAGGGAAGAGCAGTGGTGTTCCGGCAGTGTAGGGGATGTGCGGGGGGTGGTGTTTTAGGGTATGGGGCAGAGCAGTGGTGTTCGAGCAGGCTAGATGGTCGTGCTGGTGGTGTGTCAGTTTTTAGGGCAGTTCTGTGGTGTTCGGGCAGGGTAGGGGGTCATGCAGCGGGTGGTGTTTCAGGGTTTAGGGCAGTGCAGTGGTGTTCGGGCAGTGTTGGGGGTTTTGCTGGGAGTGGTCTTTCAGTGTTTACGGCAGTGGTGTTCAGGCAGTGTAGGTGGATTTGCTGGGGGTGGTGTTTCAGGGTTTATGGCAGTGCAGTGGTGTTCGGGCAATGTAGGTTGTAGTGCAGGGGGGTGGTGTTTCAGGGTTTAGGGCAGTGCAGTGGTGTTCGGGCAGTGTAGGAGGTCTTGCTGGGGGTGGTGTTTCAGGGTTTAGGGCAGTGCAGTGGTGTTTGGGCAGTGTGGGGGGTCGTGCTGGGGATGGTGTTTCAGGGTTTTGGGCAGTGCAGTAGTGTTCGGGCAGTGTAAGGGGTCTTGCTGGGGCTGGTGTTTCAGGGTTTAGGGCAGTGCAGTGGTGTTTGGGCAATGTGGGGGTACGTGCTGGGGATGGTGTTTCAGGGTTTAGGGCAGTGCAGTGGCGTTCGGGCAGTGTAGGTGGTCGTGCTGGGGCTGGTGTTTCAGGGTTTTGGGCAGTGCAGTGTTGTTTGGGGAGTGTAGGGGGTCGTGCTGGTGCTATTGTTTCAGGGTTTAGGGCAGTGCAGTGCTGTTCGGGCAGTGTATAGGGTTTTGTTGGGGCAGGTGTTTCAGGGCTTAGGGCAGTGCAGTGGTGTTCGGGCAGTGTAGGGGTTCGTGCTGGGGGTGGTGTTTTAGGGTTTAGGGCAGTGCAGTGGTGTTCGGGCAGTGTAGGGGGACGTGCTTTGGGTGGTGTTTCAGGGTTTAGGGCAGAGCAGTGGTGTTCAGGAAGTGTAGGGTGTAGTCCTGGGGGTGGTGTTTCAGGATTTAGGGGTTTGCAGTGGTGTTCGGGCAGTGTAGGGGTTCGTGCAGGGGGTGGTGTTTAGAGCAGAGCAGTGTTGTTCAGGCA
This sequence comes from Triturus cristatus, assembly GCF_964204655.1. Lineage (NCBI taxonomy): Eukaryota > Metazoa > Chordata > Amphibia > Caudata > Salamandridae > Triturus > Triturus cristatus. The sequence continues at coordinate 347,718 of NW_028187862.1, read as the reverse complement.
GTGTTGGTGGTTTTCCTGGGGGTGGTGTTTCAGTGTGTAGGACAGTCGTGTTCGGGCAGTGTAGTGGTCTTGCTGAGGGTGGTGTTTCAGGGTTTATGGCAGTGCAGTGGTGTTCGGGCAGTGTAGGGGGTCGTGCAGGGGGGTGGTGTTTCAGGGTTTAGGGCAGTGCAGTGGGGTTCAGGGAGTGTAGGGGGTCTTGCTGGGGGTGGTGTTTCAGGGTATAGGGCAGTGCAGTGGTGTTCGGGCAGTGTGGGGTTCGTGCTGGGGCTGGTGTTTCAGGGTTTAGGGCAGAGCAGTAGTGCTCTGGCAGTGTAGAGGGACGTGCTTGGGTTGGTGTGTCAGGGTTTAGGGCGAGCAGTGGTGTTCGGTAGTGTAGGGGGTTGTGCTGGGGGTGGTGTTTCAGGGTATTGGGCAGTGCATTGGGCAGTGCATTGGTGTTCGGGCAGTGTAGGGGTTCGTGCTGGGGGTGGTGTTTTAGGGTTTAGGAGAGTGCAGTGGTGTTCGGACAGTGTAGGGGGTCGTGCTGTGGGTGGTGTTTCAGGGTTTAGGGCATTGAAGTGGTGTTCGGGCTGTGTAGGCGGTCGTGCTGGGGGTGGTATTTCAGGGTTTAGGGCAGTACATTGGTTTTCGGGCATTGTAGGGGGTCATGCTGGGGGTGGTGTTGCAGGGTTTAGGTCAGCACAGTGGTGTTCGGGCAGTGTAGGGGGCCTTGCAGGGTGTGGTGTTTCAGGGTTTAGAGCAGTGCAGTGGTGTTCGGGCAGTGTAGGGGGTCACGCTGGGGGTAGCATTTTAGGGTTTAGGGAAGTACAGTGATGTTCGGGCAGTGTAGGGGGTCCTGCTGGGGCTGGTTTCAGGGTTTAGGACAGGGCAGTGTTGTTCAGGCACTGCAGGGGGTCGTGCTTAGGGTGGTGTTTCAGGGTTTAGGGCAGTGCAGTGGTGTTCGGGCAGTGTAGTGGTTCATGCGGGGGGTGTTTCAGGGTTTAGGGCAGTGCAGTGGTGTTCGGGCAGTGTAGGGGGTCGTGCTGGGGCTGGTGTTTCATGGTTTAGGGCAGAGCAGTGGTGTTTGTGCAGTATAGGGGGACGTGCTTGGGGTAGTGTTTCAGGGTTTAGGGTAGAGCAGTGGTGTTCGGGCAGTGTAGGGGTTCGTGCTGGGGGTGGTGTTTTTGGGAAGTGCAGTGGTGTTCGGCCAGTGTAGGCGGTCATTTTGGGGGTGGTCTTTCAGGGTTAAGGGCAGTGCAGTGGTGTTCGGGCATTGTAGGGGTCGTGCTGGGGGTGGTGTTGCAGGGTTTAGGGCAGTGCAGTGGTGTTCAGGCAGTGTTGGGGGTTTTGCTGGGGGTGGTGTTTCAGTGTTTAGGGCAGTGGTGTTTGGGCAGTGTAGTGGGTCTTGGTGGGGGTGGTGTTTCAGGGTTTATGGCAGTGCAGTGGTGTTCGGGCAGTGTAGGGGATCATGCAGGAGGGTGGTGTTTCAGGGTTTAGGGAAGTGCAGTGGTGTTCGGGCAGTATAGTGGGTCTTGCTGGGGCTAGTGTTTCAGGGTTTAGGGCAGTGCAGTGGTGTTTGGGCAGTGTAGGGGGTTGTGATGGGGCTGGTTTCAGGGTTTAGAGCACAACAGTGGTGTTTGGGCAGTGTAGGGGTTGATGCTGTGGGTGGTGTTTTAGGGCAGTGCAGTGGTGTTTGGGCAGTGTAGGCCGTTGTGATGGGGGTGATGTTTTAGGGTTTAGGGCAGTGCACTTGTGTTCGGGCAGTGTAGGCGTTCATGTTGTGGGTGGTCTTTAAGGGTTTAGGGCAGTGCAGTGATGTTCGGGCATTGTAGGGGGTCATGCTGGGGGTGGTGTTGCAGGGTTTAGGTTAGCGCAGTGGTGTTCGGGCAGTGTAGGGGGTCTTGCAGGGGGTGGTGTTTCAGGGTTTAGAGCAGTGCAGTGGTGTTCGGGCAGTGTAGGGGGTCACGCTGGGGTGGTGTTTTAGGGTTTAGGGAAGAGCAGTGGTGTTTGGGCAGTGTAGGGGGTCTTGCAGAGGGTGGTGTTTCAGGGTTTAGGGCAGTGATGTTCGGGCAGTGTAGGGGGTCGTGCTGGGGCTGGTGTTTCAAGGTTTAGAGCAGTGCAGTGGTGTTCGGGAAGTATAGGGGGTTGTGCTGAGGCTAGTGTTTCATAGTTTAGGGCAGTGCAGTGGTGATCGGGCAGTATAGGGCGTCATGCTGTGGCTGGAGTTTCAGGGTTTAGGGCAGAGCAGTGATGTTCGGGCAGTGTAGAGGGTCTTGCAGGAGGTGGTGTTTCAGGGTTTAGGGCAGTGGTGTTCGGGCAGTGTAGGGGGTCGTGCTGGGGCTGGTGTTTCAGGATTTAGGGCAGTGCAGTGGTGTTTGGGCAGTGTAGGGGGTCATGCTGGGACTGGTGTTTCAGGGTTTAGGGCAGAGCAGTGGTGTTCGGGCAGTGTAGGGGGTCGTTCTGGGGTAGGTGTTTTAGGGTATAGGTCAGAGTAGTGGTGCTCGGGCAGTGTAAGGGGATGTGCGGATGGTGTTTTAGGGTATAGGGCAGTGCACTGGTGTTCGGGCAGGGTAGGGGGTCATGCAGGGTGTGGTGTTTCAGGGTTTAGGGCAGTGCAGTGGTGTTCAGGCACTGTTGGGGGTTTTGCTGGGGGTGGTGTTTCAGTGTTTAGGGCAGTGGTGTTTGGAAAGTGTAGGTGGTATTGTTGGGGGCGGTGTTTCAGGGTTTAGGGCAGTGCAGTGATGTTCGGGCAGTATAGGGGGTCTTGCTGGGCTAGTGTTTCAGGGTTTAGGGCAGTGCAGTGGTGTTCGGGCAGTGTGGGGGGTCGTGCTGGGGATGGTGTTTCAGGGTTTAGGGCAGTGATGTTCGGGCAGTGTAGGGGGTCGTGCTGGAGGTGGTGTTTCAGGGTTTAGAGCAGTGCAGTGTTGTTCAGGCAGTGTTAGTGGCTCATTCTGTGGCTGGTGTTTCAGGGTTTAGGGCAGAGCAGTGGTGTTCGGGCAGTGTAGGGGGTCTTGCAGGAGGTGGTGTTTCAGGGTTTAGAGCAGTGCAGTGGTGTTCAGGCAGTGTTAGGGGCTCAATCTGCGGCCGGTGTTTCAGGGTTTAGGGCAGAGCAGTGGTGTTCGGGCTGTGTAGGGGGTCGTGCTGGGGCTGGTGTTTCAGGGTTTAGGGCAGTGCAGTGGTGTTCGGGCAGTGTGAGAGTTCGTGCTGGGGATGGTGTTTCAGGGTTTTGGGCAGTGGTGTTCGGGCAGTGTAGGGGGTCGTGCTGGGGCTGGTGATTCAGAGTTTAGGGCAGTGCACTGGTGTTCGGACAGTGTAGGGGGTAGTGCTGGGGCTTGTGTTTCACGGTTTAGGGTAGTGCATTGGTGTTCGGGCAGTGTAGGGGTGTCTTGCAGGATGTGGTGTTTCAGGGTTTAGAGCAGTGCAGTGGTGTTCAGGCAGTGTAGGCGCTCATGCTGCGGCTGGTGTTTCAGGGTTAAGGGCAGAGCAGTGGTGTTCGGGCAGTATAGGGGGTCGTGCTGGGGCTAGTGTTTCATGGTTTAGGGCAGTGCAGTGGTGTTCGGGCAGTATAGTGGGTCTTGCTGGGGCTAGTGTTTCAGGGTTTAGGGCAGTGCAGTGGTGTTTGGGCAGTGTAGGGGGTCGTGATGGGGCTGGTTTCAGGGTTTAGAGCACAACAGTGGTGTTTGGGCAGTGTAGGGGTTGATGCTGCGGGTGGTGTTTTAGGGCAGTGCAGTGGTGTTTGGGCAGTGTAGGCGGTCATGTTGTGGGTGGTCTTTAAGGGTTTAGGGCAGTGCAGTGATGTTCGGGCATTGTAGGGGGTCATGCTGGGGGTGGTGTTGCAGGGTTTAGGTTAGCGCAGTGGTGTTCGGGCATTGTAGGGGGTCACGCTGGGGTGGTGTTTTAGGGTTTAGGGAAGAGCAGTGGTGTTTGGGCAGTGTAGGGGGTCTTGCAGAGGGTGGTGTTTCAGGGTTTAGGGCAGTGATGTTCGGGCAGTGTAGGGGGTATCAAAAACCAAAGGAAATGATGGACGGAGTGTTGAACATTGCAAGCACCCACCCCCAGTCAACCGATCTGGGTTTAATCCATCACCGTTCTTTAGCCCACTCTGCCGCCCCAGTTCAGACATGGCCATATGCAAATCAGTCTGGGGGGTATTGCAGGGGGTGGTGTTTCAGGGTTTAGGGCAGTGGTGTTTGGGCAGTGTAGGGGATCATTCTGGGGCAGGTGTTTTAGGGTTTAGGGAAGAGCAATGGTGTTCGGGCAGTGTAGGGGGATGTGCGGGGGTGATTTTTTAGGGTATAAGGCAGAGCAGTGGTGTTCGAGCAGGGTAGAGGGTCGTGCTGGTGGTGTTTCAGGGTTTAGGGCAGTGCAGTTGTGTAGGAGAGTAGGGTCTGCTTTCTATGTTCACCCCCACTTTTTGCTGTTGCCCTACTGGTTTTCGACTTAGATGTGGCTGTGGGCCTGCTAATCAGACCCACAGCCCTGCTGTTCTCTCTCTAAATTAATACTATGTACTTTAGGTGCATAACCCATTTGGATAGGATCACCTTATTGGCCCCTGTACAGTGTACCCTAGGTACCCAGGGCATAGGTGTACCCTAGGCCTACCAGGGGCTGCAGCATGTATTATGCCACCCCTGGCCTGGCCTTCCATTTTGACACAACTGGCTGATCACTCAGCTGGGGCAAGGTCGTGTAATCACCCCTTGCTTAGGTGTAGTATTCCTATACCTAACTTACATATAGACACATGTGTACCTATCAGTCACTCCTATGGCAGGCCTTAACAATCCTGGAGGCAGAGTGCTTGGTAACATGTGAGATGGTGCTCTAGCATGAGCTGAGCCTGTCTGCAGCTTTCGGAACCTTGTCCTTATAGCTGTTCTATGATATAGCCTACCATATACTCTTAAAGTGCCTTATAATCTTAGACGGTTATGGTAACTATGGTTTGGCTTTATCGAAACATGTCGTGTAAGGTGTCTAACACTGTGGAATAATACCCCCATGCCATTTCTGGACATGAGAATATTATTCCCCCCTTCTAGAGGGAAAGACATGTTAAAATCATACTTCAACTGTTAGCCTCTGACCAAAGCCTCAGCATCACAAAATGGATGCTGCTGCCACGACACAAGTCTGACCTCCTGCAGCTGGGAGTGATCCCAGCCAGGGAGGCCTGGACAATAGGTTTCCTGCTTGGGGAGGTGCTAGCACCTCCCCAGACAGCCTTTAGTGTATTGGGGCAGGGTGGGCTGAAAGGAATGAGACATGCCTGGGGCACACAAGGTGTTCCTTGCATAGTCCAGTTCAAACCGGCGCTGGGGCACTCCAGCCCCTGCTCTGGCGCGAAACTGGACAAAGGGAAGTGGGTGTAACGACCCCCTCCCAGGTCCCACCCATAAGGCGTGACCTAGCAGGTATCCCAGCCCCCCAGATTAGTATAAGAGTGGGAGTTGGGCCTCAAGACTTTAGATTATCCTGAACCTGCAAAACTAAACAGAAACTCTGGACCTTCGACATTCGACGAAAGAAGAAGACTGAAGAATCTCCCTTGTAGCCAAGGAGTGGCTACCCTGTGCAAACAGGCACCATCAAGAGACTACCCTTTGCTTTGCCCACGTTCTACGAGGAACCGACTGCAGAGCCCGACCAGAGCCTTGACTTCCAGACTTCTCCGACCCTGATCCACATCGACAGCAAAGCTGAGATCCGTGGAGGCGACGAGCGACGTGGGACCGGCTACCTGGGAAAAGTGGCTAGTAACTTAAAGCGCAGCTTCTGAGGTACCCTCGAAGTTGTGCACCGGGGATTGAGAAGCCCCAACCCCAAGCACCATCTGCACCGAAGATCAGCCCCCCAAACTGCACGAGTCCTGCGTGGGGCCCTTCTGCATTTTCCTGCTTGCCGTGTCTGTCCGGTTGCTTGCCCGCTGGCTAGTGGCCTTTGTGACGACGCACCCTGAAATCTTCTGCGCTGGTTTGGCTCCTCCAGACTGGCTCCCGCTTCTCTGCAAAGAAGAAGCACCCCAGACCTTCCTGGTCTGAACCAGAAGCAAGTCCTCCGTTCTTCGTGGGTTCCGCTTGCCAAGGCTTGGTGAGTCCTAGTCCAACTTCGACGCCGCCGACAGCAAGAGCCTTCGTGGGACAGCTCGCCTCCTGGTCCTGGTCGTCCTCGACGCTTCCTGGTCCTCCTGGCTGCAGCGACAAGCTTCACCTTCACCTGCAATCTTCACGACATCGCCTGGTTCCTTCCTGGTTCCACGTGGTCACTGGCTAGTGACCTTGACTCTGTCCCTTCTGCTTGCAGGTTTCCTCTCTTCTTGATCCCAGCCTTGGGATCCACCGGACACTCTTCACTGACTGCCTGTCAGCATCTTTCTTCAGGCATCCATAGGAGTCGACGACGAAAACGACGCATCTTCACCCCTATGCACCCGCAGCCTGTGGGCTAGGTAACTTGGGTACTCCAGTGCTCATCAGGATAGTGACTATCCTAGTGTCTAGTTTTCAAGTCTCAACTTCCTAGCTACTCCGGAAGTGTCCTAAATCTACCGTTTTCTAAACTGTACTATTGCTATTGACTTTTACGCATTACGCGTGAGTGTTTCCACTCTGCACACGAATCCCGTGGGCCTCCCACTTCCTAACTAACGCTAGTGTAGTGTAGCCCCAGCGATTCCCTAGGCCTAGGCCTATTCTATTTCCGTGACAGTGGTCCTTATACCACTTACTTAGTATATGGTTTGCGTGGCCCCTAGGGCCTAACTGTATTACTTACCTGTGTGACTTAATGTATGCTTAAATAAGACTGTGTTGTACTTACCTCTAATCTCATAAAGAGTGCTGAGGGTTTGACTAGAATAAATACACTTTATTTTATATATATATCTGTTGTGGTGTCCTTTCATTTGGTATTCAAGGGATTATATATGGTATCACAGCTGGCTTCACATGCCATTCAGAGTTTAGCCTAAGACTGCTCTTGTCCATGCTACCACTAGGATAGCTGGTCTATAAGGTTGACTTTACAACCAATCACCATAAGGGTATTTGGACTGATATAAGGTGTACACTAGAACTAGTGACATCATACATCAGGCCAACTTCTCACATTGGTGAGCAGCGGTTGGGATCTGAGCTTGCTGTTGTAATACCATGGTAATCTTGAGATACTAAATTGAAAGATCACACAGATATTGTCTAGGTACATATAACATAGATTATAATACTTAAGTCCTACTGGACTTTGTAGTTGTAGGTTGAAGGGAGTAACACACCCTGACTACAACTACTAGAGAGGTTTAGTAGATACAACTAGTGTAGGTAGGTGCACACACCACACCCTCACTAGATCATGTCTCTGAGAGGAGATCAAGTAGATGCTCTCTCAGGAGGATCAGGTCTGCAAAAGACCCCCTCTAGATATGATACCTTAACATTCCAGGAGATGAGACACTTGTGTACCTCCAGAGGAATAAAACAGGGTGCAAACCCTACCCTCCTTCAGTTAAGACAACTCCTAGAGGAGTATGACATTATTAGGGCATCTCAGGCAGGTACCCTAGGTACAGAGGAGGGTCTACCCACCACAGAGGAGTCAGAGGAGACTTCAGATGAAGAGGTAGACAGCCAGGGCCAAGTAGGAAGACTTAGCCAGGCTAACCTAAGCTTACATGGGAGTTTGAATGGGGTCCCCCCTTACAGACCCCCAAGTAGGCTTACACAGAGAAGCAGGAGGGACAGATCCCCTTCAAGGGAGTCCATCCACTCCCATGTCTCTAACATCTCTAATGCTTCCTCTCACAGGGGAATGACTTCCCCTGAGAGAAAGGAGCATGAAGCCAGAATGAGGGAAGCTAATCTGAGGATTCAGAGGGAAGAACTTGCCCTTGCCAAAGAGAAGCTTGCTCTGGCTAGAGAACAAAAGTTGAGTGGGTCAGAACCCACTGGTGGCAGCAATATCCCTAAGGATAGAGACAGGCACTATGATAATAGAAACCTGAGCAAGATTGTCCCTCCCTACAAGTGTGGGGATGACATCCACAAATGGATAACTGCTTTGGAGAGAGCTTGCAAAGTACAGCAGGTACCCCAAAGTCAGTGGGCAGCTATCTTGTGGCTCTCCTTCTCTGAGAAAGGCAGAGACAAGCTCCTCACAGTTAGTGATGAGGATGCAGATAATTACACTGTCCTGAAGAGTGCTCTGATTGATGGGTTTGGCCTAACCACTGAACAATACAGGTTGTTGTTCAGGGATACCCAGAAGACACAGACTCAGGACTGGACTGACTTTGTAGATTGTGCCACTAAGGCTCTGGAAGGCTGGCTAATGGGAAGTAAGGTTAAGGACTATACAGGATTGTATAATTTGATCATGAGAGAGCAAATACTTAACAACTGTCAAAACCAGCTATTGCATCAACACCTGATTGATTCTGATCTGACTTCTCCCCAAGAATTGGGAAAGAAGGCAGATAGATGGGTCAGGACTAGAGTTAAGCAGAAAAACCAGAACCAGGGCGGTGATCAGAAAAAGGCAGACCAGAAGGGTAATGAGCAGAAACAAAAAGACCAGAAGTCTTCACCAGGCCCCCAAAAGGCTCAGGGGGAGGGTGGTCCCAAAAAGGATAAAAAGAAAGATGGCCAAAAGAAACCATGGTGCAACTATTGTAAGTCCAACTCACATTGGTTTAGTGAGTGCACCAAAAAGGATAAGCCCCCAGCCACCATTGCCCCCAAGGCAACTGTACCCCCTAGTTCAGCTGTAAGTGGTGGTTCCCAGCAAAAGGGTGTAGTAGGGTTAACCCTGGGAACTGAGGAGGATTCTGGCCTAGTCAGAGTACCTACTCAGGCTGTTCTGATCTGTGATGGGGACTTAGCTTTGTCCTGTACTGTAGGCCCCAGTAACCTGGGCAAGTACAGACAGACACCTTTTATCAACCAAAGAATGGCTCAGGCCTACAGGGACACTGGAGCTAGTGTCACAATGGTGACACCTGCTTTTGTGGACCCTGGACAGATCATACTAGGTGAGAATTACCTAGTGACCAACGCTAGCAATGCCACTACCTCCCATAGTGTGGCTATTGTTAACTTCTCCTGGGGAGGGGTAACTGGCCTCAAGAAAGTTGTTGTTAGTTCAGACCTTCCTGTAGAGTGTTTACTGGGCAATGATCTTGAAACTTCAGTTTGGTCTGAAGTGGAGTATAGGACCCATGCAGAAATGCTGGGGATAGATGCACATGTCCTTGCTGTGACCAGGTCACAGGCCAAAAAGTGCACCACTGAACAAGTGCTGGATCCTGAAACTATGGACCAGTCACAACCCAAGAGAAAGAGCAGTAGGGTTAAGGCTGTGCCTTCCCCCCTGCCTCAGGTGGTGGATCAGCCCTCCCAGGAGGATGATTCTGAGAGCCCTGAAGGAACTGTCCTAGAAGAACTTGAACCTGATCAGGTTGAGTTTCTTGGGACAGGGGGACCTTCAAGGGCAGATCTGAGGCAGGCTCAATTAGAATGCCCCTCTCTTGAACCCCTCAGACAGCTGGCTGCTGCTGAGGCTGCAGGGAATGCTCAAGGTACCCATAGAGTGTATTGGGATGAAGGGCTACCGTATTCAGAGGCTAGAGACCCCAAGCCTGGTGCATCCAGGAGGTTGGTCATACCACTGAAGTTCAGAGGCTTCCTTCTTACCTTGGCCCATGATATTCCCCTTGCAGGACATCTAGGCCAGAACAAGACTTGGGACAGGCTTGTCCCTCACTTTCACTGGCCCCATATGTCAGAAGATACTAAGGAGTTTTGTCGCTCCTGTGTCACCTGCCAAGCCAGTGGCAAATCAGGTGGCACCACAAAGGCCCCCCTCATACCACTACCTGTGGTGGGGGTCCCCTTTGAAAGAGTGGGCATAGATATTGTAGGACCAATGGACCCACAAACAGCATCTGGGCACAGATTCATACTGGTGATAGTGGACCATGCCACCAGGTACCCAGAAGCAATTCCCCTGAGGACCACAACAGCTCCTGTTGTGGCAAGGGCCCTGCTTGGAGTATTCTCCAGAGTGGGCTTTCCAAAGGAGGTCATTTCTGACAGAGGTACCAACTTCATGTCAGGATACTTGACTGCAATGTGGAAGGAGTGTGGTGTTAACTATAAGTTCACCACACCCTATCACCCACAGTGCAATGGGCTTGTTGAGAGATTCAACAAGACCCTAAAGGGAATGATAAAAGGATTACCAGACAAGCTTAGGCAAAGATGGGACATCCTTTTACCCTGCCTTCTGTTTGCTTACAGAGAGGTCCCACAAAAGGGGGTTGGCTACAGCCCTTTTGAGCTTTTGTTTGGGCATCCTGTAAGAGGACCCCTGTGTTTGGTGAAGGAAGGATGGGAGAGACCTCTCAGACAACCCAAACTAGACATAGTGGATTATGTACTTGGTCTCCGCTCCAGGATGGCAGCGTATATGAAGAAGGCTTCTAAAAACCTTGAGGCAAGCCAAGAACTCCAAAAAGCTTGGCATGACCAAAAGGCTGTACTGACTGTTTACCAGCCAGGACAGAAAGTGTGGGTGTTGGAGCCAGTGGCCCCAGCAGCACTCCAAGACAAATGGTCTGGACCCCACACTATTGTTGAGAAAAAGGGAGAAGTCACCTACTTGGTGGACCTTGGGACTCCCAGAAGCCCCCACAGGGTGCTTCATGTCAACAGATTGAAGGCATATGTTGACAGGGCAGACATGGGGCTACTCATGGCTACAGATGAGGGGCAGGAGGAGGAGAGTGACCCTCTCCCAGACCTGTTGACTCAGAACCCTGATGATGGCTCAGTTGATGGTGTGGTCTTTTCTGACAGCCTCACTGTCCATCAGCAACAGGAATGCAGACAGGTTCTGCAATTCTACAGACATATGTTCTCTCTGACCCCAAGTCAGACAAACTGGTGCACCCATGAGGTGGACACTGGTGACAGTCTGCCTGTGAAGAGTAAAATCTACAGGCAACCTGACCATGTCAGGGACTGCATAAAAGTTGAGGTACAAAAGATGTTGGAGCTGGGAGTCATTGAACCTTCAGAGAGCCCTTGGGCTAGTCCTGTAGTTCTTGTGCCAAAGCCTCACACCCAAGATGGTAAGAGAGAGATGAGGTTTTGCGTGGATTACAGAGGTCTCAATGCTGTCACTAGGACAGGTGCCCACCCAATACCTAGGGCAGATGAGCTCATTGACAGACTGGCAGCTGCTAAGTTTTTGAGCACATTTGACCTAACAGCAGGCTACTGGCAAATCAGACTAGCTGAGAGTGCAAAGGCCAAAACTGCTTTCTCGACCCCAGGAGGACATTATCAATTTGTGGTAATGCCCTTTGGTTTGAAGAATGCACCTGCCACTTTCCAAAGGTTGGTGAATCAAGTCCTTACTGGGTTGGATGATTATTGTGCAGCTTATCTTGATGATATTGCTGTCTTTAGCTCCACCTTGGAGGATCACCTGGTCCACCTGAGGAATGTTTTAGAGGCCCTGCAAAAGGCAGGCCTCACTATCAAGGCCACTAAGTGCCAGATAGGGCAGAGCAAGGTTGTATACCTGGGCCACCTAGTTGGTGGGGGTCAGGTTCAACCACTGGAGAGCAAGATCCAGACCATAAAGGACTGGGCTCCTCCAACTAGCCAGACTCAGGTCAGAGCTTTTTTGGGCCTGACTGGGTACTACAGAAAGTTTGTTAAGAATTATGGGTCCATAGTGACACCACTTAATGACTTGACCTCCAAGAAGATGCCAAAGAAAGTTCAGTGGACAGTAAGCTGTCAAAAAGCATTTGATGACCTGAAGCAGGCCATGTGCAGTGCACCTATTCTGAAAAGTCCAGACTACTCCAAAGAGTTCATTGTCCAGACAGATGCTTCTGAGTTAGGTGTGGGAGCTGTTCTTTCACAACTGAATGTAGATGGTCAAGACCAGCCCATTGCTTTTATAAGTAGAAGGCTGACCCCTAGAGAGAAACGTTGGTCAGCTATTGAGAGGGAGGCCTTTGCTGTGGTTTGGGCCCTGAAGAAGCTGAGGCCATACTTGTTTGGCACTCACTTCAAGATTCAGACAGACCATAAGCCCCTCTTGTGGCTAAATCAGATGAAGGGTGAAAATCCCAAACTTCTTAGGTGGTCCATTTCCCTACAGGGGATGGACTTCACAGTGGAACATAGACCTGGGACTGACCATGCCAATGCAGATGGACTCTCCAGATATTTCCACTTAGAACATGAAGACTCAACTGGTCAAGGTTAGTTTAATGTCCCTAAGTTTGGGGGGGGGGGGTTGTGTAGGAGAGTAGGGTCTGCTTTCTATGTTCACCCCCACTTTTTGCTGTTGCTCTACTGGTTTTCGACTTAGATGTGGCTGTGGGCCTGCTAATCAGACCCACAGCCCTGCTGTTCTCTCTCTAAATTAATACTATGTACTTTAGGTGCATAACCCATTTGGATAGGATCACCTTATTGGCCCCTGTACAGTGTACCCTAGGTACCCAGGGCATAGGTGTACCCTAGGCCTACCAGGGGCTGCAGCATGTATTATGCCACCCCTGGCCTGGCCTTCCATTTTGACACAACTGGCTGATCACTCAGCTGGGGCAAGGTCGTGTAATCACCCCTTGCTTAGGTGTAGTATTCCTATACCTAACTTACATATAGACACATGTGTACCTATCAGTCACTCCTATGGCAGGCCTTAACAATCCTGGAGGCAGAGTGCTTGGTAACATGTGAGATGGTGCTCTAGCATGAGCTGAGCCTGTCTGCAGCTTTCGGAACCTTGTCCTTATAGCTGTTCTATGATATAGCCTACCATATACTCTTAAAGTGCCTTATAATCTTAGACGGTTATGGTAACTATGGTTTGGCTTTATCGAAACATGTCGTGTAAGGTGTCTAACACTGTGGAATAATACCCCCATGCCATTTCTGGACATGAGAATATTATTCCCCCCTTCTAGAGGGAAAGACATGTTAAAATCATACTTCAACTGTTAGCCTCTGACCAAAACCTCAGCATCACAAAATGAATGCTGCTGCCACGACACAAGTCTGACCTCCTGCAGCTGGGAGTGATCCCAGCCAGGGAGGCCTGGACAATAGGTTTCCTGCTTGGGGAGGTGCTAGCACCTCCCCAGACAGCCTTTAGTGTATTGGGGCAGGGTGGGCTGAAAGGAATGAGACATGCCTGGGGCACACAAGGTGTTCCTTGCATAGTCCAGTTCAAACCGGCGCTGGGGCACTCCAGCCCCAGCTCTGGCGCGAAACTGGACAAAGGGAAGTGGGTGTAACCACCCCCTCCCAGGTCCCACCCATAAGGCGTGACCTAGCAGGTATCCCAGCCCCCCAGATTAGTATAAGAGTGGGAGTTGGGCCTTAAGACTTTAGATTATCCTGAACCTGCAAAACTGAACAGAAACTCTGGACCTTCGACATTCGACGAAAGAAGAAGACTGAAGAATCTCCCTTGTAGCCAAGGAGTGGCTACCCTGTGCAAACAGGCACCATCAAGAGACTACCCTTTGCTTTGCCCACGTTCTACGAGGAACCGACTACAGAGCCCGACCAGAGCCTTGACTTCCAGACTTCTCCGTCCCTGATCCACATCGACAGCAAAGCTGAGATCCGTGGAGGCGACGAGCGACGTGGGACCGGCTACCTGGGAAAAGTGGCTAGTAACTTAAAGCGCAGCTTCTGAGGTACCCTTGAAGTTGTGCACCGGGGATTGAGAAGCCCCAACCCCAAGCACCATCTGCACCGAAGATCAGCCCCCCACACTCCACGAGTCCTGCGTGGGGCCCTTCTGCATTTTCCTGCTTGCCGCGTCTGTCCGGTTGCTTGCCCGCTGGCTAGTGGCCTTTGTGACGACGCACCCTGCAATCTTCTGCGCTGGTTTGGCTCCTCCAGACTGGCTCCCACTTCTCTGCAAAGAAGAAGCACCCCAGACCTTCCTGGTCTGAACCAGAAGCAAGTCCTCCGTTCTTCGTGGGTTCCGCTTGCCAAGGCTTGGTGAGTCCTAGTCCAACTTCGACGCCGCCGACAGCAAGAGCCTTCGTGGGACAGCTCGCCTCCTGGTCCTGGTTGTCCTCGACGCTTCCTGGTCCTCCTGGCTGCAGCGACAAGCTTCACCTTCACCTGCAATCTTCACGACATCGCCTGGTTCCTTCCTGGTTCCACGTGGTCACTGGCTAGTGACCTTGACTTGCAGGTTTCCTCTCTTCTTGATCCCAGCCTTGGGATCCACCGGACACTCTTCACTGACTGCCTGTCAGCATCTTTCTTCAGGCATCCATAGGAGTCGACGACGAAAACGACGCATCTTCACCCCTATGCACCCGCAGCCTGTGGGCTAGGTAACTTGGGTACTCCGGTGCTCATCAGGATAGTGACTATCCTAGTGTCTAGTTTTCAAGTCTCAACTTCCTAGCTACTCCGGAAGTGTCCTAAATCTACCGTTTTCTAAACTGTACTATTGCTATTGACTTTTACGCATTACGCGTGAGTGTTTCCACTCTGCACACGAATCCCGTGGGCCTCCCACTTCCTAACTAACGCTAGTGTAGTGTAGCCCCAGCGATTCCCTAGGCCTAGGCCTATTCTATTTCCGTGACAGTGGTCCTTATACCACTTACTTAGTATATGGTTTGCGTGGCCCCTAGGGCCTAACTGTATTACTTACCTGTGTGACTTAATGTATGCTTAAATAAGACTGTGTTGTACTTACCTCTAATCTCATAAAGAGTGCTGAGGGTTTGACTAGAATAAATACACTTTATTTTATATATATATCTGTTGTGGTGTCCTTTCATTTGGTATTCAAGGGATTATATATGGTAACACAGCTGGCTTCACATGCCATTCAGAGTTTAGCCTAAGACTGCTCTTGTCCATGCTACCACTAGGATAGCTGGTCTATAAGGTTGACTTTACAACCAATCACCATAAGGGTATTTGGACTGATATAAGGTGTACACTAGAACTAGTGACATCATACATCAGGCCAACTTCTCACAAGTGGTGTTCAGGGAGTGTTGGGGGTTTTGCTGGGGTTGGTGTTTCAGTGTTTAGGGCAGTGGTGTTCGGGAAGTGTAGGTGGTCTTGCTGGGGGTGGTGTTTCAGGGTTTAGGGCAGTGCAGTGGTGTTTGGGCAGTATGGGGGGTCTTGCGGGGTCTAGTGTTTCAGTGTTTAGGGCAGTGCAGTGGTGTTCGGGCAGTGTAGGGGGTCTTGCAGAGGGTGGTGTTTCAGGGTTTAGGGCAGTGCACTGGTGTTCGGGCAGTGTAGGGGGTCGTGCTGGGGCTGGTGTTTCAGGGTTTAGGGCAGTGCAGAGGTGTTTGGGCAGTGTAGGGGGTCATGCTGGGGCTGGTGTTTCAGGATTTAGGGCAGTGCAGTGGTGTTCGGGCAGTGTAGGGGGTCATGCTGGGACTGGTGTTTCAGGGTTTAGGGCAGAGCAGTGGTGTTCCGGCCATGTAGGGGTCATTCTGGGGCAGGTGTTTTACGGTTTATGGAAGAGCAGTGGTGTTTGGGCAGTGTAGGGGGATGTGCGGGGGTGGAGTTTTAGGGTATAGGGCAGAGCAGTGGTGTTCGAGCAGGCTAGATGGTCGTGCTGGTGGTGTGCCAGGGTTTAGGGCAGTTCTGTGATGTTTGGGCAGGGTACGGGGTAATGCAGGGGGTGGTGTTTCAGGGTTTAGGGCAGTGCAGTGGTGTTCGGGGAGTGTAGGGGGTCTTGCTGGGGGTGGTGTTTCAGGGTATAGGGCAGTGCAGTGGTGTTCGGGCAGTGTGGGGTTCGTGCTGGGGCTGGTGTTTCAGGGTTTAGGGCAGAGCAGTAGTGCTCTGGCAGTGTAGAGGGACGTGCTTGGGTTGGTGTTTCAGGGTTTAGGGCGAGCAGTGGTGTTCGGGTAGTGTAGGGGTTTGTGCTGGGGGTGGTGTTTCAGGGTTAAGGGCAGTGCATTGGTGTTCGGGCAGTGTAGGGGTTTGTGCTGGTGGTGGTGTTTTAGGGTTTAGGGCAGTGCAGTGGTGTTCGGGCAGTGTAGGGGGTCATGCTGTGGGTGGTGTTTCAGGGTTTCGGACAGTGCAGTGGTGTTGTGGTAGTGTAGCAGTCGTGCTGGGGGTGGTATTTCAGGGTTTATGGCAGTGCAGTGGTGTTCCGGCATTGTAGGGGGTCGTGCTGGGGGTGGTGTTGCAGTATTTAGGGCAGTGCAGTGGTGTTCGGGCAGTGTATGGCGTCTTGCAGGAGGTGGTGTTTCAGTGTTTAGAGCAGTGCAGTGGTGTTCGGGCAGTGTAGGGGGTCATGCTGTGGCTGTTGTTTCAGGGTTTAGGGCAGAGCAGTGGTGTTCGGGCACTATGGGGGTCATGCTGGGGCTGGTGTTTCATGGTTTAGGGCAGTTCAGTGGTGTTCGGGCAGTTTAGGGGGTCATGCTGGGGCTGATGTTTCAGATTTTATGGCAGTGCACTGGTGTTCGGGCAGTGTAGAGGGTCGTGCTGGGGCTGGTGTTTCTCGGTTTAGGGCAGTGCAGTGTTGTTCAGGCAGTGCAGGGGGTCGTGCTGGGGTGGTGTTTCAGGGTTTAGGGCAGTGCAGTGGTGTTCGGGCAGCGTAGTGATTCATGCGGGGGGTGTTTCAGGGTTTAGGGCAGTGCAGTGGTGTTCGGGCAGTGTAGGGGGTCGTGCTGGGGCTGGTGTTTCATGGTTTAGGGCAGAGCAGTGGTGTTCGGGCAGTATTGAGGGACGTGCTTGGCGTAGTGTTTCAGGGTTTAGGGCAGAGCAGTGGTGTTCGGGCAGTGTAGGGGTTCGTGCTGGGGGTGGTGTTTTAGGGCAGTGCAGTGGTGTTCGGCCAGTGTAGGCGGTCATTTTGGGGGTGGTGTTTCAGGGTTTAGGGCAGTGCAGTGGTGTTCGGGCATTGTAGGGGTCGTGCTGGCGGTGATGTTGCAGGGTTTAGGGCAGTGCAGTGGTGTTCAGGCAGTGTTGGGGGTTTTGCTGGGGATGGTGTTTCAGTGTTTAGGGCAATGGTGTTTGGGCAGTGTAGTGGGTCTTGCTGGGGGTGGTGTTTCAGGGTTTATGGCAGTGCAGTGCTGTTCGGGCAGTGTAGGGGGTCGTGCAGGGGGGTGGTGTTTCAGGGTTTAGGGCAGTGCAGTGGTGTTGGGGCAGTGTAGGGGGTGTTGCTGGGGGTGGTGTTTCAGGGTTTAGGGCAGTGCAGTGGTGTTCGGGCAGTGTGGGGGGTCATGCTGGGGATGGTGTTTTAGGGTTTAGGGCAGTGCAGTGGTGTTCGGCCAGTGTAGGGGGTCGTGCTGGGACTGGTGTTTCAGGGTTTAAGGCAGTGCAGTGGTGTTCGGGCAGTGTAGGGGGTTTTGCTGGGGGTGGTGTTTCAGTGTTTAGGGCAGTGGTGTTCGGGAAGAGTAGTTGGTCTTGCTGGGGGTGGTGTTTCAGGGTTTAGGGAAGTGCAGTGGTGTTCGGGCAGTATAGTGGGTCTTGCTGGGGCTAGTGTTTCAGGGTTTAGGGCAGTGCAGTGGTGTTTGGGCAGTGTAGGGGGTCGTAATGGGGCTGGTTTCAGGGTTTAGGGCACAACAGTGGTGTTCGGGCAGTGTAGGGGTTGATGCTGTGGGTGGTGTTTTGGGGCAGTGCAGGGGTGTTTGGGCAGTGTAGGGGGTCTTGCAGAGGGTGGTGTTTCAGGGTTTAGGGCAGTGATATTCGGGCAGTGTAGGGGGTCGTGCTGGGGCTGGTGTTTCAAGGTTTAGGGCAGTGCAGTGGTGTTCGGGCAGTATAGGGGGTCGTGCTGAGGCTAGTGTTTCATAGTTTAGGGCAGAGCAGTGGTGTTTGGGCAGTGTATGGGGTCTTGCAGAGGGTGGTGTTTCAGGGTTTAGGGCAGTGATATTCGGGCAGTGCAGGGGGTCGTGCTGGGGCTGGTGTTCCAAGGTTTAGGGCAGTGCAGTGGTGTTCGGGCAGTATAGGGGGTCGTGCTGAGGCTAGTGTTTCATAGTTTAGGGCAGTGCAGGGGTGTTTGGGCAGTGTAGGGGGTCTTGCAGAGGGTGGTGTTTCAGGGTTTAGGGCAGTGATATTCGGGCAGTGTAGGGGGTCGTGCTGGGGCTGGTGTTTCAAGGTTTAGGGCAGTGCAGTGGTGTTCGGGCAGTATAGGGGGTCATGCTGTGGCTGGTGTTTCAGGGTTTAGGGCAGAGCAGTGGTGTTCGGGCAGTGTAGGGGGTCTTGCAGGAGGTGGTGTTTCAGGGTTTAGGGCAGTGGTGTTCGGGCAGTGTAGGGGGTCGTGCTGGGGCTGGTGTTTCAGGATTTAGGGCAGTGCAGTGGTGTTTGGGCAGTGTAGGGGGTCATGCTGGGACTGGTGTTTCAGGGTTTAGGGCAGAGCAGTGGTGTTCAGGCAGTGTAGGGGGTCGTTCTGGGGTAGGTGTTTTAGGGTATAGGTCAGAGTAGTGGTGTTCGGGCAGTGTAAGGGGATGTGCGGGGTGGTGTTTTAGGGTATAGGGCAGTGCAGTGGTGTTCGGGCAGTGTAGGGGGTCATGCTGCGGCTGGTGTTTCAGGGTTTAGGGCAGAGCAGTGGTGTTCGGGCAGTATGGGGGGTCATGCTGGGGCTGGTGTTTCATGGTTTAGGGCAGTTCAGTGGTGTTCGGGCAGTTTAGGGGGTCATGCTGGGGCTGATGTTTCAGATTTTATGGCAGTGCACTGGTGTTCGGGCAGTGTAGAGGGTCGTGCTGGGGCTGGTGTTTCGCAGTTTAGGGCAGTGCAGTGTTGTTCAGGCAGTGCAGGGGGTCGTGCTGAGGTGGTGTTTCAGGGTTTAGGGCAGTGCAGTGGTGTTCGGGCAGTGTAGTGGTTCATGCGGGGGGGTGTTTCAGAGTTTAGGGCAGTGCAGTGGTGTTCGGGCAGTGTAGGGGGTCGTGCTGGGGCTGGTGTTTCATGGTTTAGGGCAGAGCAGTGGTGTTCGGGCAGTATTGGGGGACGTGCTTGGAGTAGTGTTTCAGGGTTTAGGGCAGAGCAGTGGTGTTCGGGCAGTGTAGGGGTTCGTGCTGGGGGTGGTGTTTTAGGGCAGTGCAGTGGTGTTCGGCCAGTGTAGGCGGTCATTTTGGGGGTGGTGTTTCAGGGTTTAGGGCAGTGCAGTGGTGTTCAGGCAGTGTTGGGGGTTTTGCTGGGGATGGTGTTTCAGTGTTTAGGGCAATGGTGTTAGGGCAGTGTAGTGGGTCTTGCTGGGGGTGGTGTTTCAGGGTTTATGGCAGTGCAGTGGTGTTCGGCCAGTGTAGGGGGTCGTGCAGGGGGGTGGTGTTTCAGGGTCTAGGGCAGTGCAGTGGTGTTGGGGCAGTGTAGGGGGTGTTGCTGGGGGTGGTGTTTCAGGGTTTAGGGCAGTGCAGTGGTGTTCGGGCAGTGTGGGGGTCATGCTGGGGATGGTGTTTTAGGGTTTAGGGCAGTGCAGTGGTGTTCGGGCAGTATAGGGGGTCGTGCTGGGACTGGTGTTTCAGGGTTTAAGGCAGTGCAGTGGTGTTCGGGCAGTGTAGTGGTTTTTGCTGGGGGTGGTGTTTCAGTGTTTAGGGCAGTGGCGTTCGGGAAGTGTAGGTGGTCTTGCTGGGGGTGATGTTTCAGGGTTTAGGGCAGTGCAGTGGTGTTCGGGCAGTATAGTGGGTCTTGCTGGGGTTGGTGTTTCAGGGTTTAGGGCAGTGCAGTGGTGTTTGGTTAGTGTAGGGGGTCGTAATGGGGCTGGTTTCAGGGTTTAGGGCACAACAGTGGTGTTCGTGCAGTGTAGGGGTTGATGCTGTGGGTGGTGTTTTGGGGCAGTGCAGGGGTGTTTGGGCAGTGTAGGGGGTCTTGCAGAGGGTGGTGTTTCAGGGTTTAGGGCAGTGATATTCGGGCAGTGTAGGGGGTCGTGCTGGGGCTGGTGTTTCAAGGTTTAGGGCAGTGCAGTGGTGTTCGGGCAGTATAGGGGGTCGTGCTGAGGCTAGTGTTTCATAGTTTAGGGCAGTGCAGGGGTGTTTGGGCAGTGTAGGGGGTCTTGCAGAGGGTGGTGTTTCAGGGTTTAGGGCAGTGATATTCGGGCAGTGTAGGGGGTCGTGCTGGGGCTGGTGTTTCAAGGTTTAGGGCAGTGCAGTGGTGTTCGGGCAGTATAGGGGGTCATGCTGTGGCTGGTGTTTCAGGGTTTAGGGCAGAGCAGTGGTGTTCGGGCAGTGTAGGGGGTCTTGCAGGAGGTGGTGTTTCAGGGTTTAGGGCAGTGGTGTTCGGGCAGTGTAGGGGGTCGTGCTGGGGCTGGTGTTTCAGGATTTAGGGCAGTGCAGTGGTGTTTGGGCAGTGTAGGGGGTCATGCTGGGACTGGTGTTTCAGGGTTTAGGGCAGAGCAGTGGTGTTCGGGCAGTGTAGGGGGTCGTTCTGGGGTAGGTGTTTTAGGGTATAGGTCAGAGTAGTGGTGTTCGGGCAGTGTAAGGGGATGTGCGGGGTGGTGTTTTAGGGTATAGGGCAGGGAAGTGGTGTTCGAGCAGGGTAGAGGGTCGTACTGGTGGTGTTTCAGGGTTTAGGGCAGTGGAGTGGTGTTCAGGCAGTGTTGGGGGTTTTGCTGTGGGTGGTGTTTCAGTGTTTAGGCAGTGGTGTTCGGGAAGAGTAGGTGGTCTTGCTGAGGGTGGTGCTTCAGGGTTTAGGGCACTGCAGTGGTGTTCGGGCAGTATAGGGGGTCTTCCTGGGGCTAGTGTTTCAAGGTTTAGGTTAGTGCAGTGGTGTTCGGGCATTGTAGGGGGTCGTGATGGGGCTGGTGTTTCAGGGTTTAGGGCAGTGCAGTGGTGTTCGGGCAGTGTTGGAGGTTTTGCTGGGGGTGGTGTTTCAGTGTTTAGGGCAGTGGTGTTCGGAAAGTGTAGGTGGTATTGCTGGGGGTGGTGTTTCAGGGTTTAGGGCAGTGCAGTGATGTTCGGGCAGTATAGGGGATCTTGCTGGGCTAGTGTTTCAGGGTTTAGAGCAGTGCAGTGGTGTTCGGGCAGTGTGGGGGTCGTGCTGGGGATGGTGTTTCAGGGTTTAGGGCAGTGGTGTTCGGGCAGTGTAGGGGGTCGTGCTGGGGCTGGTGTTTCAGGGTTTAGGGCAGTGCAGTGCTGTTCGGGCAGTGTAGGGGATCTTGCAGGAGGTGGTGTTTCAGGGTTTAGAGCAGTGCAGTGGTGTTCAGGCAGTGTTAGGGGGTCATTCTGCGGCTGGTGTTTCAGGGTTTAGGGCAGAGCAGTGGTGTTCGGGCAGTGTAGGGGGTCGTGCTGGGGCTGGTGTTTCAGGGTTTAGGGCAGTGCAGTAGTGTTTGGGCAGTGTGGGAGTTCGTGCTGGGGATGGTGTTTCAGGGTTTAGGGCAGGGGTGTTTGGGGAGTGTAGGGGGTCTTGCAGAGGGTGGTGTTTCAGGGTTTAGGGCAGTGATATTCGGGCAGTGTAGGGGGTCGTGCTGGGGCTGGTGTTTCAAGGTTTAGGGCAGTGCAGTGGTGTTCGGGCAGTATAGGGGGTCGTGCTGAGGCTAGTGTTTCATAGTTTAGGGCAGTGCAGGGGTGTTTGGGCAGTGTAGGGGGTCTTGCAGAGGGTGGTGTTTCAGGGTTTAGGGCAGTGATATTCGGGCAGTGTAGGGGGTCGTGCTGGGGCTGGTGTTTCAAGGTTTAGGGCAGTGCAGTGGTGTTCGGGCAGTATAGGGGGTCATGCTGTGGCTGGTGTTTCAGGGTTTAGGGCAGAGCAGTGGTGTTCGGGCAGTGTAGGGGGTCTTGCAGGAGGTGGTGTTTCAGGGTTTACGGCAGTGGTGTTCGGGCAGTGTAGGGGGTCGTGCTGGGGCTTGTGTTTCAGGATTTAGGGCAGTGCAGTGGTGTTTGGGCAGTGTAGGGGGTCATGCTGGGACTGGTGTTTCAGGGTTTAGGGCAGAGCAGTGGTGTTCGGGCAGTGTAGGGGGTCGTTTTGGGGTAGGAGTTTTAGGGTATAGGTCAGAGTAGTGGTGTTCGGGCAGTGTAAGGGGATGTGCGGGGTGGTGTTTTAGGGTATAGGGCAGGGCAGTGGTGTTCGAGCAGGGTAGAGGGTCGTACTGGTGGTGTTTCAGGGTTTAGGGCAGTGGAGTGGTGTTCAGGCAGTGTTGGGGGTTTTGCTGGGGGTGGTGTTTCAGTGTTTAGGCAGTGGTGTTCGGGAAGAGTAGGTGGTCTTGCTGAGGGTGGTGCTTCAGGGTTTAGGGCACTGCAGTGGTGTTCGGGCAGTATAGGGGGTCTTCCTGGGGCTAGTGTTTCAAGGTTTAGGTTAGTGCAGTGGTGTTCGGGCATTGTAGGGGGTCGATATGGGGCTGGTGTTTCAGGGTTTAGGGCAGTGCAGTGGTGTTCGGGCAGTGTTGGAGGTTTTGCTGGGGGTGGTGTTTCAGTGTTTAGGGCAGTGGTGTTCGGAAAGTGTAGGTGGTATTGCTGGGGGTGGTGTTTCAGGGTTTAGGGCAGTGCAGTGATGTTCGGGCAGTATAGGGGATCTTGCTGGGCTAGTGTTTCAGGGTTTAGGGCAGTGCAGTGGTGTTCGGGCAGTGTGGGGGTCGTGCTGGGGATGGTGTTTCAGGGTTTAGGGCAGTGGTGTTCGGGCAGTGTAGGGGGTCGTGCTGGGGCTGGTGTTTCAGGGTTTAGGGCAGTGCACTGCTGTTCGGGCAGTGTAGGGGATCTTGCAGGAGGTGGTGTTTCAGGGTTTAGAGCAGTGCAGTGGTGTTCAGGCAGTGTTAGGGGGTCATTCTGCGGCTGGTGTTTCAGGGTTTAGGGCAGAGCAGTGGTGTTCGGGCAGTGTAGGGGGTCGTGCTGGGGCTGGTGTTTCAGGGTTTAGGGCAGTGCAGTAGTGTTTGGGCAGTGTGGGAGTTCGTGCTGGGGATGGTGTTTCAGGGTTTAGGGCAGTGGTGTTCGGGCAGTGTAGGGGGTCGTGCTGGGGCTGGTGATTCAGAGTTTAGGGCAGTGCACTGGTGTTCGGACCGTGTAGGGGGTAGTGCTGGGGCTGGTGTTTCAGGGTTTAGGGCAGTGCAGTGGTGTTCGGGCAGTGTAGGGGATCTTGCAGGAGGTGGTGTTTCAGGGTTTAGAGCAGTGCAGTGGTGTTCAGGCAGTGTAGAGGCTCATGCTGCGGCTGGTGTTTCAGGGTTAAGGGCAGAGCAGTGGTGTTCGGGCAGTATAGGGGGTCGTGCTGGGGCTAGTGTTTCATGGCTTATGGCAGTGCAGTGGTGTTCGGGCAGCATAGGGGGTCATGCTGCGGCTGGTGTTTCAGGGTTTAGGGCAGAGCAGTGGTGTTCGGGCAGTGTAGGGGGTATTGCAGGGGGTGGTGTTTCAGGGTTTAGGGCAGTGGTGTTCGGGCAGTGTAGGGGGTCGTGCTGGGGTTGGTGTTTCAGGATTTAGGGCAGTGCAGTGGTGTTCGGGCAGTGTAGGGGGTCATGCTGGGACTGGTGTTTCAGGGTTTAGGGCAGAGCAGTGGTGTTCGGGCAGTGTAGGGGGTCATTCTGGGGCAGGTGTTTTAGGGTTTAGGGAAGAGCAGTGGTGTTCGGGCAGTGTAGGGGGATGTGCGGGGGGTGGTGTTTTAGGGTATAAGGCAGAGCAGTGGTGTTCGAGCAGGGTAGAGGGTCGTGCTGGTGGTGTTTCATCATTTAGGGCAGTGCAGTGGTGTTCGGGCAGGGGGTCATGCAGGGCGTGGTGTTTCAGGGTTTAGGGCAGTGCAGTCAGGGAGCGTTGGGGGTTTTGCTGGGGGTGGTGTTTCAGTGTTTAGGGCAGTGGTGTTCGGGAAGTGTAGGTGGTCTTGCTGGGGGTGGTGTTTCAGGGTTTAGGGCAGTGCAGTGGTGTTCGGGCAGTATAGGGGGTCTTGCTGGGTCTAGTGTTATAGGGTGTAGGGCAGTGCAGTGGTGTTCGGGCAGTGTAGGGGGTCCTGATGGGGCTGGTGTTTCAGGGTTTAGGGCAGAACAGTGGTGTTCGGGCATTGTAGGGGTTGATGCTGTGGGTGCTGTTTAAGGGCAGTGCAGTGGTGTTCGGGCAGTGTAGGGCGTTGTGCTGGGGGTGGTGTTTTAGGGTTTAGGGCAGTACAGTGGTGTTCGGGCAGTGTAGGGGGTCGTGCTGTGGGTGGTGTTTCAGGGTTTAGGGCAGTGCAGTGGTGTTCGGACAGTGTAGGCGGTCGTGCTGGGGGTGGTCTTTCAGGGTTTAAGGCAGTGCAGTGGTCTTCAGGCATTGTAGGGGGTCATGCTGGGGGTGGTGTTGCAGGGTTTAGTTTAGTGTAGTGGTGGTCGGGCAGTGTAGGGGGCCTTGCAGGGGGTGGTGTTTCAGGGTTTAGAGCAGTGCAGTGGTGTTAGGGCAGTGTAGGGGGTCACGCTAGGGGTGGTGTTTTAGGGTTTAGGGAAGAGCAGTGGTGTTTGGGCAGTGTAGGGGGTCTTGCAGAGGGTGGTGTTTCAGGGTTTAGGGCAGTGAAGTTCGGGCAGTGTAGGGGGTGGTGCTGGGGCTGGTGTTTCAAGGTTTAGGGCAGTGCAGTGGTGTTTGGGAAGTATAGGGTGTTGCGCTGAAGCTAGTGTTTCATAGTTTAGGGCAGTGCAGTTTTGTTCGGGCAGTATAGGGGGTCATGCTGTGGCTGGAGTTTCAGGATTTAGGGCAGTGCAGTGGTGTTTGGGCAGTGTAGGGGGTCATGCTGGGACTAGTGTTTCAGGGTTTAGGGCAGTGCAGTGATGTTCGGGCAGTGTAGGGGGTCGTGATGGGGCTGGTGTTTCAGGGTTTAGGGCAGAACAGTGGTGTTCGGGCATTGTAGGGGTTGATGCTGTGGGTGGTGTTTAAGGGCAGTGCAGTGGTGTTCGGGCAGTGTAGGGCGTTGTGCTGGGGGTGGTGTTTCAAGGTTTAGGGCAGTGCAGTGGTGTTCGGGCAGTATAGGGGGTCGTGCTGAGGCTAGTGTTTCATAGTTTAGGGCAGTGCAGTGGTGCTCGGGCAGTATAGGGGGTCATGCTGTGGCTGGTGTTTCAGGGTTTAGGGCAGAGCAGTGGTGTTCGGGCAGTGTAGGGGGTCTTGCAGGAGGTGGTGTTTCAGGGTTTAGGGCAGTGGTGTTCAGGCAGTGTAGGGGTCGTGCTGGGGCTGGTGTTTCAGGATTTCGGGCAGTGCAGTGGTGTTTGGGCAGTGTAGGGGGTCATGCTGGGACTGGTGTTTCAGGGTTTAGGGCAGAGCAGTGGTGTTCGGGCAGTGTAGGGGGTCATTCTGGGGTAGGTGTTTTAGGGTATAGGTCAGAGTAGTGGTGTTCGGGCAGTGTAAGGGGATGTGCGGGGTGGTGTTTTAGGGTATAGGGCAGGGCAGTGGTGTTCGATCAGGGTAGAGGGTCATACTGGTGGTGTTTCAGGGTTTAGGGCAGTGCAGTGGTGTTCGGGCAGTATAGGGGGTCGTGCTGAGGCTAGTGTTTCAAGGTTTAGGTTAGTGCAGTGGTGTTCGGGCATTGTAGGGGGTCGTGATGGGGCTGGTGTTTCAGGGTTTAGGGCAGTGCAGTGGTGTTCGGGCAGTGTTGGAGGTTTTGCTGGGGTGGTGTTTCAGTGTTTAGGGCAGTGGTGTTCGGAAAGTGTAGGTGGTATTGCTGGGGGTGGTGTTTCAGGGTTTAGGGCAGTGCAGTGATGTTCGGGCAGTATAGGGGATCTTGCTGGGCTAGTGTTTTAGGGTTTAGGGCAGTGCAGTGGTGTTCGGGCAGTGTGGGGGGTCGTGCTGGGGATGGTGTTTCAGGGTTTAGGGCAGTGGTGTTTGGGCAGTGTAGGGGGTCGTGCTGGGGCTAGTGTTTCAGGGTTTAGGGCAGTGCAGTGCTGTTCGGGCAGTGTAGGGGATCTTGCAGGAGGTGGTGTTTCAGGGTTTAGAGCAGTGCAGTGGTGTTCAGGCAGTGTTAGGGGCTCATTCTGTGGCTGGTGTTTCAGGGTTTAGGGCAGAGCAGTGGTGTCCGGGCAGTGTAGGGGGTCGTGCTGGGGCTGGTGTTTTAGGGTTTAGGGCAGTGCAGTGGTGTTCGGGCAGTGTGGGAGCTCGTGCTGGGGATGGTGTTTCAGGGTTTAGGGCAGTGGTGTTCGGGCAGTGTAGGGGGTCGTGCTGGGGCTGGTGATTCAGAGTTTAGGGCGGTGCACTGGTGTTCGGACAGTGTAGGGGGTAGTGCTGGGGCTGGTGTTTCGGGGTTTAGGGCAGTGCAGTGGTGTTCGGGCAGTGTAGGGGATCTTGCAGGAGGTGGTGTTTCAGGGTTTAGAGCAGTGCAGTGGTGTTTTGGCAGTGTAGAGGCTCATGCTGCGACTGGTGTTTCAGGGTTAAGGGCAGAGCAGTGGTGTTCGAGCAGAATAGGGGGTCGTGCTGGGGCTAGTATTTCATGGTTTAGGGCAGTGCAGTGGTGTTGGGACAGTATAGGGGGTCATGCTGCGGCTGGTGTTTCAGGGTTTAGGGCAGAGCAGTGGTGTTTGGGCAGTGTAGGGGGTCGTAATGGGGCTGGTTTCAGGGTTTAGGGCACAACAGTGGTGTTCGGGCAGTGTAGGGGTTGATGCTGTGGGTGGTGTTTTGGGGCAGTGCAGGGGTGTTTCGGCAGTGTAGGGGGTCTTGCAGAGTGTGGTGTTTCAGGGTTTAGGGCAGTGATATTCGGGCAGTGTAGGGGGTCGTGCTGGGGCTGGTGTTTCAAGGTTTAGGGCAGTGCAGTGGTGTTCGGGCAGTATAGGGGGTCGTGCTGAGGCTAGTATTTCATAGTTTAGGGCACTGCAGGGGTGTTTGGGCAGTGTAGGGGGTCTTGCAGAGGGTGGTGTTTCAGGGTTTAGGGCAGTGATATTCGGGCAGTGTAGGGGGTCGTGCTGGGGCTGGTGTTTCAAGGTTTAGGGCAGTGCAGTGGTGTTCGGGCAGTATAGGGGGTCATGCTGTGGCTGGTGTTTCAGGGTTTAGGGCAGAGCAGTGGTGTTGGGCAGTGTAGGGGGTCTTGCAGGAGGTGGTGTTTCAGGGTTTAGGGCAGTGGTGTTCGGGCAGTGTAGGGGGTCATGCTGGGGCTGGTGTTTCAGGATTTAGGGCAGTGCAGTGGTGTTTGGGCAGTGTAGGGGGTCATGCTGGGACTGGTGTTTCAGGGTTTAGGGCAGAGCAGTGGTGTTCGGGCAGTGTATGGGGTCGTTCTGGGGTAGGTGTTTTAGGGTATAGGTCAGAGTAGTGGTGTTCGGGCAGTGTAAGGGGATGTGCGGGGTGGTGTTTTAGGGTATAGGGCAGGGCAGTGGTGTTCGAGCAGGGTAGAGGGTCGTACTGGTGGTGTTTCAGGGTTTAGGGCAGTGGAGAGGTGTTCAGGCAGTGTTGGGGGTTTTGCTGGGGGTGGTATTTCAGTGTTTAGGCAGTGGTGTTCGGGAAGAGTAGGTGGTCTTGCTGAGGGTGGTGCTTCAGGGTTTAGGGCACTGCAGTGGTGTTCGGGCAGTATAGGGGGTCTTCCTGGGGCTAGTGTTTCAAGGTTTAGGTTAGTGCAGTGGTGTTCGGGCATTGTAGGGGGTCATGATGGGGCTGGTGTTTCAGGGTTTAGGGCAGTGCAGTGGTGTTCGGGCAGTGTTGGAGGTTTTGCTGGGGGTGGTGTTTCAGTGTTTAGGGCAGTGGTGTTCGGAAAGTGTAGGTGGTATTGCTGGGGGTGGTGTTTCAGGGTTTAGGGCAGTGCAGTGATGTTCGGGCAGTATAGGGGATCTTGCTGGGCTAGTGTTTTAGGGTTTAGGGCAGTGCAGTGGTGTTCGGGCAGTGTGGGGGTCGTGCTGGTGATGGTGTTTCAGGGTTTAGGGCAGTGGTGTTCGGGCAGTGTAGGGGGTCGTGCTGGGGCTGGTGTTTCAGGGTTTAGGGCAGTGCAGTGCTGTTCGGGCAGTGTAGGGGATCTTGCAGGAGGTGGTGTTTCAGGGTTTAGAGCAGTGCAGTGGTGTTCAGGCAGTGTTAGGGGGTCATTCTGCGGCTCGTGTTTCAGGGTTTAGGGCAGAGCAGTGGTGTTCGGGCAGTGTAGGGGGTCGTGCTGGGGCTGGTGTTTCAGGGTTTAGGGCAGTGCAGTAGTGTTTGGGCAGTGTGGGAGTTCGTGCTGGGGATGGTGTTTCAGGGTTTAGGGCAGTGGTGTTCGGGCAGTGTAGGGGGTCGTGCTGGGGCTGGTGATTCAGAGTTTAGGGCAGTGCACTGGTGTTCGGACAGTGTAGGGGGTAGTGCTGGGGCTGGTGTTTCAGGGTTTAGGGCAGTGCAGTGGTGTTCGGGCAGTGTAGGGGATCTTGCAGGAGGTGGTGTTTCAGGGTTTAGAGCAGTGCAGTGGTGTTCAGGCAGTGTAGAGGCTCATGCTGCGGCTGGTGTTTCAGGGTTAAGGGCAGAGCAGTGGTGTTCGGGCAGTATAGGGGGTCGTGCTGGGGCTAGTGTTTCATGGCTAATGGCAGTGCAGTGGTGTTCGGGCAGCATAGGGGGTCATGCTGGGACTGGTGTTTCAGGGTTTAGGGCAGAGCAGTGGTGTTCGGGCAGTGTAGGGGGTCATTCTGGGGCAGGTGTTGTAGGGTTTAGGGAAGAGCAGTGGTGTTCGGGCAGTGTAGGGGGATGTGCGGGGGGTGGTGTTTTAGGGTATAAGGCAGAGCAGTGGTGTTCGAGCAGGGTAGAGGGTCGTGCTGGTGGTGTTTCATCATTTAGGGCAGTGCAGTGGTGTTCGGGCAGGGCAGGGGGTCATGCAGGGCGTGGTGTTTCAGGGTTTAGGGCAGTGCAGTCAGGGAGCGTTGGGGGTTTTGCTGAGGGTGGTGTTTCAGTGTTTAGGGCAGTGGTGTTCGGGAAGTGTAGGTGGTCTTGCTGGGGGTGGTGTTTCAGGGTTTAGGGCAGTGCAGTGGTGTTCGGGCAGTATAGGGGGTCTTGCTGGGTCTAGTGTTATAGGGTTTAGGGCAGTGCAGTGGTGTTCGGGCAGTGTAGGGGGTCGTGATGGGGCTGGTGTTTCAGGGTTTAGGGCAGAACAGTGGTGTTCGGGCATTGTAGGGGTTGATGCTGTGGGTGGTGTTTAAGGGCAGTGCAGTGGTGTTCGGGCAGTGTAGGGCGTTGTGCTGGGGGTGGTGTTTTAGGGTTTAGGGCAGTACAGTGGTGTTCGGGCAGTGTAGGGGGTCGTGCTGTGGGTGGTGTTTCAGGGTTTAGGGCAGTGCAGTGGTGTTCGGACAGTGTAGGCGGTCGTGCTGGGGGTGGTCTTTCAGGGTTTAAGGCAGTGCAGTGGTGTTCAGGCATTGTAGGGGGTCATGCTGGGGGTGGTGTTGCAGGGTTTAGTTTAGTGCAGTGGTGGTCGGGCAGTGTAGGGGGCCTTGCAGGGGGTGGTGTTTCAGGGTTTAGAGCAGTGCAGTGGTGTTAGGGCAGTGTAGGGGGTCACGCTTGGGGTGGTGTTTTAGAGTTTAGGGAAGAGCAGTGGTGTTTGGGCAGTGTAGGGGGTCTTGCAGAGGGTGGTGTTTCAGGGTTTAGGGCAGTGAGGTTCGGGCAGTGTATGGGGTCGTGCTGGGGCTGGTGTTTCAAGGTTTAGGGCAGTGCAGTGGTGTTTGGGAAGTATAGGGGGTTGTGCTGAAGCTAGTGTTTCATAGTTTAGGGCAGTGCAGTGGTGTTCGGGCAGTATAGGGGGTCATGCTGTGGCTGGAGTTTCAGGATTTAGGGCAGTGCAGTGGTGTTTGGGCAGTGTAGGGGGTCATGCTGGGACTAGTGTTTCAGGGTTTAGGGCAGTGCAGTGGTGTTCGGGCAGTGTAGGGGGTCGTGATGGGGCTGGTGTTTCAGGGTTTAGGGCAGAACAGTGGTGTTCGGGCATTGTAGGGGTTGATGCTGTGGGTGGTGTTTAAGGGCAGTGCAGTGGTGTTCAGGCAGTGTAGGGCGTTGTGCTGGGGGTGGTGTTTCAAGGTTTAGGGCAGTGCAGAGGTGTTCGGGCAGTATAGGGGGTCGTGCTGAGGCTAGTGTTTCATAGTTTAGGGCAGTGCAGTGGTGCTCGGGCAGTATAGGGGGTCATGCTGTAGCTGGTGTTTCAGGGTTTAGGGCAGAGCAGTGGTGTTCGGGCAGTGTAGGGGGTCTTGCAGGAGGTGGTGTTTCAGGGCAGTGTAGGGGGTCGTGCTGGGGCTGGTGTTTCAGGATTTAGGGCAGTGCAGTGCAGTGGTGTTTGGGCAGTGTAGGTGGTCATGCTGGGACTGGTGTTTCAGGGTTTAGGGCAGAGCAGTGGTGTTCGGGCAGTGTAGGGGGTCGTTCTGGGGTAGGTGTTTTAGGGTATAGGTCAGAGTAGTGGTGTTCTGGCAGTGTAAGGGGATGTGCGGGGTGGTGTTTTAGGGTATAGGGCAGGGCAGTGGTGTTCGATCAGGGTAGAGGGTCATACTGGTGGTGTTTCAGGGTATAGGGCAGTGCAGTGGTGTTCGCTCAGGGTAGGGGGTCGTCCAGGGTGTGGTGTTTCAGGGTTTAGGGCAGTGCAGTGGTGTTCAGTCAGTGTTGGGGGTTTTCCTCGGGGTGGTGTTTCAGTGTTTAGGCAGTGGTGTTCGGGAAGAGTAGGTGGTCTTGCTGAGGGTGGTGCTTCAGGGTTTAGGGCAGTGCAGTGGTGTTCGGGCAGTATAGGGGGTCTTCCTGGGGCTAGTGTTTTGAAGTTTAGGTTAGTGCAGTGGTGTTCGGGCATTGTAGGGGGTCGTGATGGGGCTGGTGTTTCAGGGTTTAGGGCAGTGCAGTGGTGTTCGGGCAGTGTTGGAGGTTTTGCTGGGGGTGGTGTTTCAGTGTTTAGGGCAGTGGTGTTCGGAAAGTGTAGGTGGTATTGCTGGGGGTGGTGTTTCAGGGTTTAGGGCAGTGCAGTGATGTTCGGGCAGTATAGGGGATCTTGCTGGGCTAGTGTTTCAGGGTTTAGGGCAGTGCAGTGGTGTTCGGGCAGTGTGGGGGGTCGTGCTGGGGATGGTGTTTCAGGATTTAGGGCAGTGGTGTTTGGGCAGTGTAGTAGGTCGTGCTGGGGCTGGTGTTTCAGGGTTTAGGGCAGTGCAGTGCTGTTCGGGCAGTGTAGGGGATCTTGCAGGAGGTGGTGTTTCAGGGTTTAGAGCAGTGCAGTGGTGTTCAGGCAGTGTTAGGGGCTCATTCTGCGGCTGGTGTTTCAGGGTTTAGGGCAGAGCAGTGGTGATCGGGCAGTGCAGGGGGTCGTGCTGGGGCTGGTGTTTTAGGGTTTAGGGCAGTGCAGTGGTGTTCGGGCAGTGTGGGAGTTCGTGCTGGGGATGGTGTTTCAGGGTTTAGGGCAGTGGTGTTCGGGCAGTGTAGGGGGTCGTGCTGGGGCTGGTGATTCAGAGTTTAGGGCAGTGCACTGGTGTTCGGACAGTGTAGGGGGTAGTGCTGGGGCTGGTGTTTCAGGGTTTAGGGCAGTGCAGTGGTGTTCGGGCAGTGTAGGGGATCTTGCAGGAGGTGGTGTTTCAGGGTTTAGAGCAGTGCAGTGGTGTTTTGGCAGTGTAGAGGCTCATGCTGCGACTGGTGTTTCAGGGTTAAGGGCAGAGTAGTGGTGTTCGGGCAGAATAGGGGGTCGTGCTGGGGCTAGTATTTCATGGTTTAGGGCAGTGCAGTGGTGTTCGGGCAGTATAGGGGGTCATGCTGCGGCTGGTGTTTCAGGGTTTAGGGCAGAGCAGTGGTGTTTGGGCAGTGTAGGGGGTCGTAATGGGGCTGGTTTCAGGGTTTAGGGCACAACAGTGGTGTTCGGGCAATGTAGGGGTTGATGCTGTGGGTGGTGTTTTGGGGCAGTGCAGGGGTGTTTGGGCAGTGTAGGGGGTCTTGCAGAGGGTGGTGTTTCAGGGTTTAGGGCAGTGATATTCGGGCAGTGTAGGGGGTCGTGCTGGGGCTGGTGTTTCAAGGTTTAGGGCAGTGGAGTGGTGTTCGGGCAGTATAGGGGGTCGTGCTGAGGATAGTGTTTCATAGTTTAGGGCAGAGCAGTGGTGTTTGGGCAGTGTAGGGTGTCTTGCAGAGGGTGGTGTTTCAGGGTTTAGGGCAGTGATATTCGGGCAGTGCAGGGGGTCGTGCTGGGGCTGGTGTTTCAAGGTTTAGGGCAGTGCAGTGGTGTTCGGGCAGTATAGTGGGTCGTGCTGAGGCTAGTGTTTCATAGTTTAGGGCAGTGCAGGGGTGTTTGGGCAGTGTAGGGGGTCTTGCAGAGGGTGGTGTTTCAGGGTTTAGGGCAGTGATATTCGGGCAGTGTAGGGGGTCGTGCTGGGGCTGGTGTTTCAAGGTTTAGGGCAGTGCAGTGGTGTTCGGGCAGTATAGGGGGTCATGCTGTGGCTTTTGTTTCAGGGTTTAGGGCAGAGCAGTGGTGTTCGGGCAGTGTAGGGGGTCTTGCAGGAGGTGGTGTTTCAGGGTTTAGGGCAGTGGTGTTTGGGCAATGTAGGGGGTCGTGCTGGGGCTGGTGTTTCAGGATTTAGGGCAGTGCAGTGGTGTTTGGGCAGTGTAGGGGGTCATGCTGGGACTGGTGTTTCAGGGTTTAGGGCAGAGCAGTGGTGTTCGGGCAGTGTAGGGGGTCGTTCTGGGGTAGGTGTTTTAGGGTATAGGTCAGAGTAGTGGTGTTCGGGCAGTGTAAGGGGATGTGCGGGGTGGTGTTTTAGGGTATAGGGCAGGGCAGTGGTGTTCGAGCAGGGTAGATGGTCGTACTGGTGGTGTTTCAGGGTTTAGGGCAGTGGATTGGTGTTCAGGCAGTGTTGGGGGTTTTGCTGGGGGTGGTGTTTCAGTGTTTAGGCACTGGTGTTCAGGAAGAGTAGGTGGTCTTGCTGAGGGTGGTGCTTCAGGGTTTAGGGCACTGCAGTGGTGTTCGGGCAGTATAGGGGGTCTTCCTGGGGCTAGTGTTTCAAGGTTTAGGTTAGTGCAGTGGTGTTCGGGCATTGTAGGGGGTCGTGATGGGGCTGGTGTTTCAGGGTTTAGGGCAGTGCAGTGGTGTTCGGGCAGTGTAGGGGGTATTGCAGGGGGTGGTGTTTCAGGGTTTAGGGCAGTGGTGTTCGGGCAGTGTAGGGGGTCGTGCTGGGGTTGGTGTTTCAGGATTTAGGGCAGTGCAGTGGTGTTCGGGCAGTGTAGGGGGTCATGCTGGGACTGGTGTTTCAGGGTTTAGGGCAGAGCAGTGGTGTTCGGGCAGTGTAGGGGGTCATTCTGGGGCAGGTGTTTTAGGGTTTAGGGAAGAGCAGTGGTGTTCGGGCAGTGTAGGGGGATGTGTGGGGGGTGGTGTTTTAGGGTATAAGGCAGAGCAGTGGTGTTCGGGCAGTATAGGGGTCTTGCTGGGTCTAGTGTTATAGGGTTTAGGGCAGTGCAGTGGTGTTCGGGCAGTGTAGGGGGTCGTGATGGGGCTGGTGTTTCAGGGTTTAGGGCAGAACAGTGGTGTTCGGGCATTGTAGGGGTTGATGCTGTGGGTGGTGTTTAAGGGCAGTGCAGTGGTGTTCGGGCAGTGTAGGGCGTTGTGCTGGGGGTGGTGTTTTAGGGTTTAGGGCAGTACAGTGGTGTTCGGGCAGTGTAGGGGGTCGTGCTGTGGGTGGTGTTTCAGGGTTTAGGGCAGTGCAGTGGTGTTCGGACAGTGTAGGCGGTCGTGCTGGGGGTGGTCTTTCAGGGTTTAAGGCAGTGCAGTGGTGTTCAGGCATTGTAGGGGGTCATGCTGGGGGTGGTGTTGCAGGGTTTAGTTTAGTGCAGTGGTGGTCGGGCAGTGTAGGGGGCCTTGCAGGGGGTGGTGTTTCAGGGTTTAGAGCAGTGCAGTGGTGTTAGGGCAGTGTAGGGGGTCACGCTAGGGGTGGTGTTTTAGGGTTTAGGGAAGAGCAGTGGTGTTTGGGCAGTGTAGGGGGTCTTGCAGAGGGTGGTGTTTCAGGGTTTAGGGCAGTGATGTTCGGGCAGTGTAGGGGGTCGTGCTGGGGCTTGTGTTTCAAGGTTTAGGGCAGTGCAGTGTTGTTTGGGAAGTATAGGGGGTTGTGCTGAAGCTAGTGTTTCATAGTTTAGGGCAGTGCAGTGGTGTTCGAGCAGTATAGGGGGTCATGCTGTGGCTGGAGTTTCAGGATTTAGGGCAGTGCAGTGGTGTTTGGGCAGTGTAGGGGGTCATGCTGGGACTAGTGTTTCAGGGTTTAGGGCAGTGCAGTGGTGTTCGGGCAGTGTAAGGGGTCGTGATGGGGCTGGTGTTTCAGGGTTTAGGGCAAAACAGTGGTGTTCGGGCATTGTAGGGGTTGATGCTGTGGGTGGTGTTTAGGGGCAGTGCAGTGGTGTTCGGGCAGTGTAGGGCGTTGTGCTGGGGGTGGTGTTTCAAGGTTTAGGGCAGTGCAGTGGTGTTCGGGCAGTATAGGGTGTCGTGCTGAGGCTAGTGTTTCATAGTTTAGGGCAGTGCAGTGGTGCTCGGGCAGTATAGGGGGTCATGCTGTGGCTGGTGTTTCAGGGTTTAGGGCAGAGCAGTGGTGTTCGGGCAGTGTAGGGGGTCTTGCAGGAGGTGGTGTTTCAGGGTTTAGGGCAGTGGTGTTCGGGCAGTGTAGGGGGTCGTGCTGGGGCTGGTGTTTCAGGATTTAGGGCAGTGCAGTGGTGTTTGGGCAGTGTAGGGGGTCATGCTGGGACTGGTGTTTCAGGGTTTAGGGCAGAGCAGTGGTGTTCGGGCAGTGTAGGGGGTCATTCTGGGGTAGGTGTTTTAGGGTATAGGTCAGAGTAGTGGTGTTCGGGCAGTGTAAGGGGATGTGCGGGGTGGTGTTTTAGGGTATAGGGCAGGGCAGTGGTGTTCGATCAGGGTAGAGGGTCATACTGGTGGTGTTTCAGGGTTTAGGGCAGTGCAGTGGTGTTCACGTAGGGTAGGGGGTCGTCCAGGGTGTGGTGTTTCAGGGTTTAGGGCAGTGCAGTGGTGTTCAGGCAGTGTTGGGGGTTTTCCTCGGTGTGGTGTTTCAGTGTTTAGGCAGTGGTGTTCGGGAAGAGTAGGTGGTCTTGCTGAGGGTGGTACTTCAGGGTTTAGGGCAGTGCAGTGGTGTTCGGGCAGTATAGGGGGTCTTCCTGGGGCTAGTGTTTCAAGGTTTAGGTTAGTGCAGTGGTGTTCGGGCATTGTAGGGGGTCGTGATGGGGCTGGTGTTTCAGGATTTAGGGCAGTGCAGTGGTGTTCGGGCAGTGTTGGAGGTTTTGCTGGGGGTGGTGTTTCAGGATTGAGGGCAGTGCAGTGGTGTTTGGGCAGTGTAGGGGGTCATGCTGGGACTGGTGTTTCAGGGTATAGGTCAGAGTAGTGGTGTTCGGGCAGTGTAAGGGGATGTGCGGGGTGGTGTTTTAGGGTATAGGGCAGAGCAGTGGTGTTCGAGCAGGGTAGAGGGTCGTACTGGTGGTGTTTCAGGGTTTAGGGCAGTGCAGTGGTGTTCGGGCAGGGTAGGGGGTCGTCCAGGGTGTGGTGTTTCAGGGCTTAGGGCAGTGCAGTGGTGTTCAGGCAGTGTTGGGGGTTTTGCTGGGGGTGGTGTTTCAGTGTTTAGGCAGTGGTGTTCGGGAAGAGTAGGTAGTCTTGCTGAGGGTGGTGCTTCAGGGTTTAGGGCAGTGCAGTGGTGTTCGGGCAGTGTGGGGTTCATGCTGGGGCTGGTGTTTCAGGGTTTAGGGCAGAGCAGTAGTGCTCTGGCAGTGTAGGGGGACGTGATTGGGTTGGTGTTTCAGGGTTTAGGGCGAGCAGTGGTGTTCGGGTAGTGTAGGGGTTTGTGCTGGGGGTGGTGTTTCAGGGTTTAGGGCAGTGAATTGGTGTTCGGGCAGTGTAGGGGTTTGTTCTGGGGGTGGTGTTTTAGGGTTTAGGGCAGTGCAGTGGTGTTCGGGCAGTGTAGGGGGTCGTGCTGTGGGTGGTGTTTCGGGGTTTAGGGCAGTGCAGTGGTGTTCGGGTAGTGTAGGCGGTCGTGCTGGGGGTGGTATTTCAGGGTTTAGGGCAGTGCAGTGGTGTTTGGGCATTGTAGGGGGTCGTGCTGGGGGTAGTGTTGCAGGGTTTAGGGCAGTGCAGTGGTGTTCGGGCAGTGTATGGCGTCTTGCAGGAGGTGGTGTTTCAGTGTTTAGAGCAGTGCAGTGGTGTTCGGGCAGTGTAGGGGGTCATGCTGCGGCTGGTGTTTCAGGGTTTAGGGCAGAGCAGTCGTGTTTGGGCAGTATGGGGGGTCATGCTGGGGCTGGTGTTTCATGGTTTAGGGCAGTTCAGTGGTGTTCGGGCAGTTTAAGGGTCATGCTGGGGCTGGTGTTTCAGATTTTAGGGCAGTGCACTGGTGTTCGGGCAGTGTAGGGGGTCGTGCTGGGGCAGGTGTTTCACGGTTTTGGGCAGTGCAGTGTTGTTCAGGCAGTGCAGGGGGTCGTCCTGGGGGTGGTGTTTCAGGGTTCAGGGCAGTGCAGTGGTGTTCGGGCAGTGTAGTGGTTCATGCGGGGGGTGTTTCAGGGTTTAGGGCAGTGCAGTGGTGTTCGGGCAGTGTAGGGAGTCGTGCTGGGGCTGGTGCTTCATGGTTTAGGGCAGAGCAGTGGTGTTCGGGCAGTATAGGGGGACGTGCTTTTGGTAGTGTTTCAAGGTTTAGGGCAGGGCAGTGGTGTTCGGGCAGTGTAGGGGTTCGTGCTGGGGTAGTGTTTTAGGGCAGTGCAGTGGTGTTTGGGCATTGTAGGGGTCGTACTGGCAGTGATGTTGCAGGGTTTAGGGCAGTGCAGTGGTGTTCAGGCAATGTTAGAGGGTTTTGCTGGGGGTGGTGTTTCAGTGTTTAGGGCAGTGGTGTTCGGGAAGTGGAGGTGGTCTTGCTGGGGGTGGTGTTTCAGGGTTTAGGGCAGTGCAGTGGTGTTCGGGCAGTGTAGGGGGTCATGTTGGGGCTGGTGTTTCAGGGTTTATGGCAGAGCAGTGGTGTTCGGGCAGTGTAGGGGGACGTGCTTGGGGTGCTGTTTCAGGGTTTAGGGCAGAGCAGTGGTGTTCGGGCAGTGTAGGGTGTAGTCCTGGGTGTGGTGTTTCAGGGTTTAGGAGTTTGCAGTGGTGTTCGGGCAGTGTAGGGTTTCGTGCAGGGGTTGGTGTTTTAGGGTTAGAGCAGTGGTGTTCAGGCAGTGTTGGGGGTTTTCCTGGGGGTGGTGTTTCAGTGTGTAGGACAGTCGTGTTCGGGCAGTGTAGGGGGTCTTGCTGGGGGTGGTGTTTCAGGGTTTATGGCAGTGCAGTGGTGTTCGGGCAGTGTAGGGGGTCGAGCAGGGGGGTGGTGTGTCAGGGTTTAGGGCAGTGCAGTGGGGTTCGGGGAGTGTAGGGGGTCTTGCTGGGGGTCGTGTTTCAGGGTATAGGGCAGTGCAGTGGTGTTCGGGCAGTGTGGAGTTTGTGCTGGGGCTGGTGTTTCAGGGTTTAGGGCAGAGCAGTAGTGCTCTGGCAGTGTAGGGGGACGTGATTGGGTTGGTGTTTCAGGGTTTAGGGTGAGCATTGGTGTTCGGGTAGTGTAGGGGTTTGAGCTGGGGGTGGTGTTTCAGGGTTTAGGGCAGTGCATTGGTGTTCGGGCAGTGTAGGGGTTTGTGCTGGGGTGGTGTTTTAGTGTTTAGGGCAGTGCAGTGGTGTTCGGGCAGTGTAGGGGGTCGTGCTGTGGGTGGTGTTTCAGGGTTTAGGGCAGTGCAGTGGTGTTCGGGTAGTGTAGGCGGTCGTGTTTGGGGTGGTATTTCAGGGTTTAGGGCAGTGCAGTGGTGTTCGGGCATTGTAGGGGGTCGTGCTGGGGGTAGTGTTGCAGGGTTTAGGGCAGGGCAGTGGTGTTCGGGCAGTGTATGGCGTCTTGCAGGAGGTGGTGTTTCAGTGTGTAGAGCAGTGCAGTGGTGTTCGGGCAGTGTAGGGGGTCATGCTGCGGCTGGTGTTTCAGGGTTTAGGGCAGAGCAGTGGTGTTCGGGCAGTATGGGGTGTCATGCTGGGGCTGGTGTTTCATGATTTAGGGCAGTTCAGTGGTGTTCGGGCAGTTTAGGGGGTCATGCTGTGGCTGGTGTTTCAGATTTTAGGGCAGTGCACTGGTGTTTGGGCAGTGTAGGGGGTCGTGCTGGGGCGGGTGTTTAACGGTTTTGGGCAGTGCAGTGTTGTTTAGGCAGTGCAGGGGGTCGTGCTGGGGGTGGTGTTTCAGGGTTCAGGGCAGTGCAGTGGTGTTCGGGCAGTGTAGTGATTCATGCGGGGGGTGTTTCAGGGTTTAGGGCAGTGCAGTGCTGTTCGGGCAGTGTAGGGGGTCGTGCTGGGGCTGGTGTTTCATGGTTTAGGGCAGAGCAGTGGGGTTCGGGCAGTATAGGGGGACATGCTTGGGGTAGTGTTTCAGGGTTTAGGGCAGAGCAGTGGTGTTCGGGCAGTGTAGGGGTTCGTGCTGGGGTGGTGTTTAAGGGCAGTGCAGTGGTGTTCGGCCAGTGTAGGCGGTCATTTTGGGGGTGGTGTTTCAGGGTTTAGGGCAGTGCAGTGGTGTTCGGGCATTGTAGGGGTCGTGCTGGCGGTGATGTTTCAGAGTTAAGGGCAGAGCAGTGGTGTTCGGGCAGAATAGGGGGTCGTGCTGGGGCTAGTATTTCATGGTTTAGGGCAGTGCAGTGGTGTTCGGGCAGTATAGGGGGTCATGCTGCGGCTGGTGTTTCAGGGTTTAGGGCAGAGCAGTGGTTTTCGGGCAGTGTAGGGGGTATTGCAGGGGGTGGTGTTTCAGGGTTTAGGGCAGTGGTGTTCGGGCAGTGTAGGGGGTCGTGCTGGGGTTGGTGTTTCAGGATTTAGGGCAGTGCAGTGGTGTTCGGGCAGTGTAGGGGGTCATGCTGGGACTGGTGTTTCAGGGTTTAGGGCAGAGCAGTGGTGTTCGGGCAGTGTAGGGGGTCATTCTGGGGCAGGTGTTTTAGGGTTTAGGGAAGAGCAATGGTGTTCGGGCAGTGTAGGGGATGTGCGGGGGGTGGTGTTTTAGGGTATAAGGCAGAGCAGTGGTGTTCGAGCAGGGTAGAGGGTCGTGCTGGTGGTGTTTCATGGTTTAGGGCAGTGCATTGGTGTTCGGGCAGGGCAGGGGGTCATGCAGGGAGTGGTGTTTCAGGGTTTAGGGCAGTGCAGTCAGGGAGTGTTGGGGGTTTTGCTGGGGGTGGTGTTTCATTGTTTAGGGCAGTGGTGTTCGGGAAGTGTAGGTGGTCTTGCTGGGGTTGGTGTTTCAGGGTTTAGGGCAGTGCAGTGGTGTTCGGGCAGTATAGGGGTCTTGCTGGGTCTAGTGGTTCAGGGTTTAGGGCAGTGCAGTGGTGTTCGGGCAGTGTAGGGGGTCGTGATGGGGCTGGTGTTTCAGGGTTTAGGGCAGAACAGTGGTGTTCGGGCATTGTAGGGGTTGATGCTGTGGGTGGTGTTTAAGGGCAGTGCAGTGGTGTTCGGGCAGTGTAGGGCGTTGTGCTGGGGGTGGTGTTTTAGGGTTTAGGGCAGTACAGTGGTGTTCGGGCAGTGTAGGGTGTTGTGCTGTGGGTGGTGTTTCAGGGTTTAGGGCAGTGCAGTGGTGTTCGGGCAGTGTAGGTGGTGGTGCTGGGGGTGGTCTTTCAGGGTTTAAGGCAGTGCAGTGGTGTTCAGGCATTGTAGGGGGTCATGCTGGGGGTGGTGTTGCAGGGTTTAGTTTAGTGCAGTGGTGTTCGGGCAGTGTAGGGGGTCTTGCAGGGGGTGGTGTTTCAGGGTTTAGAGCAGTGCAGTGGTGTTAGGACAGTGTAGGGGGTCGCGCTAGGGGTGATGTTTTAGGGTTTAGGGAAGAGCAGTGGTGTTTGGGCAGTGTAGGGGGTCTTGCAGAGGGTGGTGTTTCAGGGTTTAGGGCAGTGATGTTCGGGCAGTGTAGGGGGTCGTGCTGGGGCTGGTGTTTCAAGGTTTAGGGCAGTGCAGTGGTGTTCGGGAAGTATAGGGGGTCGTGCTGAGGCTAGTGTTTCATAGTTTAGGGCAGTGCAGTGGTGTTCGGGCAGTATAGGGGGTCATGCTGTGGCTGGAGTTTCAGGGTTTAGGGCAGAGCAGTGATGTTCGGGCAGTGTAGAGGGTCTTGCAGGAGGTGGTGTTTCAGGGTTTAGGGCAGTGGTGTTCGGGCAGTGTAGGGGGTCATGCTGGGGCTGGTGTTTCAGGATTTAGGGCAGTGCAGTGGTGTTCGGGCAGTGTAGGGGTTTGTGCTGGGGTGGTGTTTTAGTGTTTAGGGCAGTGCAGTGGTGTTCGGGCAGTGTAGGGGGTCGTGATTGGGTTGGTGTTTCAGGGTTTAGGGTGAGCATTGGTGTTCGGGTAGTGTAGGGGTTTGAGCTGGGGGTGGTGTTTCAGGGTTTAGGGCAGTGCATTGGTGTTCGGGCAGTGTAGGGGTTTGTGCTGGGGTGGTGTTTTAGTGTTTAGGGCAGTGCAGTGGTGTTCGGGCAGTGTAGGGGGTCTTGCTGTGGGTGGTGTTTCAGGGTTTAGGGCAGTGCAGTGGTGTTCGGGTAGTGTAGGCGGTCGTGTTTGGGGTGGTATTTCAGGGTTTAGGGCAGTGCAGTGGTGTTCGGGCATTGTAGGGGGTCGTGCTGGGGGTAGTGTTGCAGGGTTTAGGGCAGGGCAGTGCAGTGGTGTTCGGGCAGTGTATGGCGTCTTGCAGGAGGTGGTGTTTCAGTGTGTAGAGCAGTGCAGTGGTGTTCGGGCAGTGTAGGGGGTCATGCTGCGGCTGGTGTTTCAGGGTTTAGGGCAGAGCAGTGGTGTTCGGGCAGTATGGGGTGGCATGCTGGGGCTGGTGTTTCATGATTTAGGGCAGTTCAGTGGTGTTCGGGCAGTTTAGGGGGTCGTGCTGGGGCTGGTGTTTCAAGGTTTAGGGCAGTGCAGTGGTGTTCGGGAAGTATAGGGGGTCGTGCTGAGGCTAGTGTTTCATAGTTTAGGGCAGTGCAGTGGTGTTCGGGCAGTATAGGGGGTCATGCTGTGGCTGGAGTTTCAGGGTTTAGGGCAGAGCAGTGATGTTCGGGTAGTGTAGAGGGTCTTGCAGGAGGTGGTGTTTCAGGGTTTAGGGCAGTGGTGTTCGGGCAGTGTAGGGGGTCATGCTGGGGCTGGTGTTTCAGGATTTAGGGCAGTGCAGTGGTGTTTGGGCAGTGTAGGGGGTCATGCTGGGACTAGTGTTTCAGGGTTTAGGGCAGTGCAGTGGTGTTCGGGCAGTGAAAGGTTGTCGTGATGGGGCTGGTGTTTCAGGGTTTAGGGCAGAACAGTGGTGTTCGGGCATTGTAGGGGTTGATGCTCTGGGTGGTGTTTAAGGGCAGTGAAGTGGTGTTCGGGCAGTGTAGGGCGTTGTGCTGGGGGTGGTGTTTCAAGGTTTAGGGCAGTGCAGTGGTGTTCGGGCAGTATAGGGGGTCGTGCTGAGGCTAGTGTTTCATAGTTTAGGGCAGTGCAGTGGTGTTCGGGCAGTATAGGGGGTCATGCTGTGGCTGGTGTTTCAGGGTTTAGGGCAGAGCAGTGGTGTTCGAGCAGTGTAGGGGGTCTTGCAGGAGGTGGTGTTTCAGGGTTTAGGGCAGTGGTGTTCGGGCAGTGTAGGTGGTCGTGCTGGGGCTGGTGTTTCAGGATTTAGGGCAGTGCAGTGGTGTTTGGGCAGTGTAGGGGGTCATGCTGGGCCTGGTGTTTCAGGGTATAGGTCAGAGTAGTGGTGTTCGGGCAGTGTAAGGGGATGTGCGGGGTGGTGTTTTAGGGTATAGGGCAGAGCAGTGGTGTTCGAGCAGGGTAGAGGGTCGTCCTGGTGGTGTTTCAGGGTTTAGGGCAGTGCAGTGGTGTTCGGGCAGGGTAGGGGGTCGTCCAGGGTGTGGTGTTTCAGGGCTTAGGGCAGTGCAGTGGTGTTCAGGCAGTGTTGGGGGTTTTGCTGGGGGTGGTGTTTCAGTGTTTAGGCAGTGGTGTTCGGGAAGAGTAGGTAGTCTTGCTGAGGGTGGTGCTTCAGGGTTTAGGGCAGTGCAGTGGTGTTCGGGCAGTGTGGGGTTCATGCTGGGGCTGGTGTTTCAGGGTTTAGGGCAGAGCAGTAGTGCTCTGGCAGTGTAGGGGGACGTGATTGGGTTGGTGTTTCAGGGTTTAGGGCGAGCAGTGGTGTTCGGGTAGTGTAGGGGTTTGTGCTGGGGGTGGTGTTTCAGGGTTTAGGGCAGTGAATTGGTGTTCGGGCGGTGTAGGGGTTTGTTCTGGGGGTGGTGTTTTAGGGTTTAGGGCAGTGCAGTGGTGTTCGGGCAGTGTAGGGGGTCGTGCTGTGGGTGGTGTTTCGGGGTTTAGGGCAGTGCAGTGGTGTTCGGGTAGTGTAGGCGGTCGTGCTGGGGGTGGTATTTCAGGGTTTAGGGCAGTGCAGTGGTGTTTGGGCATTGTAGGGGGTCATGCTGGGGGTAGTGTTGCAGGGTTTAGGGCAGTGCAGTGGTGTTCGGGCAGTGTATGGCGTCATGCAGGAGGTGGTGTTTCAGTGTTTAGAGCAGTGCAGTGGTGTTCGGGCAGTGTAGGGGGTCATGCTGCGGCTGGTGTTTCAGGGTTTAGGGCAGAGCAGTCGTGTTTGGGCAGTATGGGGGGTCATGCTGGGGCTGGTGTTTCATGGTTTAGGGCAGTTCAGTGGTGTTCGGGCAGTTTAAGGGTCATGCTGGGGCTGGTGTTTCAGATTTTAGGGCAGTGCACTGGTGTTCGGGCAGTGTAGGGGGTAGTGCTGGGGCGGGTGTTTCACGGTTTTGGGCAGTGCAGTGTTGTTCAGGCAGTGCAGGGGGTCGTCCTGGGGGTGGTGTTTCAGGGTTCAGGGCAGTGAGTGATGTTCGGGCAGTGTAGTGGTTCATGCGGGGGGTTTTTCAGGGTTTAGGGCAGTGCAGTGGTGTTCGGGCAGTGTAGGGGGTCATGCTGCGGCTGGTGTTTCAGGGTTTAGGGCAGAGCAGTGGTGTTCGGGCAGTATGGGGGGTCATGCTGGGGCTGGTGTTTCATGGTTTAGGGCAGTTCAGTGGTGTTCGGGCAGTTTAGGGGGTCATGCTGGGGCTGATGTTTCAGATTTTATGGCAGTGCACTGGTGTTCGGGCAGTGTAGAGGGTCGTGCTGGGGCTGGTGTTTCGCAGTTTAGGGCAGTGCAGTGTTGTTCAGGCAGTGCAGGGGGTCGTGCTGGGGTGGTGTTTCAGGGTTTAGGGCAGTGCAGTGGTGTTCGGGCAGTGTAGTGGTTCATGCGGGGGGGTGTTTCAGAGTTTAGGGCAGTGCAGTGGTGTTCGGGCAGTGTAGGGGGTCGTGCTGGGGCTGGTGTTTCATGGTTTAGGGCAGAGCAGTGGTGTTCGGGCAGTATTGGGGGACGTGCTTGGGGTAGTGTTTCAGGGTTTAGGGCAGAGCAGTGGTGTTCGGGCAGTGTAGGGGTTCGTGCTGGGGGTGGTGTTTTAGGGCAGTGCAGTGGTGTTCGGCCAGTGTAGGCGGTCATTTTGGGGGTGGTGTTCCAGGGTTTAGGGCAGTGCAGTGGTGTTCAGGCAGTGTTGGGGGTTTTGCTGGGGATGGTGTTTCAGTGTTTAGGGCAATGGTGTTAGGGCAGTGTAGTGGGTCTTGCTGGGGGTGGTGTTTCAGGGTTTATGGCAGTGCAGTGGTGTTCGGCCAGTGTAGGGGGTCGTGCAGGGGGGTGGTGTTTCAGGGTCTAGGGCAGTGCAGTGGTATTGGGGAAGTGTAGGGGGTGTTGCTGGGGGTGGTGTTTCAGGGTTTAGGGCAGTGCAGTGGTGTTCGGGCAGTGTGGGGGGTCATGCTGGGGATGGTGTTTTAGGGTTTAGGGCAGTGCAGTGGTGTTCGGGCAGTATAGGGGGTCGTGCTGGGACTGGTGTTTCAGGGTTTAAGGCAGTGCAGTGGTGTTCGGGCAGTGTAGGGGTTTTTGCTGGGGGTGGTGTTTCAGTGTTTAGGGCAGTGGCGTTCGGGAAGTGTAGGTGGTCTTGCTGGGGGTGATGTTTCAGGGTTTAGGGCAGTGCAGTGGTGTTCGGGCAGTATAGTGGTTCTTGCTGGGGTTGGTGTTTCAGGGTTTAGGGCAGTGCAGTGGTGTTTGGGCAGTGTAGGGGGTCGTAATGGGGCTGGTTTCAGGGTTTAGGGCACAACAGTGGTGTTCGGGCAGTGTAGGGGTTGATGCTGTGGGTGGTGTTTTGGGGCAGTGCAGGGGTGTTTGGGCAGTGTAGGGGGTCTTGCAGAGGGTGGTGTTTCAGGGTTTAGGGCAGTGATATTCGGGCAGTGTAGGGGGTCGTGCTGGGGCTGGTGTTTCAAGGTTTAGGGCAGTGCAGTGGTGTTCGGGCAGTATAGGGGGTCGTGCTGAGGCTAGTGTTTCATAGTTTAGGGCAGTGCAGGGGTGTTTGGGCAGTGTAGGGGGTCTTGCAGAGGGTGGTGTTTCAGGGTTTAGGGCAG
This sequence comes from Triturus cristatus, assembly GCF_964204655.1. NCBI lineage: Eukaryota > Metazoa > Chordata > Amphibia > Caudata > Salamandridae > Triturus > Triturus cristatus. Next base: position 303,586 of record NW_028187862.1, on the reverse strand, counting down.
TGATATTCGGGCAGTGTAGGGGGTCGTGCTGGGGCTGGTGTTTCAAGGTTTAGGGCAGTGCAGTGGTGTTCGGGCAGTATAGGGGGTCATGCTGTGGCTGGTGTTTCAGGGTTTAGGGCAGAGCAGTGGTGTTCGGGCAGTGTAGGGGGTCTTGCAGGAGGTGGTGTTTCAGGGTTTAGGGCAGTGTTGTTCGGGCAGTGTAGGGGGTCGTGCTGGGGCTGGTGTTTCAGGATTTAGGGCAGTGCAGTGGTGTTTGGGCAGTGTAGGGGGTCATGCTGGGACTGGTGTTTCAGGGTTTAGGGCAGAGCAGTGGTGTTCGGGCAGTGTAGGGGGTCGTTCTGGGGTAGGTGTTTTAGGGTATAGGTCAGAGTAGTGGTGTTCGGGCAGTGTAAGGGGATGTGCGGGGTGGTGTTTTAGGGTATAGGGCAGGGCAGTGGTGTTCGAGCAGGGTAGAGGGTCGTACTGGTGGTGTTTCAGGGTTTAGGGCAGTGGAGTGGTGTTCAGGCAGTGTTGGGGGTTTTGCTGTGGGTGGTGTTTCAGTGTTTAGGTAGTGGTGTTCGGGAAGAGTAGGTGGTCTTGCTGAGGGTGGTGCTTCAGGGTTTAGGGCAGTGCAGTGGTGTTCGGGCAGTATAGGGGGTCTTCCTGGGGCTAGTGTTTCAAGGTTTAGGTTAGTGCAGTGGTGTTCGGGCATTGTAGGGGGTCGTGATGGGGCTGGTGTTTCAGGGTTTAGGGCAGTGCAGTGGTGTTCGGGCAGTGTTGGAGGTTTTGCTGGGGGTGGTGTTTCAGTGTTTAGGGAAGTGGTGTTCGAAAAGTGTAGGTGGTATTGCTGGGGGTGGTGTTTCAGGGTTTAGGGCAGTGCAGTGATGTTCGGGCAGTATAGGGGATCTTGCTGGGCTAGTGTTTCAGGGTTTAGGGCAGTGCAGTGGTGTTCGGGCAGTGTGGGGGTCGTGCTGGGGATGGTGTTTCAGGGTTTAGGGCAGTGGTGTTCGGGCAGTGTAGGGGGTCGTGCTGGGGCTGGTGTTTCAGGGTTTAGGGCAGTGCAGTGCTGTTCGGGCAGTGTAGGGGATCTTGCAGGAGGTGGTGTTTCAGGGTTTAGAGCAGTGCAGTGGTGTTCAGGCAGTGTTAGGGGGTCATTCTGCGGCTGGTGTTTCAGGGTTTAGGGCAGAGCAGTGGTGTTCGGTCAGTGTAGGGGGTCGTGCTGGGGCTGGTGTTTCAGGGTTTAGGGCAGTGCAGTGGTGTTCGGGTAGTGTAGGCGGTCGTGTTTGGGGTGGTATTTCAGGGTTTAGGGCAGTGCAGTGGTGTTCGGGCATTGTAGGGGGTTGTGCTGGGGGTAGTGTTGCAGGGTTTAGGGCAGGGCAGTGCAGTGGTGTTCGGGCAGTGTATGGCGTCTTGCAGGAGGTGGTGTTTCAGTGTGTAGAGCAGTGCAGTGGTGTTCGGGCAGTGTAGGGGGTCATGCTGAGGCTGGTGTTTCAGGGTTTAGGGCAGAGCAGTGGTGTTCGGGCAGTATGGGGTGTCATGCTGGGGCTGGTGTTTCATGATTTAGGGCAGTTCAGTGGTGTTCGGGCAGTTTAGGGGGTCATGCTGTGGCTGGTGTTTCAGATTTTAGGGCAGTGCACTGGTGTTTGGGCAGTGTAGGGGGTCGTGCTGGGGCGGGTGTTTAACGGTTTTGGGCAGTGCAGTGTTGTTTAGGCAGTGCAGGGGGTCGTGCTGGGGGTGGTGTTTCAGGGTTCAGGGCAGTGCCGTGGTGTTCGGGCAGTGTAGTGATTCATGCGGGGGGTGTTTCAGGGTTTAGGGCAGTGCAGTGCTGTTCGGGCAGTGTAGGGGGTCGTGCTGGGGCTGGTGTTTCATGGTTTAGGGCAGAGCAGTGGGGTTCGGGCAGTATAGGGGGACATGCTTGGGGTAGTGTTTCAGGGTTTAGGGCAGAGCAGTGGTGTTCGGGCAGTGTAGGGGTTCGTGCTGGGGTGGTGTTTAAGGGTAGTGCAGTGGTGTTCGGCCAGTGTAGGCGGTCATTTTGGGGGTGGTGTTTCAGGGTTTAGGGCAGTGCAGTGGTGTTCGGGCATTGTAGGGGTCGTGCTGGCGGTGATGTTTCAGGGTTAAGGGCAGAGCAGTGGTGTTCGGGCAGAATAGGGGGTCGTGCTGGGGCTAGTATTTCATGGTTTAGGGCAGTGCAGTGGTGTTCGGGCAGTATAGGGGGTCATGCTGCGACTGGTGTTTCAGGGTTTAGGGCAGAGCAGTGGTTTTCGGACAGTGTAGGGGGTATTGCAGGGGGTGGTGTTTCAGGGTTTAGGGCAGTGGTGTTCGGGCAGTGTAGGGGGTCGTGCTGGGGTTGGTGTTTCAGGATTTAGGGCAGTGCAGTGGTGTTCGGGCAGTGTAGGGGGTCATGCTGGGACTGGTGTTTCAGGGTTTAGGGCAGAGCAGTGGTGTTCGGGCAGTGTAGGGGGTCATTCTGGGGCAGGTGTTTTAGGGTTTAGGGAAGAGCAATGGTGTTCGGGCAGTGTAGGGGATGTGCGGGGGGTGGTGTTTTAGGGTATAAGGCAGAGCAGTGGTGTTTGAGCAGGGTAGAGGGTCGTGCTGGTGGTGTTTCATGGTTTAGGGCAGTGCATTGGTGTTCGGGCAGGGCAGGGGGTCATGCAGGGAGTTGTGTTTCAGGGTTTAGGGCAGTGCAGTCAGGGAGTGTTGGGGGTTTTGCTGGGGGTGGTGTTTCATTGTTTAGGGCAGTGGTGTTCGGGAAGTGTAGGTGGTCTTGCTGGGGGTGGTGTTTCAGGGTTTAGGGCAGTGCAGTGGTGTTCGGGCAGTATAGGGGTCTTGCTGGGTCTAGTGGTTCAGGGTTTAGGGCAGTGCAGTGGTGTTCGGGCAGTGTAGGGGGTCGTGATGGGGCTGGTGTTTCAGGGTTTAGGGCAGAACAGTGGTGTTCGGGCATTGTAAGGGTTGATGCTGTGGGTGGTGTTTTAGGGCAGTGCAGTGGTGTTCGGGCAGTGTAGGGCGTTGTGCTGGGGGTGGTGTTTTAGGGTTTAGGGCAGTACAGTGGTGTTCGGGCAGTGTAGGGTGTTGTGCTGTGGGTGGTGTTTCAGGGTTTAGGGCAGTGCAGTGGTGTTCGGGCAGTGTAGGTGGTGGTGCTGGGGGTGGTCTTTCAGGGTTTAATCAGTGCAGTGGTGTTCAGGCATTGTAGGGGGTCATGCTGGGGGTGGTGTTGCAGGGTTTAGTTTAGTGCAGTGGTGTTCGGGCAGTGTAGGGGGTCTTGCAGGGGGTGGTGTTTCAGGGTTTAGAGCAGTGCAGTGGTGTTAGGACAGTGTAGGGGGTCGCGCTAAGGGTGGTGTTTTAGGGTTTAGGGAAGAGCAGTGGTGTTTGGGCAGTGTAGGGGGTCTTGCAGAGGGTGGTGTTTCAGGGTTTAGGGCAGTGATGTTCGGGCAGTGTAGGGGGTCGTGCTGGGGCTGGTGTTTCAAGGTTTAGGGCAGTGCAGTGGTGTTCGGGAAGTATAGGGGGTCGTGCTGAGGCTAGTGTTTCATAGTTTAGGGCAGTGCAGTGGTGTTCGGGCAGTATACGGGGTCATGCTGTGGCTGGAGTTTCAGGGTTTAGGGCAGAGCAGTGATGTTCGGGCAGTGTAGAGGGTCTTGTAGGAGGTGGTGTTTCAGGGTTTAGGGCAGTGGTGTTCGGGCAGTGTAGGGGGTCATGCTGGGGCTGGTGTTTCAGGATTTAGGGCAGTGCAGTGGTGTTTGGGCAGTGTAGGGGGTCATGCTGGGACTAGTGTTTCAGGGTTTAGGGCAGTGCAGTGGTGTTCGGGCAGTGAAAGGTTGTCGTGATGGGGCTGGTGTTTTAGGGTTTAGGGCAGAACAGTGGTGTTCGGGCATTGTAGGGGTTGATGCTCTGGGTGGTGTTTAAGGGCAGTGCAGTGGTGTTCGGGCAGTGTAGGGCGTTGTGCTGGGGTGGTGTTTCAAGGTTTAGGGAAGTGCAGTGGTGTTCGGGCAGTATAGGGGGTCGTGCTGAGGCTAGTGTTTCATAGTTTAGGGCAGTGCAGTGGTGTTCGGGCAGTATAGGGGGTCATGCTGTGGCTGGTGTTTCAGGGTTTAGGGCAGAGCAGTGGTGTTCGGGCAGTGTAGGGGGTCTTGCAGGAGGTGGTGTTTCAGGGTTTAGGGCAGTGGTGTTCGGGCAGTGTAGGTGGTCGTGCTGGGGCTGGTGTTTCAGGATTTAGGGCAGTGCAGTGGTGTTTGGGCAGTGTAGGGGGTCATGCTGGGACTGGTGTTTCAGGGTATAGGTCAGAGTAGTGGTGTTCGGGCAGTGTAAGGGGATGTGCGGGGTGGTGTTTTAGGGTATAGGGCAGAGCAGTGGTGTTCGAGCAGGGTAGAGGGTCGTACTGGTGGTGTTTCAGGGTTTAGGGCAGTGGTGTTCGGGCAGGGTAGGGGGTCGTCCAGGGTGTGGTGTTTCAGGGCTTAGGGCAGTGCAGTGGTGTTCAGGCAGTGTTGGGGGTTTTGCTGGGGGTGGTGTTTCAGTGTTTAGGCAGTGGTGTTCGGGAAGAGTAGGTAGTCTTGCTGAGGGTGGTGCTTCAGGGTTTAGGGCAGTGCAGTGGTGTTCGGGCAGTGTGGGGTTCATGCTGGGGCTGGTGTTTCAGGGTTTAGGGCAGAGCAGTAGTGCTCTGGCAGTGTAGGGGGACGTGATTGGGTTGGTGTTTTAGGGTTTAGGGCGAGCAGTGGTGTTCGGGTAGTGTAGGGGTTTGTGCTGGGGGTGGTGTTTCAGGGTTTAGGGCAGTGAATTGGTGTTCGGGCAGTGTAGGGGTTTGTTCTGGGGGTGGTGTTTTAGGGTTTAGGCAGTGCAGTGGTGTTCGGGCAGTGTAGGGGGTCGTGCTGTGGGTGGTGTTTCGGGGTTTAGGGCAGTGCAGTGGTGTTCGGGTAGTGTAGGCGGTTGTGCTGGGGGTGGTATTTCAGGGTTTAGGGCAGTGCAGTGGTGTTTGGGCATTGTAGGGGGTCGTGCTGGGGGTAGTGTTGCAGGGTTTAGGGCAGTGCAGTGGTGCTCGGGCAGTGTATGGCGTCTTGCAGGAGGTGGTGTTTCAGTGTTTAGAGCAGTGCAGTGGTGTTCGGGCAGTGTAGGGGGTCATGCTGCGGCTGGTGTTTCAGGGTTTAGGGCGGAGCAGTCGTGTTTGGGCAGTATGGGGGGTCATGCTGGGGCTGGTGTTTCATGGTTTAGGGCAGTTCAGTGGTGTTCGGGCAGTTTAAGGGTCATGCTGGGGCTGGTGTTTCAGATTTTAGGGCAGTGCACTGGTGTTCGGGCAGTGTAGGGGGTCGTGCTGGGGCCGGTGTTTCACGGTTTTGGGCAGTGCAGTGTTGTTCAGGCAGTGCAGGGGGTCGTCCTGGGGGTGGTGTTTCAGGGTTCAGGGCAGTGAGTGGTGTTCGGGCAGTGTAGTGGTTCATGCGGGGGGTGTTTCAGGGTTTAGGGCAGTGCAGTGGTGTTCGGGCAGTGTAGGGAGTCGTGCTGGGGCTGGTGCTTCATGGTTTAGGGCAGAGCAGTGGTGTTCGGGCAGTATAGGGGGACGTGCTTTTGGTAGTGTTTCAAGGTTTAGGGCAGAGCAGTGGTGTTCGGGCAGTATAGGGGTTCGTGCTGGGGTAGTGTTTTAGGGCAGTGCAGTGGTGTTTGGGCATTGTAGGGGTCGTACTGGCGGTGATGTTGCAGGGTTTAGGGCAGTGCAGTGGTGTTCAGGCAATGTTAGAGGGTTTTGCTGGGGGTGGTGTTTCAGTGTTTAGGGCAGTGGTGTTCGGGAAGTGGAGGTGGTCTTGCTGGGGGTGGTGTTTCAGGGTTTAGGGCAGTGCAGTGGTGTTCGGGCAGTGTAGGGGGTCATGTTGGGGCTGGTGTTTCAGGGTTTATGGCAGAGCAGTGGTGTTCGGGCAGTGTAGGGGGACGTGCTTGGGGTTCTGTTTCAGGGTTTAGGGCAGAGCAGTGGTGTTCGGGCAGTGTAGGGTGTAGTCCTGGGTGTGGTGTTTCAGGGTTTAGGAGTTTGCAGTGGTGTTCGGGCAGTGTAGGGTTTCGTGCAGGGGTTGGTGTTTTAGGGTTAGAGCAGTGGTGTTCAGGCAGTGTTGGGGGTTTTCCTGGGGGTGGTGTTTCAGTGTGTAGGACAGTCGTGTTCGGGCAGTGTAGGGGGTCTTGCTGGGGGGTGGTGTTTCAGGGTTTATGGCAGTGCAGTGGTGTTCGGGCAGTGTAGGGGGTCGAGCAGGGGGGTGGTGTGTCAGGGTTTAGGGCAGTGCAGTGGGGTTCGGGGAGTGTAGGGGGTCTTGCTGGGGGTCGTGTTTCAGGGTATAGGGCAGTGCAGTGGTGTTCGGGCAGTGAGGAGTTTGTGCTGGGGCTGGTGTTTCAGGGTTTAGGGCAGAGCAGTAGTGCTCTGGCAGTGTAGGGGGACGTGATTGGGTTGGTGTTTCAGGGTTTAGGGTGAGCATTGGTGTTCGGGTAGTGTAGGGGTTTGAGCTGGGGGTGGTGTTTCAGGGTTTAGGGCAGTGCATTGGTGTTCGGGCAGTGTAGGGGTTTGTGCTGGGGTGGTGTTTTAGTGTTTAGGGCAGTGCAGTGGTGTTCGGGCAGTGTAGGGGGTCGTGCTGTGGGTGGTGTTTCAGGGTTTAGGGCAGTGCAGTGGTGTTCGGGTAGTGTAGGCGGTCGTGTTTGGGGTGGTATTTCAGGGTTTAGGGCAGTGCAGTGGTGTTCGGGCATTGTAGGGGGTCGTGCTGGGGGTAGTGTTGCAGGGTTTAGGGCAGGGCAGTGCAGTGGTGTTCGGGCAGTGTATGGCGTCTTGCAGGAGGTGGTGTTTCAGTGTGTAGAGCAGTGCAGTGGTGTTCGGGCAGTGTAGGGGGTCATGCTGCGGCTGGTGTTTCAGGGTTTAGGGCAGAGCAGTGGTGTTCGGGCAGTATGGGGTGTCATGCTGGGGCTGGTGTTTCATGGTTTAGGGCAGTTCAGTGGTGTTCGGGCAGTTTAGGGGGTCATGCTGTGGCTGGTGTTTCAGATTTTAGGGCAGTGCACTGGTGTTTGGGCAGTGTAGGGGGTCGTGCTGGGGCGGGTGTTTAACGGTTTTGGGCAGTGCAGTGTTGTTCAGGCAGTGCAGGGGGTCCTGCTGGGGGTGGTGTTTCAGGGTTCAGGGCAGTGCAGTGGTTTTCGGGCAGTGTAGTGATTCATGCGGGGGGTGTTTCAGGGTTTAGGGCAGTGCAGTGCTGTTCGGGCAGTGTAGGGGGTCGTGCTGGGGCTGGTGTTTCATGGTTTAGGGCAGAGCAGTGGGGTTCGGGCAGTATAGGGGGACATGCTTGGGGTAGTGTTTCAGGGTTTAGGGCAGAGCAGTGGTGTTCGGGCAGTGTAGGGGTTCGTGCTGGGGTGGTGTTTAAGGGCAGTGCAGTGGTGTTCGGCCAGTGTAGGCGGTCATTTTGGGGGTGGTGTTTCAGGGTTTAGGGCAGTGCAGTGGTGTTCGGGCATTGTAGGGGTCGTGCTGGCGGTGATGTTGCAGGGTTTAGGGCAGTGCAGTGGTGTTCAGGCTATGTTGGAGGGTTTTGCTGGGGGTGGTGTTTCAGTGTTTAGGGCAATGGTGTTTGGGCAGTGTAGTGGGTCTTGCTGGGGGTGGTGTTTCAGGGTTTATGGCAGTGCAGTGGTGTTCGGGCAGTGTAAGGGGTTGTGCAGCGGGGTGGTGTTTCAGGGTTTAGGGCAGTGCAGTGGTGTTGGGGCAGTGTAGGGGGTGTTGCTGAGGGTGGTGTTTCAGGGTTTAGGGCAGTGCAGTGGTGTTAGGGCAGTGTGGGGGGTCATTCTGGGGATGGTGTTTTAGGGTTTAGGGCAGTGCAGTGGTGTTCGGGCAGTATGGGGTGTCATGCTGGGGCTGGTGTTTCATGGTTTAGGGCAGTTCAGTGGTGTTCGGGCAGTTTAGGGGGTCATGCTGTGGCTGGTGTTTCAGATTTTAGGGCAGTGCACTGGTGTTTTGGCAGTGTAGGGGGTCGTGCTGGGGCGGGTGTTTAACGGTTTTGGGCAGTGCAGTGTTGTTCAGGCAGTGCAGGGGGTCGTGCTGGGGGTGGTGTTTCAGGGTTCAGGGCAGTGCAGTGGTGTTCGGGCAGTGTAGTGATTCATGCGGGGGGTGTTTCAGGGTTTAGGGCAGTGCAGTGCTGTTCGGGCAGTGTAGGGGGTCGTGCTGGGGCTGGTGTTTCATGGTTTAGGGCAGAGCAGTGGGGTTCGGGCAGTATAGGGGGACATGCTTGGGGTAGTGTTTCAGGGTTTAGGGCAGAGCAGTGGTGTTCGGGCAGTGTAGGGGTTCGTGCTGGGGTGGTGTTTAAGGGCAGTGCAGTGGTGTTCGGCCAGTGTAGGCGGTCATTTTGGGGGTGGTGTTTCAGGGTTTAGGGCAGTGCAGTGGTGTTCGGGCATTGTAGGGGTCGTGCTGGCGGTGATGTTGCAGGGTTTAGGGCAGTGCAGTGGTGTTCAGGCTATGTTGGAGGGTTTTGATGGGGGTGGTGTTTCAGTGTTTAGGGCAATGGTGTTTGGGCAGTGTAGTGGGTCTTGCTGGGGGTGGTGTTTCAGGGTTTATGGCAGTGCAGTGGTGTTCGGGCAGTGTAAGGGGTTGTGCAGCGGGGTGGTGTTTCAGGGTTTAGGGCAGTGCAGTGGTGTTGGGGCAGTGTAGGGGGTGTTGCTGAGGGTGGTGTTTCAGGGTTTAGGGCAGTGCAGTGGTGTTAGGGCAGTGTGGGGGGTCATTCTGGGGATGGTGTTTTAGGGTTTAGGGCAGTGCAGTGGTGTTCGGGCAGTATAGGGGGTCGTGCTGGGACTGGTGTTTCAGGGTTTAGGGCAGTGCAGTGGTGTTCGGCCAGTGTAGGGGTTTTTGCTGGGGGTGGTGTTTCAGTGTTTAGGGCAGTGGTGTTCGGGAAGTGTAGGTGGTCTTGCTGGGGGTGGTGTTTCAGTGTTTAGGGCAGTGCAGTGGTGTTCGGGCAGTATAGTGGGTCTTGCTGGGGCTAGTGTTTCAGGGTTTAGGGCAGTGCAGTGGTGTTCGGGCAGTGTAGGGGGTCGTGATGGGGCTGGTTTCAGGGTTTAGGGCACAACAGTGGTGTTCGGGCAGTGTAGGCGTTGATGCTGTGGGTGGTGTTTTAGGGCAGTGCAGTGGTGTTTGGGCAGTGTAGGGCTTTGTGATGGGGGAGGTGTTTTAGGGTTTAGGGCAGTGCAGTGGTGTTCTGGCAGTGTAGGGGGTCATGTTGTGGGTGGTGTTTCAGGGTTTAGGGCAGTGCAGTGGTGTTTGGGCAGTGTAGGTGGTCGTGCTGGGGGTGGTCTTTCAGGGTTTAGGGGAGTGGAGTGGTGTTCGGGCATTGTAGGGGGTCATGCTGGGGGTGGTGTTGCAGGGTTTAGGTTAGCGCAGTGGTGTTCGGGCAGTGTAGGGGGTCTTGCAGGGGGTGGTGTTTCAGGGTTTAGAGCAGTGCAGTGGTGTTCGGGCAGTGTAGGGGGCCGCGCTGGGGGTGGTGTTTTAGGGTTTAGGGAAGTGCAGTGGTGTTTGGGCTGTGTAGGGGGTCTTGCAGAGGGTGGTGTTTCAGGGTTTAGGGCAGTGATGTTCAGGCAGTTTAGGGGGTCGTGCTGGGGCTGGTGTTTCAGGGTTTAGGGCAGTGCAGTGGTGTTCGGGTAGTATAGGGGGTCGTGCTGAGGCTAGTGTTTCATAGTTTAGGGCAGTGCAGTGGTGTTCGGGCAGCATATGGGGTCATGCTGTGGCTGGTGTTTCAGGGTTTAGGGAAAAGCAGTGGTGTTCGGGCAGTGTAGGGGGTCTTGCAGGAGGTGGTGTTTCAGGGTTTAGGTCAGTGGTGTTCGGGCAGTGTAGGGGGTCGTTCTGGGGTAGGTGTTTTAGGGTATAGGTCAGAGTAGTGGTGTTCGGGCAGTGTAGGGGGATGTGCGGGGTGGTGTTTTAGGGTATAGGGCAGAGCAGTGGTGTTCGAGCAGGGTAGAGGGTCATATAGGTGGTGTTACAGGGTTTAGGGCAGTGCAGTGGTGTTCGGGCAGGGTAGGGGGTCGTGTAGGGTGTGGTGTTTCAGGGTTTAGGGCAGTGCAGTGCAGTGGTGTTCAGGCAGTGTTGGGGGTTTTGCTGGGGGTGGTGTTTCAGTGTTTAGGGCAGTGGTGTTCGGGAAGAGTAGGTGGTCTTGCTGAGGGTGGTGCTTCAGGGTTTAGGGCAGTGCAGTGGTGTTCGGGCAGTATAGGGGGTCTTCCTGGGGCTAGTGTTTCAGGGTTTAGGCTAGTGTAGTGGTGTTCGGGCATTGTAGGGGGTCGTGATGGGGCTGGTGTTTCAGGGTTTAGGGCAGAACAGTGGTGTTCGGGCAGTGTAGGGGTTGATGCTGTGGGTGGTGTTTTCGGGCAGTGCAGTGGTGTTTGGGCAGTGAAGGGCGATGTGCTGGGGTGGTGTTTTAGGGTTTAGGGCAGTGCAGTGGTGTTTGGGCAGTGTAGGGGGTCATGCTGTGGGTGGTGTTTCAGGGTTTAGGACAGTGATGTTCAGGCAGTGTAGGGGGTCGTGCTGGGGCTGGTGTTTCAGGATTTAGGGCAGTGAAGTGGTGTTTGGGCAGTGTACGGTGTCATGCTGGGACTGGTGTTTCAGGGTTTAGGGCAGAGCTGTGGTGTTCGGGCAGTGTAGGGGGTCGTTCTGGGGTAGGTGTTTTAGGGTATAGGTGTTTTAGGGTATAGGTCAGAGTAGTGGTGTTCTGGCAGTGTAGGGGGATGTGCGGGGTGGTGTTTTAGGGTATAGGGCAGAGCAGTGGTGTTCGAGCAGGGTAGAGGGTCATACTGGTGGTGTTTCAGGGTTTAGGGCAGTGCAGTGGTGTTCGGGCAGGGTAGGGGGTCGTGCAGGGTATGGTGTTTCAGGGTTTAGGGCAGTGCAGTGGTGTTTAGGCAGTGTTGGGGGTTTTGCTGGGGGTGGTGTTTCAGTGTTTAGGGCAGTGCAGTGGTGTTTTGGCAGTATAGGGGGTCTTCCTGGGGCGAGTGTTTCAGGGTTTAGGTTAGTGCAGTGGTGTTCGGGCATTGTAGGGGGTTGTGACGGGGCTGGTGTTTCAGGGTTTAGGGTAAAACAGTAGTGTTCGGGCAGTGTAGGGGTTGATGCTGTGGGTGGTGTTTTAGGGCAGTGCAGTGGTGTTTGGGCAGTGTAGGGCGATGTGCCGGGGGGTGGTGTTTTAGGGTTTAGGGCAGTGCAGTGGTGTTCGGGCAGTGTAGGGGGTCGTGCTGTGGGTGGTGTTTCAGGGTTTAGGGCAGTGAAGTGGTGTTCGGGCTGTGTAGGCGGTCGTGCTGGGGGTGGTTTTTTAGGGTTTAGGGAAGTGCAGTGGTGCTCCCGCAGTGCAGGGGGTCATGCTGGGGCTGGTGTTTCAGGGTTTAGGCCAGTGTAGTGGTGTTTGGGAAGTGTAGGGGGTCGTGCTGGGGCTGGTGTTTCAGGATTTAGGGCAGTGCAATGGTGTTCGGGCAGTGTAGGGGGTCATGCTGGGACTGGTGTTTCAGGGTTTATGGCAGAGCAGTGGTGTTCGGGCAGTGTAGCGGTCATTCTGGGCACGTGTTTTAGGGTTGAGGGAAGAGCAGTGGTGTTCGGGCAGTGTAGGGGAATGTGGCGGGGTGGTGTTTTAGGGTATAGGGCAGAGCAGTGGTGTTCGAGAAGGGTAGATGGTCGTGCTGGTGGTGTGTCAGGGTTTAGGACAGTGCTGTGGTGTTCAGGCAGGGTTGGGGGTTTTGCTAGGAGTCGTCTTTCAGTGTTTAGGGCAGTGGTGTTTGGGTAGTGTAGGTGGTCTTGCTGGGGGTGGGTTTTCAGGGTTTATGGCAGTGCAGTGGTATTCGGGCAGTGTAGGTTGTAGTGCAGGGGGGTGGTGTTTCAGGGTTTAGGGCAGTGCAGTGGTGTTTGGGCAGTGTAGGAGGTCTTGCTGGGGATGGTGTTTCAGGGTTTAGGGCAGTGCAGTGGTGTTAGGGCAGTGTGGGGGGTCGTGCTGGGGATGGTGTTTCAGGGTTTAGGACAGTGCAGTAGTGTTCGGGCAGTATAAGGGGTCTTGCTGAGGCTGGTGTTTCAGGGTTTAGGGCAGTGCAGTGGTGTTCGGGCAGTATGGGGGGTCGTGCTGGGGATGGTGTTTCAGGGTTTAGAGCAGAGCAGTGGTGTTCAGGCAGTGTAGGGGGTCTTGCAGGAGGTGGTGTTTCAGGGTTTAGGGCAGTGGTGTTCGGGGAGTGTAGGGGGTCGTGCTGGGGCTGGTGTATCAGGATTTAGGGCAGTGAAGTGGTGTTTGGGAAGTGTAGGGTGTCATGCTGGGACTGGTGTTTCAGGGTTTAGGGCAGAGCTGTGGTGTTCGGGCAGTGTAGGGGGTCGTTCTGGGGTAGGTGTTTTAGGGTATAGGTCAGAGTAGTGGTGTTCGGGCAGTGTAGGGGGATGTGCGGGGTGGTGTTTCAGGGTATAGGGCAGAGCAGTGGTGTTCAAGCAGGGTAGAGGGTCGTACTGGTGGTGTTTCAGGGTTTAGGGCAGTGCAGTGGTGTTCGGGCAGGGTATGGGGTCGTGCAGGGTGTGGTGTTTCAGGGTTTAGGGCAGTGCAGTGGTGTTTAGGCAGTGTTGGGGGTTTTGCTGGGGGTGGTGTTTCAGTGTTTAGGGCAGTGGTGTTTGGGAAGAGTAGGTGGTCTTGCTGAGGGTGGTGCTTCAGGGTTTAGGGCAGTGCAGTGGTGTTTGGGCAGTATAGGGGGTCTTCCTGGGGCGAGTGTTTCAGGGTTTAGGTTAGTGCAGTGGTGTTCGGGCATTGTAGGGGGTCGTGATGGGGCTGGTGATTCAGGGTTTAGGGCAGAACAGTGGTGTTCGGGCAGTGTAGGGGTTGATGCTGTGGGTGGTGTTTTTGGGCAGTGCAGTGGTGTTTGGGCAGTGTAGGGCGATGTGCTGGGGTGGTGTTTTAGGGTTTAGGGCAGTGCAGTGGTGTTTGGGTAGTGTAGGGGGTGGTGCTGGGGCTGGTGTCTCAGGGTTTATGGCAGTGCAGTGGTGTTCGGGCAGTGTAGGTGGTCATGCTGGGGCTGGTGTTTCAGGATTTAGGGCAGTGCAGTGGTGTTCGGGCAGTGTAGGGGGTCATGCTGGGACTGGTGTTTCAGGGTTTAGGGCAGAGCAGTGGTGTTCGGGCAGTGTAGGGGTCATTCTGGGGCAGGTGTTTTAGGGTTTAGGTAAGAGCAGTGGTGTTCGGGCAGTGTAGGGGGAGGTGCGGGGGGTACTGTTTTAGGTTATAGGGCAGAGCAGTGGTGTTCGAGCTGGGTAGATGGTCGTGCTGGTGGTGTGTCAGGGTTTAGGGCAGTGCTGTGGTGTTCGGGAGGGTAGGGGGTGGTGTTTTTGGGTTTAGGGCAGTGCAGTGGTGTTCGGGCAATGTTGGGGGTCTTGCTGGGGGTGTTGTTTCAGGGTTTAGGGCAGTGCAGTGGTGTCCGGGCACTGTTAGGGGTCTTGCTGGGGGTGTTGTTTCAGGGTTTAGGGCTCTGCAGTGGTGTTCGGGCAGTGTAGGGGTTCGTGCAGGTGTGGTGTTTTAGCGCAGTGCAGTGGTGTTCGGGCAGTGTAGGGGGTAGTGCTGTGGGTGGTATTTTAGGGTTTAGGGCAGTGCAGTGGTGTTTGGGCAGTGTAGGGGTTGTGCTGTTGGTGGTGTTTCAGGGTTTAGGGCAGTGCAGTGATGTTCGGGCAGTGTAGGCAGTCGTGCTGGGAGTGGTGTTTCAGGGTTTAGGGCAGTGTAGTGGTGTTCAGGCAGTGTTGGGGTGTCATACTGGGGGTGGTGTTGCAGGGTTTAGGGCAGTGCAGTGTTGTTCGGGCAGTGTAGGGGGTAGTGCTGGGGCTGGTGTTTCAGGGTTTAGGGCATTGCAGTGGTGTTCGGGCAGTGTAGGGGGTTGTGCTGGGGCTAGTGTTTCAGCATTTAGGGCAGTGCAATGGTTTTCGGGCAGTGTAGGGGGTCATGCTGGGACTGGTGTTTCAGGGTTTAGGGCAGAGCAGTGGTGTTCGGGCAGTGTACTGGGTCGTTCTGGGGAAGGTGTTTTAGGGTATAGGTCAGAGCAGTGGTGTTCGGGCAGTGTAGGGTATGTGCGGGGGTGGTGTTTTAGGGTATAGGGCAGAGCATTGGTGTTCGAGCAGGGTAGAGGGTCGTGCTGGTGGTGTTTCAGGGTTTAGGGCAGTGCAGTGGTGTTCGGGCAGTGTAGGGGGTCATGCTGGGACTGGTGTTTCAAGGTTTACGGCTGAGCAGTGGTTTTCCGGCAGTGTAGGGGTCATTCTGGGGAAGGTGTTTTAGGATTTAGAGAAGAGCAGTGGTGTTCGGGCAGTGTAGGGGGATGTGCGGGGGTGGTGTTTTAGGGTATAGGGCAGAGCAGTGGTGTTCGAGCAGGGTAGATGGTCATGCTGGTGGTGTCTCAGGGTTTAGGGCAGTGCTGTGGTGTTCTGGCAGGGTAGGGGGTCATGCAGGGCGTGGTGTTACAGGGTTTAGGGCAGTGCAGTGGTGTTCGGGCAGTGTAGAGGGTTGTTCTGGGGCAGGTGTTTTAGGGTTTAGGGCACAGCAGTGGTGTTCGGGCAGTGTAGGGGGATGTGTGGAGGGTGGTGTTTTAGGGTATAGGGCAGAGCAGTGGTGTTCGGGCAGTGTAGGGGGTCGTGCTGGGGTTGGTGTTTCAGGGTTTCGGGCAGTGCAGTGGTGTTCGGGCAGTGTAGGGTGTCTGCCAGGAGGTGGTGTTTCAGGGTTTACGGCAGTGGTGTTAGGGCAGTGTAGGGGGTCGTGCTGGGGCTGGCGTTTCAGAGTTTAGGGCAGTGCACTGGTGTTCGGGCAGTGTATGGGGTCATGCTGGGGCTGGTGTTTCAGGGTTTAGGGCAGTGCAGTGTTGGTGGGGCAGTGCAGGGGGTCGTGCTGGGGGTGGTGTTTCAGTGTTTAGGGCAGTGGTGTTCGGGCAGTGTAAGGGGTCTTGCTGCGGGTGGTGTTTCAGGGTTTATTGCAGTGCAGTGGTGTTCGGGCAGAGTAGGGGGACATACAGGGGGGTGGTGTTTCAGGGTTTAGGGCAGTGCAGTGGTGTTCGGGCAGTGTTGGGGGTTTTGCTGGGAGTGGTCTTTCAGTGTTTAGGGAGTGGTGTGCGGGCAGTGTAGGTGGGTTTGCTGGGGGTGGTGTTTTAGGGTTTATGGCAGTGCAGTGGTGTTCGGGCAGTGTAGATTGTAGTGCAGGGGGGTGGTGTTTCAGGGTTTAGGGCAGTGCAGTGGTGTTCGGGCAGTGTAGGAGGTCATGCTGGGGATGGTGTTTCAGGGTTTAGGGCAGTGCAGTAGTGTTCGGGCAGTGTAAGGGGTCTTGCTGGGGCTGGCGTTTCAGGGTTTAGGGCAGTGCAGTGGTGTTCAGGCAGTGTGGGGGGTCATGCTGGGGATGGTGTTTCAGGGTTTAGGGCAGTGCAGTGGTGTTCGAGCAGTGTAGGGGGTTGTGCTGGGGCTGGTGTTTCAGGGTTTTGGGCAGTGCAGTGTTGTTCGGGGAGTGTAGGCGGTCGTGCTGGGGCTAGTGTTTCAGGGTTTAGGGCAGAGCAGTGGTGTTCGGGCAGTGTAGGGTGTCATCCTGGGGGTGGTGTTTCAGGGTTTAGGGCTTTGCAGTGGTGTTCGGGCAGTGTAGGGGTTCGTGCAGGGGGTGGTGTTTTAGGGCAGTGCAGTGGTCTTCAGGCAGTGTTAGGGGTTTTCCTGGGAGTGGTGTTTCAGTGTGTAGGACAGTCGTGTTCGGGCAGTGTAGGGGGTCTTGCTGGGGGTGGTGTTTCAGGGTTTATGGCAGTGCAGTGGTGTTCGGGCATTGTAGGGGGTCATGCTGGGGTGGTTTTGCAGGGTTTACGGCAGTGCAGTGGTGTTCGGGCATTGTAGGGGGTCGTGCTGGGGGTGGTGTTGCAGGGTTTAGGGCAGTGCAGTGGTGTTCGGGCAGTGTATGGGGTCTTGCAGGAGGTGGTATTTCAGGGTTTAGAGCAGTGCAGTGGTGTTCTGGTAGTGTAGGCGGTCGTGCTGGGGGTGGTATTTCAGGGTTTAGGGCTTTGCAGTGGTGTTCGGGCATTGTAGGGGGTCGTGCTGGGGGTGGTGATGCAGGGTTTAGGCCAGTGCAGTGGTGTTCGGGTAGTGTAGGCGGTCGTGCTGGGGGTGGTATTTCAGGGTTTAGGGCAGTGCAGTGATGTTCGGGCATTGTAGGGGGTCGTGCTGGGGGTGGTGATGCAGGGTTTAGGCCAGTGCAGTGGTGTTCGGGCAGTGTAGGGGGTCATGCTGCGCCTGGTGTTTCAGGGTTTAGGGCAGAGCAGTGGTGTTCGGGCAGTATAGGGGGTCGTGCTGGGGCTGGTGTTTCATGGTTTAGGGCAGTGCAGTGGTGTTCGGGCAGTATAGGGGGTCGTGCTGGGGCTGGTGTTTCATGGTTTAGGGCAGTGCAGTGGTGTTCGGGCAATTTAGGGTGTCATGCTGGGGCTGGTGTTTCAGAGTTTAGGGCAGTGCACTGGTGTTCGGGCAGTGTAGGGGGTCGTGCTGGGGGTGGTGTTTTAGGGTTTAGTGCAGTGCAGTGGTGTTCGGGCAGTGTAGGGGGTCGTGCTGTGGGTGGTGTTTCAGGGTTTAGGGCAGTGCAGTAGTGTTCGGGTAGTGTAGGCGGTCGTGCTGGGGGTGGTATTTCAGGGTTTAGGGCAGTGCAGTGATGTTCGGGCATTGTAGGGGGTCGTGCTGGGGGTGGTGTTGCAGGGTTTAGGGCAGTGCAGTGCAGTGGTGTTCGGGCAGTGTAGGGGGTCGTGCTGTGGGTGGTGTTTCAGGGTTTAGGGCAGTGCAGTAGTGTTCGGGTAGTGTAGGCGGTCGTGCTGGGGGTGGTATTTCAGGGTTTAGGGCAGTGCAGTGATGTTCGGGCATTGTAGGGGGTCGTGCTGGGGGTGGTGTTGCAGGGTTTAGGGCAGTGCAGTGGTGTTCGGGCAGTGTATGGGGTCTTGCAGGAAGTGGTGTTTCA
Organism: Triturus cristatus; assembly: GCF_964204655.1. Taxonomy (NCBI): domain Eukaryota; kingdom Metazoa; phylum Chordata; class Amphibia; order Caudata; family Salamandridae; genus Triturus; species Triturus cristatus. Next base: position 286,691 of record NW_028187862.1, on the reverse strand, counting down.
GGGTTTAGAGCAGTGCAGTGGTGTTCGGGCAGTGTAGGGGGTCATGCTGCGCCTGGTGTTTCAGGGTTGAGGCCAGAGCAGTGGTGTTCGGGCAGTATATGAGGTCGTGCTGGGGCTGGTGTTTCATGGTTTAGGGCAGTGCAGTAGTGTTCGGGCAGTTTAGGGTGTCATGCTGGGGCTGGTGTTTCAGAGTTTAGGGCAGTGCACTGGTGTTCGGGGAGTGTAGGGGGTCGTGCTGGGGGCGGTGTTTCAGGGTTTAGGGCAGTGCAGTGGTGTTCGGGCAGTGTAGTGGTTCATGCGGGGGGTGTTTCAGGGTTTAGGGCAGTGCAGTGGTGTTCGGGCAGTATAGGGGGTTGTGCTGGGGGTGGTATTTCAGGGTTTAGGGCAGTGCAGTGGTGTTCGGGCATTGTAGGGGGTCGTGCTGGGGGTGGTGTTGCAGGGTTTAGGGCAGTGCAGTGGTGTTCGGGCAGTGTATGGGGTTTTGCAGGAGGTGGTATTTCAGGGTTTAGAGCAGTGCAGTGGTGTTCTGGTAGTGTAGGCGGTTGTGCTGGGGGTGGTATTTCAGGGTTTAGGGCTTTGCAGTGGTGTTCGGGCATTGTAGGGGGTCGTGCTGGGGGTGGTGTTTTAGGGTTTACGGCAGTGCAGTGGTGGTCGGGCAGTGTAGGGGGTCGTGCTGTGGGTGGTGTTTCAGGGTTTAGGGCAGTGCAGTGGTGTTCGGGTAGTGTAGGCGGTCGTACTGGGGGTGGTATTTCAGGGTTTAGGGCAGTGCAGTGGTGTTCCGGCATTGTAGGGGGTCGTGCTGGGGGTGGAGTTGCAGGGTTTAGGGCAGTGGTGTTCGGGCAGTGTATGGGGTCTTGTAGGAGGTTTTGTTTCAGGGTTTAGATCAGTGCAGTGGTGTTCAGGCAGTGTAGGGGGTCATGCTGCGGCTGGTGTTTCATGGTTTAGGGCAGTGCAGTGGTGTTCAGGCAGTTTAGGGGGTCATGCTGGGGCTGGTGTTTCAGAGTTTAGGGCAGTGCACTGGTGTTCAGGCAGTGTAGGGGGTTGTGCTGGGGGTGGTGTTTCAGGGTTTAGGGCAGTGCAGTGGTGTTCGGGCAGTGTAGTGGTTCATGCGGGGGGGATTTCAGGGTATAGGGCAGTGCAGTGGTGTTCGGGCAGTGTAGGGGGTCGTGCAGGGGCTGGTGTTTCATGGTTTAGGGCAGAGCAGTGGTGTTCGGGCTGTATAGGGGGACGTGCTTGGGGTAATGTTTCAGGGTTTAGGGCAGAGCAGTGGTATTCGGGCAGTGTAGGTTTTCATGCTGGGTGTGGTGTTTTAGGGCAGTGCAGTGGTGTTCGGCGAGTGTAGGCGGTCATTTTGGGGGTGGTGTTTGAGGGTTTAGGGCAGTGCAGTGGTGTTCGGGCATTTTGGGGTCATGCTGGGGGTGGTGTTGCAGGGTTTAGGGCAGAGCAGTGGTGTTCGGGCAGTGTAGGGGGACGTGCTTGGGGTAGTGTTTCAGGGTTTAGGGCAGAGCAGTGGTGTTCGGGCAGTGTAGGGGTTCCTGCTGGGGGTGGTGTTTTAGGGCAGTGCAGTGGTGTTCGGCCAGTGTAGGCGGTCGCGTTGGGGGTGGTGTTTCAGGGTTTAGGGCAGTGCAGTGGTGTTCGAGCATTGTAGAGGGTCATGCTGGGGGTGGTGTTGCAGGATTTAGGGCATGCAGTGGTTTTCAGGCAGTGTTGGGGGTTTTGCTGGGGGTGGTGTGTCAGTGTTTAGGGCAGTGGTGTTTGGGCAGTGTAGTGGGTCTTGCTGGGGGTGGTGTTTCAGGGTTTATGGCAGTGCAGTGGTGTTCGGTCAGTGTAGGGGGTCGTGCAAGGGGGTGGTGTTTCAGGGTTTAGGGCAGTGCAGTGGTGTTGGGGCAGTGTAGGGGGTGTTGCTGGCGGTGGTGTTTCAGGGTTTAGGGCAGTGTAGTGGTGTTCAGGCAGTGTGGGGGGTCATGCTGGGGATGGTGTTTTAGGGTTTAGGGCAGTGCAGTGGTGTTCGGGCAGTGTAGGGGGTCGTGCTGGGACTGGTGTTTCAGGGTTTAGGGCAGTGCAATGGTGTTCGGGCAGTGTAGGGGGTTTTGCTGGGGGTGGTGTTTCAGTGTTTAGGGCAGTGGTGTTCGGGAAGTGTAGGTGGTCTTGCTGGGGTGGTGTTTCAGGGTTTAGGGCAGTGCAGTGGTGTTCGGGCAGTATAGTGGGTCTTGCTGGGGCTAGTGTTTCAGGGTTTAGGGCAGTGCAGTGGTGTTCGGGCAGTGTAGGGGTCGTGATGGGGCTGGTTTCAGGGTTTAGGGCACAACAGTGTTGTTCGGGCAGTGTAGGGGTTGTTGCTGTGGGTGGTGTTTTAGGGCAGTGCAGTGGTGTTTGGGTAGTGTAGGGTGTTGTGATGGAGGTGGTGTTCTAGGGTTTAGGGCAGTGCAGTTGTGTTCGGGCAGTGTAGGGGATCATGTTGTGGGTGGTGTTTCAGGGTTTAGGGCAGTGCAGTGGTGTTCGGGCATTGTAAGGGGTCATGCTGGGGGTGGTGTTGCAGGGTTTAGGTTAGCGCAGTTGTGTTCAGGCAGTGTAGGGGGTCTTGCAGGGCGTAGTGTTTCAGGGTTTAGAGCAGTGCAGTGGTGTTTGGGCAGTGTAGGGGGTCGTGCTGGGGTGGTGTTTTAGGGTTTAGGGAAGTGTTTGGGCAGTGTAGGGGGTCTTGCAGAGGGTGGTGTTTCAGGGTTTAGGGTAGTGATGTTCAGGCAGTGTAGGGGATCTTGCTTGGGCTGGTGTTTCAGGGTTTAGGGCAGTGCAGTGGTGTTCGGGCAGTATAGGGGGTCGTGCTGAGGCTAGTGTTTCATAGTTTAGGGCAGTGCAGTGGTGTTCGGGCAGTATAGGGGGTCATGCTGTGGCTGGTGTTTCAGGGTTTAGGGCAGAGCAGTGGGGTTCGGGCAGTGTAGGGGGTCTTGCAGGAGGTGGTGTTTCATGGTTTAGGGCAGTGGTGTTCGGGCAGAGTAGGGGGTCGTGCTGGGGCTGGTGATTCAGGATTTAGGGCAGTGCAGTGGTGTTTGGGCAGTGTAGGGGTCATGCTGGGACTGGTGTTTCAGGGTTTAGGGCAGAGCAGTGGTGTTCGGGCAGTGTAGGGGGTCGTTCTGGGGTAGGTGTTTTAGGGTAAAGGTCAGAGTAGTGGTGTTCGGGCAGTGTAGGGGGATGTGCGGGGTGGTGTTTTAGGGTATAGGGCAGAGCAGTGGTGTTCGAGCGGGGTAGAGGGTCGTACTGGTTTTGTTTCATGGTTTAGGGCAGTGCAGTGGTGTTCGGGCAGGGTAGGGGGTCGTGCAGGGTGTGGTGTTTCAGGGTTTAGGGCAGTGCAGTGGTATTAGGGCAGTGTTGGAGGTTTTGCTGGGGGTGGTGTTTCAGTGTTTATGGCAGTGCAGTGGTGTTCGGGCAGTATAGGGGTCTTGCTGGGCTAGTGTTTCAGGGTTTAGGGCCGTGCAGTGGTGTTCGGGCAGTGTGGGGGGTCGTGCTGGGGATGGTGTTTCAGAGTTTAGGGCTGAGGTGTTCGGGCAGTGTAGGGGGTCGTGCTGGGACTGGTGATTCAGAGTTTAGGGCAGTGCACTGGTGTTCGGACAGTGTAGGGGGTAGTGCTGGGGCTGGTGTTTCAGGGTTTAGGGCAGTGCAGTGGTGTTCGGGCAGTGTAGGTTATCTTGCACGTGGTCGGGCAGTGTAGGGGGTCGTGCTGTGGGTGGTGTTTCAGGGTTTAGGGCAGTGCAGTGGTGTTCGGGTAGTGTAGGCGGTCGTGCTGGGGGTGGTATTTCAGGGTTTAGGGCAGTGCAGTGGTGTTCGGGCATTGTAGGGGGTCGTGCTGGGGGTGGAGTTGCAGGGTTTAGGGCAGTGCAGTGGTGTTCAGGCAGTGTATGGGGTCTTGTAGGAGGTTTTGTTTCAGGGTTTAGAGCAGTGCAGTGGTGTTCAGGCAGTGTAGGGGATCATGCTGCGGCTGGTGTTTCAGGGTTTAGGGCAGAGCAGTGGTGTTCAGGCAGTATAGGGGGTCATGCTGGGGCTGGTGTTTCATGGTTTAGGGCAGTGCAGTGGTGTTCGGGCAGTTTAGGGGGTCATGCTGGGGCTGGTGTTTCAGAGTTTAGGGCAGTGCACTGGTGTTCAGGCAGTGTAGGGGGTTGTGCTGGGGGTGGTGTTTCAGGGTTTAGGGCAGTGCAGTGGTGTTCGGGCAGTGTAGTGGTTCATGCGGGGGGGGGTTTCAGGGTATAGGGCAGTGCAGTGGTGTTCGGGCAGTGTAGGGGGTCGTGCAGGGGCTGGTGTTTCATGGTTTAAGGCAGAGCAGTGGTGTTCGGGCTGTATAGGGGGACGTGCTTGGGGTAATGTTTCAGGGTTTAGGGCAGAGCAGTGGTATTCGGGCAGTGTAGGTGTTCATGCTGGGTGTGGTGTTTTAGGGCAGTGCAGTGGTGTTCGACCAGTGTAGGCGGTCATTTTTGGGGTGGTGTTTCAGGGTTTAGGGCAGTGCAGTGGTGTTCGGGCATTTTGGGGTCTCACTGGGGGTGGTGTTGCAGGGTTTAGGGCAGAGCAGTGGTGTTCGGGCAGTGTAGGGGGACGTGCTTGGGGTAGTGTTTCAGGGTTTAGGGCAGAGCAGTGGTGTTCGGGCAGTGTAGGTGGTCGTGTTGGGGGTGGTGTTTCAGGGTTTAGGGCAGTGCAGTGGTGTTCGAGCATTGTAGAGGGTCGTGCTGGGGGTGGTGTTGCAGGATTTAGGGCATGCAGTGGTGTTCAGGCAGTGTTGGGGGTTTTGCTGGGGGTGGTGTGTCAGTGTTTAGGGCAGTGGTGTTTGGGCAGTGTAGTGGGTCTTGCTGGGGGTGGTGTTTCAGGGTTTATGGCAGTGCAGTGGTGTTCGGGCAGTGTAGGGGGTCGTGCAAGGGGGTGGTGTTTCAGGGTTTAGGGCAGTGCAGTGGTGTTGGGGCAGTGTAGGGGGTGTTTCTGGGGGTGGTGTTTCAGAGTTTAGGGCAGTGCAGTGGTGTTCGGGCAGTGTGGGGGGTCATGCTGGGGATGGTGTTTTAGGGTTTAGGGCAGTGCAGTGGTGTTCGGGCAGTGTAGGGGGTCGTGCTGGGACTGGTGTTTCAGGGTTTAGGGCAGTGCAGTGGTGTTCGGGCAGTGTAGGTGGTTTTGCTGGGGGCGGTGTTTCAGTGTTTAGGGCAGTGGTGTTCGGGAAGTGTAGGTGGTCTTGCTGGGGGTGGTGTTTCAGGGTTTAGAGCAGTGCAGTGGTGTTCGGGCAGTATAGTCGGTCTTGCTGGGGCTAGAGTTTCAGGGTTTAGGGCAGTGCAGTGGTGTTTGGGCAGTGTAGGGGTTGATGCTGTGGGTGGTGTTTTAGGGCAGTGCAGTGGTGTTTGGGTAGTGTAGGGTGTTGTGATGGGGGTGGTGTTCTAGGGTTTAGGGCAGTGCAGTTGTGTTCGGGCAGTGTAGGGGATTATGTTGTGGGTGGTGTTTCAGGGTTTAGGGCAGTGCAGTGGTGTTCGGGCATTGTAAGGGGTCATGCTGGGGGTGGTGTTGCAGGGTTTAGGTTAGCGCAGTTGTGTTCGGGCAGTGTAGGGGGTCTTGCAGGGCGTAGTGTTTCAGGGTTTAGAGCAGTGCAGTGGTGTTTGGGCAGTGTAGGGGGTCGCGCTGGGGTGGTGTTTTAGGGTTTAGGGAAGTGTTTGGGCAGTGTAGGGGGTCTTGCAGAGGGTGGTGTTTCTGGGTTTAGGGCAGTGATGTTCAGGAAGTGTAGGGGATCGTGCTTGGGCTGGTGTTTCAGGGTTTAGGGCAGTGCAGTGGTGTTCAGGCAGTATAGGGGGTCGTGCTGAGGCTAGTGTTTCATAGTTTAGGGCAGTGCAGTGGTGTTCGGGCAGTATAGGGGGTCATTCTGTGGCTGGTGTTTCAGGGTTTAGGGCAGAGCAGTGGGGTTCGGGCAGAGTAGGGGGTCTTGCAGGATGTGGTATTTCATGGTTTAGGGCAGTGGTGTTCGGGCAGAGTAGGGGGTCGTGCTTGGGCTGGTGATTCAGGATTTAGTGCAGTGGTGTTTGGGCAGTGTAGGGGGTCATGCTGGGACTGGTGTTTCAGGGTTTAGGGCAGAGCAGTGGTGTTCGGGCAGTGTAGGGGGTCGTTCTGGGGTAGGTGTTTTAGGGTATAGGTCAGAGTAGTGGTGTTCGGGCAGTGTAGGGGGATGTGCGGGGGTGGTGTTTTAGGGTATAGGGCAGAGCAGTGGTGTTCGAGCGGGGTAGAGGGTCGTACTGGTTTTTTTTCAGGGTTTAGGGCAGTGCAGTGGTGTTCGGGCAGGGTAGGGGGTCGTGCAGGGTGTGGTGTTTCAGGGTTTAGGGCAGTGCAGTGGTATTCGGGCAGTGTTGGAGGTTTTTCTGGGGGTGGTGTTTCAGTGTTTATGGCAGTGGTGTTCGGAAAGTATAGGTGGTATTGCTGGGGGTGGTGTTTCAGGGTTTAGGGCAGTGCAGTGGTGTTCGGGCAGTATAGGGGTCTTGCTGGGCTAGTGTTTCAGGGTTTAGGGCCGTGCAGTGGTGTTCGGGCAGTGTGGGGGGTCGTGCTGGGGATGGTGTTTCAGGGTTTAGGGCTGAGGTGTTCGGGCAGTGTAGGGGGTCGTGCTGGGGCTGGTGATTCAGAGTTTAGGGCAGTGCACTGGTGTTCGGACAGTGTAGGGGGTAGTGCTGGGGCTGGTGTTTCAGGGTTTAGGGCAGTGCAGTGGTGTTCGGGCAGTGTAGGTTATCTTGCAGGAGGTAGTGTTTCAGGGCTTAGAGCAGTGCAGTGGTGTTCAGGCAGTGTAGGGGCTCATTCTGCGGCTGGTGTTTCAGTGTTTAGGGCAGAGCAGTGGTGTTTGGGCAGTATAGGGGGTCGTGCTGGGGCTAGTGTTTCATGGTTTAGGGCAGTGCAGTGGTGTTCGGGCAGTGTAGGGCGTATTGCAGGGGGTGGTGTTTCAAGGTTTAGGGCAGTGGTGTTTGGGCAGTGTAGGGGGTTGTGCTGGGGCTGGTGTTTCAGGATTTAGGGCAGTGCAGTGGTGTTCGGGCAGGGTTGGGGGTCATGCAGGGTGTGGTGTTTCAGGGTTTAGGGCAGTGCAGTGCAGTGGTGTTCAGGCAGTGTTGGGGGTTTTGCTGGGGGTGGTGTTTCAGTGTTTAGGGCAGTGGTGTTCGGGAAGAGTAGGTGGTCTTGCTGAGGGTGGTGCTTCAGGGTTTAGGGCAGTGCAGTGGTGTTCGGGCAGTATAGGGGGTCTTCCTGGGGCTAGTGTTTCAGGGTTTAGGTTAGTGCAGTGGTGTTCGGGCAGTGTAGGGGGTCGTGATGGGGCTGGTGTTTCAGGGTTTAGGGCAGAACAGTGGTGTTCGGGCAGTGTAGGGGTTGATGCTGTGGGTGGTGTTTTAGGGCAGTGCAGTGGTGTTTGGGCAGTGTAGGGGGATGTGCGGGGGTGGTGTTTTAGGGTATAGGGCAGAGCAGTGGTGTTCGAGCGGGGTAGAGGGTCGTACTGGTTTTGTTTCAGGGTTTAGGGCAGTGCAGTGGTGTTCGGGCAGGGTAGGGGGTCGTGCAGGGTGTGGTGTTTCAGGGTTTAGGGCAGTGCAGTGGTATTCGGGCAGTGTTGGAGGTTTTGCTGGGGGTGGTGTTTCAGTGTTTATGGCAGTGGTGTTCGGAAAGTGTAGGTGGTATTGCTGGGTGTGGTGTTTCAGGGTTTAGGGCAGTGCAGTGGTGTTCGGGCAGTATAGGGGTCTTGCTGGGCTAGTGTTTCAGGGTTTAGGGCTGTGCAGTGGTGTTCGGGCAGTGTGGGGGGTCGTGCTGGGGATGGTGTTTCAGGGTTTAGGGCTGAGGTGTTCGGGCAGTGTAGGGGGTCGTGCTGGGGCTGGTGATTCAGAGTTTAGGGCAGTGCACTGGTGTTCGGACAGTGTAGGGGGTAGTGCTGGGGCTGGTGTTTCAGGGTTTAGGGCAGTGCAGTGGTGTTCGGGCAGTATAGGGGGTCATGCTGGGGCTGGTGTTTCATGGTTTAGGGCAGTGCAGTGGTGTTCGGGCAGTTTAGGGGGTCATGCTGGGGCTGGTGTTTCAGAGTTTAGGGCAGTGCACTGGTGTTCAGGCAGTGTAGGGGGTTGTGCTGGGGGTGGTGTTTCAGGGTTTAGGGCAGTGCAGTGGTGTTCGGGCAGTGTAGTGGTTCATGCGGGGGGGGTTTCAGGGTATAGGGCAGTGCAGTGGTGTTCGGGCAGTGTAGGGGGTCGTGCAGGGGCTGGTGTTTCATGGTTTAAGGCAGAGCAGTGGTGTTCGGGCTGTATAGGGGGACGTGCTTGGGGTAATGTTTCAGGGTTTAGGGCAGAGCAGTGGTATTCGGGCAGTGTAGGTGTTCATGCTGGGTGTGGTGTTTTAGGGCAGTGCAGTGGTGTTCGACCAGTGTAGGCGGTCATTTTGGGGGTGGTGTTTCAGGGTTTAGGGCAGTGCAGTGGTGTTCGGGCATTTTGGGGTCGTGCTGGGGGTGGTGTTGCAGGGTTTAGGGCAGAGCAGTGGTGTTCGGGCAGTGTAGGGGGACGTGCTTGGGGTAGTGTTTCAGGGTTTAGGGCAGAGCAGTGGTGTTCGGGCAGTGTAGGTGGTCGTGTTGGGGGTGGTGTTTCAGGGTTTAGGGCAGTGCAGTGGTGTTCGAGCATTGTAGAGGGTCGTGCTGGGGGTGGTGTTGCAGGATTTAGGGCATGCAGTGGTGTTCAGGCAGTGTTGGGGGTTTTGCTGGGGGTGGTGTGTCAGTGTTTAGGGCAGTGGTGTTTGGGCAGTGTAGTGGGTCTTGCTGGGGGTGGTGTTTCAGGGTTTATGGCAGTGCAGTGGTGTTCGGGCAGTGTAGGGGGTCGTGCAAGGGGGTGGCGTTTCAGGGTTTAGGGCAGTGCAGTGGTGTTGGGGCAGTGTAGGGGGTGTTTCTGGGGGTGGTGTTTCAGAGTTTAGGGCAGTGCAGTGGTGTTCGGGCAGTGTGGGGGGTCATGCTGGGGATGGTGTTTTAGGGTTTAGGGCAGTGTAGTGGTGTTTGGGCAGTGTAGGGGGTTGTGCTGGGGCTGGTGTTTCAGGATTTAGGGCAGTGCAGTGGTGTTCGGGCAGGGTTGGGGGTCGTGCAGGGTGTGGTGTTTCAGGGTTTAGGGCAGTGCAGTGCAGTGGTGTTCAGGCAGTGTTGGGGGTTTTGCTGGGGGTGGTGTTTCAGTGTTTAGGGCAGTGGTGTTCGGGAAGAGTAGGAGGTCTTGCTGAGGGTGGTGCTTCAGGGTTTAGGGCAGTGCAGTGGTGTTCGGGCAGTATAGGGGGTCTTCCTGGGGCTAGTGTTTCAGGGTTTAGGTTAGTGCAGTGGTGTTCGGGCAGTGTAGGGGGTCGTGATGGGGCTGGTGTTTCAGGGTTTAGGGCAGAACAGTGGTGTTCGGGCAGTGTAGGGGTTGATGCTGTGGGTGGTGTTTTAGGGCAGTGCAGTGGTGTTTGGGCAGTGTAGGGGGATGTGCGGGGGTGGTGTTTTAGGGTATAGGGCAGAGCAGTGGTGTTCGAGCGGGGTAGAGGGTCGTACTGGTTTTGTTTCAGGGTTTAGGGCAGTGCAGTGGTGTTCGGGCAGGGTAGGGGGTCGTGCAGGGTGTGGTGTTTCAGGGTTTAGGGCAGTGCAGTGGTATTCAGGCAGTGTTGGAGGTTTTGCTGGGGGTGGTGTTTCAGTGTTTATGGCAGTGGTGTTCGGAAAGTGTAGGTGGTATTGCTGGGTGTGGTGTTTCAGGGTTTAGGGCAGTGCAGTGGTGTTCGGGCAGTATAGGGGTCTTGCTGGGCTAGTGTTTCAGGGTTTAGGGCTGTGCAGTGGTGTTCGGGCAGTGTGGGGGGTCGTGCTGGGGATGGTGTTTCAGGGTTTAGGGCTGAGGTGTTCGGGCAGTGTAGGGGGTCGTGCTGGGGCTGGTGATTCAGAGTTTAGGGCAGTGCACTGGTGTTCGGACAGTGTAGGGGGTAGTGCTGGGGCTGGTGTTTCAGGGTTTAGGGCAGTGCAGTGGTGTTCGGGCAGTATAGGGGGTCATGCTGGGGCTGGTGTTTCATGGTTTAGGGCAGTGCAGTGGTGTTCGGGCAGTTTAGGGGGTCATGCTGGGGCTGGTGTTTCAGAGTTTAGGGCAGTGCACTGGTGTTCAGGCAGTGTAGGGGGTTGTGCTGGGGATGGTGTTTCAGGGTTTAGGGCAGTGCAGTGGTGTTCGGGCAGTGTAGTGGTTCATGCGGGGGGGGTTTCAGGGTATAGGGCAGTGCAGTGGTGTTCGGGCAGTGTAGGGGGTAGTGCAGGGGCTGGTGTTTCATGGTTTAAGGCAGAGCAGTGGTGTTCGGGCTGTATAGGGGGACGTGCTTGGGGTAATGTTTCAGGGTTTAGGGCAGAGCAGTGGTATTCGGGCAGTGTAGGTGTTCATGCTGGGTGTGGTGTTTTAGGGCAGTGCAGTGGTGTTCGACCAGTGTAGGCGGTCATTTTGGGGGTGGTGTTTCAGGGTTTAGGGCAGTGCAGTGGTGTTCGGGCATTTTGGGGTCGTGCTGGGGGTGGTGTTGCAGGGTTTAGGGCAGAGCAGTGGTGTTCGGGCAGTGTAGGGGGACGTGCTTGGGGTAGTGTTTCAGGGTTTAGGGCAGAGCAGTGGTGTTCGGGCAGTGTAGGTGGTCGTGTTGGGGGTGGTGTTTCAGGGTTTAGGGCAGTGCAGTGGTGTTCGAGCATTGTAGAGGGTCGTGCTGGGGGTGGTGTTGCAGGATTTAGGGCATGCAGTGGTGTTCAGGCAGTGTTGGGGGTTTTGCTGGGGGTGGTGTGTCAGTGTTTAGGGCAGTGGTGTTTGGGCAGTGTAGTGGGTCTTGCTGGGGGTGGTGTTTCAGGGTTTATGGCAGTGCAGTGGTGTTCGGGCAGTGTAGGGGGTCGTGCAAGGGGGTGGTGTTTCAGGGTTTAGGGCAGTGCAGTGGTGTTGGGGCAGTGTAGGGGGTGTTTCTGGGGGTGGTGTTTCAGAGTTTAGGGCAGTGCAGTGGTGTTCGGGCAGTGTGGGGGGTCATGCTGGGGATGGTGTTTTAGGGTTTAGGGCAGTGCAGTGGTGTTCGGGCAGTGTAGGGGGTCGTGCTGGGACTGGTGTTTCAGGGTTTAGGGCAGTGCAGTGGTGTTCGGGCAGTGTAGGTGGTTTTGCTGGGGGTGGTGTTTCAGTGTTTAGGGCAGTGGTGTTCGGGAAGTGTAGGTGGTCTTGCTGGGGGTGGTGTTTCAGGGTTTAGAGCAGTGCAGTGGTGTTCGGGCAGTATAGTGGGTCTTGCTGGGGCTAGTGTTTCAGGGTTTAGGGCAGTGCAGTGGTGTTTGGGCAGTGTAGGGGTTGATGCTGTGGGTGGTGTTTTAGGGCAGTGCAGTGGTGTTTGGGTAGTGTAGGGTGTTGTGATGGGGGTGGTGTTCTAGGGTTTAGGGCAGTGCAGTTGTGTTCGGGCAGTGTAGGGGATCATGTTGTGGGTGGTGTTTCAGGGTTTAGGGCAGTGCAGTGGTGTTCGGGCATTGTAAGGGGTCATGCTGGGGGTGGTGTTGCAGGGTTTAGGTTAGCGCAGTTGTGTTCGGGCAGTGTAGGGGGTCTTGCAGGGCGTAGTGTTTCAGGGTTTAGAGCAGTGCAGTGGTGTTTGGGCAGTGTAGGGGGTCGCGCTGGGGTGGTGTTTTAGGGTTTAGGGAAGTGTTTGGGCAGTGTAGGGGGTCTTGCAGAGGGTGGTGTTTCTGGGTTTAGGGCAGTGATGTTCAGGCAGTGTAGGGGATCGTGCTTGGGCTGGTGTTTCAGGGTTTAGGGCAGTGCAGTGGTGTTCGGGCAGTATAGGGGGTCGTGCTGAGGCTAGTGTTTCATAGTTTAGGGCAGTGCAGTGGTGTTCGGGCAGTATAGGGGGTCATGCTGTGGCTGGTGTTTCAGGGTTTAGGGCAGAGCAGTGGGGTTCGGGCAGTGTAGGGGGTCTTGCAGGATGTGGTATTTCATGGTTTAGGGCAGTGGTGTTCGGGCAGAGTAGGGGGTCGTGCTTGGGCTGGTGATTCAGGATTTAGTGCAGTGGTGTTTGGGCAGTGTAGGGGGTCATGCTGGGACTGGTGTTTCAGGGTTTAGGGCAGAGCAGTGGTGTTCGGGCAGTGTAGGGGGTCGTTCTGGGGTAGGTGTTTTAGGGTATAGGTCAGAGTAGTGGTGTTCGGGCAGTGTAGGGGGATGTGCGGGGGTGGTGTTTTAGGGTATAGGGCAGAGCAGTGGTGTTCAAGCGGGGTAGAGGGTCGTACTGGTTTTTTTTCAGGGTTTAGGGCAGTGCAGTGGTGTTCGGGCAGGGTAGGGGGTCGTGCAGGGTGTGGTGTTTCAGGGTTTAGGGCAGTGCAGTGGTATTCGGGCAGTGTTGGAGGTTTTGCTGGGGGTGGTGTTTCAGTGTTTATGGCAGTGGTGTTCGGAAAGTATAGGTGGTATTGCTGGGGGTGGTGTTTCAGGGTTTAGGGCAGTGCAGTGGTGTTCGGGCAGTGTAGGGGTCGCGCTAGGGGTGGTGTTTTAGGGTTTAGGGAAGTGCAGTGGTGTTCGGGCAGTGTAGGGGGTCTTGCAGAGAGTGGTGTTTCAGGGTTTAGGGAAGTGCACCTGTGTTCGGGCATTGTACGGGTCATGCTGGGGGTTGTGTTGCAGGGTTTAGGTTAGGGCAGTGGTGTTCGGGCAGTGTAGGGGGTCTTGCTTGTGGTGGTGTTTCAGGGTTTATGGCAGTGCAGTGGTGTTTGGGCAGTGTGAGGGGTCATGCTGGGGCTGGTGTTTTAGGGTTTGGGCAGTGCAATTGTGTTTGGGCAGTGTAAGGGGTCGTGTAGGGGCTGATGTTTTAGGGTTTGGGCACTGCAGTGGTGTTCGGGCAGTGAGAGTGGTCGTGCTGGGGCTGGTGTTTTAGGGTTTAGGATAGTGCCGTGAGGTTCGAGCAGTGTAGGGGGTCGTGCTGGGGCTGGTGTTTCAGGATTTAGGGCAGTGCAGTGGTGTTCGGGCAGTGTAGGGGGTCATGCTGGGACTGGTGTTTCAGGGTTTAGGGCAGAGCAGTGGTGTTCCGGCAGTGTAGGGGTCATTCTGGGGCAGGTGTTTTAGGGTTTAGGGAAGAGCAGTGGTGTTTGGGCAGTGTAGGGGGATGTGCGGGGGTAGTGGTTTAGGGTATAGGGCAGAGCAGTAGTGTTCGAGCAGACTAGATGGTCGTGCTGGTGGTGTGTCAGGGTTTAGGGCAGTGCGGTGGTGTTCGGGCAGGGTAGGGGGTCATGCAGGGGGTGGTGTTTCAGGGTTTAGGGCAGTGCAGTGGGTGTTCGGGCAGTGTTGGGGGTTTTGCTGGGAGTGGTCTTTCAGTGTTTAGGACAGTGGTGTTCGGGCAGTGTAGGTGGGTTTGCTGGGGTGGTGTTTCAGGGTTTATGGCAGTGCAGTGGTGTTCGGGCAGTGTAGGTTGTAGTGCAGGGGGTGGTGTTTCAGGGTTTAGGGCAGTGCAGTGGTGTTCGGGCAGTGTAGGAGGTCTTGCTGGGGGTGGTGTTTCAGGGTTTAGGGCAGTGCAGTGGTGTTTGGGCAGTGTGGGGGGTCGTGCTGGGGATGGTGTTTCAGGGTTTTGGGCAGTGCAGTAGTGTTCGGGCAGTGTAAGGGGTCTTGCTGGGGCTGGTGTTTCAGGGTTTAGAGCAGTGCAGTGGGGTTTTTGGCAGTGTGGGGGGTCGTGCTGGGGCTGGTGTTTCAGGGTTTTGGGCAGTGCAGTAGTGTTCGGGCAGTGTAGGGGGTCATGCTGAGGATGGTGTTTCAGGGTTTAGGGCAGTGCAGTGCTGTTCGGGCAGTGTATAGGGTTTTGGGGGGGCAGGTGTTTCAGGGTTTAGGGCAGTTCAGTGGTGTTCGGGCAGTGTAGGGGGTCGTGTTGGGGTTGGTGTTTCAGGGTTTATGGCAGAGCAGTGGTGTTCAGGCAGTGTAGGGGGACGTGCTTGGGGTGGTGTTTCAGGGTTTAGGGCAGAGCAGTGGTGTTCGGGCAGTGTAGGGTGTCGTCCTGGGGTGGTGTTACAGGGTTTAGGGCTTTGCAGTGGTGTTCGGGCAGTGTAGGGGTTCGTGCAGGGAGTGTGTAGGACAGTCGTGTTCAGGCAGTGTAGAGGGTCTTGCTGGGGCTGGTGTTTCAGGGTTTATGGCAGTGCAGTGGAGTTCGGGCAGTGTAGGGGGTCTTGCAGGGGGGAGGTGTTTCAGGGTTTAGGGCAGTGCAGTGGGGTTTGGGGACTGTAGGGGTCTTGCTGGGGGTGGTGTTTCAGGGTAAAGGGCAGTGCAGTGGTGTTCGGGCAGTGTGGGGTTCGTGCTGGGGCTGGTGTTTCAGGGTTTAGGGCAGAGCAGTAGTGCTCTGGCAGTGTAGAGGGACGTGCTTGGGTTGGTGTTTCAGGGTTTAGGGTGAGCAGTGGTGTTCGGGCAGTGTAGGGGTTCATACTGGGGGTGGTGTTTTAGGGTTTAGGGCAGTGCAGTGGTGTGCGGGCAGTGTAGGGGGTAGTGCTGTGGGTGGTGTTTCAGGGTTTAGGGCAGTGCAGTGGTGTTCTGGTAGTATAGGCGGTCGTGCTGGGGGTGGTACTTCAGGGTTTAGGGCAGTGCAGTGGTGTTCGGGCATTGTAGAGGGTCGTGCTGGGGGTGGTGTTGCAGGGTTTAGGGCAGTGCAGTGGTGTTCGGGCAGTGTATGGCATCTTGCAGGAGGTGGTGTTCCAGTGTTTAGAGCAGTGCAGTGGTGTTCGGGCAGTGTAGGGGGACATGCTGCGGCTGGTGTTTCAGGGTTAGGGCAGAGCAGTGGTGTTTGGGCAGTGTGGGGGGTCGTGCTGGGGGTGGTGTTTCAGGGTTTTGGGCAGTGCAGTAGTGTTCGGGCAGCGTAAGGGGTCTTGCTGGGGCTGGTGTTTCAGGGTTTAGAGCAGTGCAGTGGGGTTTTTGGCAGTGTGGGGGGTCGTGCTGGGGCTGGTGTTTCAGGGTTTTGGGCAGTGCAGTAGTGTTCGGGCAGTGTAGGGGGTCATGTTGAGGATGGTGTTTCAGGGTTTAGGGCAGTGCAGTGGTGTTCGGGCAGTGTAGTGGTTCATGGGGGGGGTTCAGGGTTTAGGGCAGTGCAGTGGTGTTCGGGCAGTGTAGGGGGTCGTGCTGGGGCTGGTGTTTCATGGTTTAGGGCAGAGCAGTGGTGTTCGGGCAGTATAGGGGGACGTGCTTGGGGTAGTGTTTCAGGGTTTAGGGCAGAGCAGTGGTGTTCGGGCAGTGTAGGGGTTTTTGCTGGGGGTGGTGTTTTAGGGCAGTGCAGTGGTGTTCGGCCAGTGTAGGCGGTCATTTTGGGGGTGGTGTTTCAGGGTTTAGGTCAGTGCAGTGGTGTTCGGGCATTGTAGGGGTCGTGCTGGGGGTGGTGTTGCAGGGTTTAGGGCAGTGCAGTGGTGTTCAGGCAGTGTTGGGGGTTTTGCTGGGGGTGGTGTTTCAGTGTTTAGGGCAGTGGTGTTTGGGCAGTGTAGTGGGTCTTGCTGGGGGTGGTGTTTCAGGGTTTATGGCAGTGCAGTGGTGTTTGGGCAGTGCAGGGGTCGTGCAAGGGGGTGGTGTTTCAGCGTTTAGGGCAGTGTAGTGGTGTTGGGGCAGTGTAGGGGGTGTTGCTGGGGGTGGTATTTCAGGGTTTAGGGCAGTGCAGTGGTGTTATGGCAGTGTAGGGGGTCATGCTGGGACTGGTGTTTCAGGGTTTAGGGCAGTGCAGTGGTGTTCGGGCAGTGTAGGGGTTTTGCTGGGGTTGGTGTTTTAATGTTTAGGGCAGTGGTGTTCAGGAAGTGTAGGTGGTCTTGCTGGGGGTGGTGTTTCAGGGTTTAGGGCAGTGCAGTGGTGTTCGGGCAGAATAGTGGGTTTTGCTGGGGCTACTGTTTAAGGGTTTAGGGCAGTGCAGTGGTGTTCGGGCAGTGTAGGGGGTTGTGATGGGGATGGTTTCAGGGTTTAGGGCACAACAGTGGTGTTCGGGCAGTGTAGGGGTTGATGCTGTGGGTGGTGTTTTAGGGCAGTGCAGTGGTGTTTGGGCAGTGTAGGGCGTTGTGATGGGGGTGGTGTTTTATTTAGGGTTTAGGGCAGTGCAGTGGTGTTCGGGCAGTGTAGGGGGTCATGTTGTGGGTGGTGTTTCAGGGTTTAGGGCAGTGCAGTGGTGTTCGGGCAGTGTAGGTGGTCATGCTGGGGGTGGTCTTTCAGGGTTTAGGGCAGTGCAGTGGTGTTCTGGCATTGTAGGGGATCATGCTGGGGGTGGTGTTGCAGGGTTTAGGTTAGCACAGTGGTGTTTGGGCAGTGTAGGGGGTCTTGCAGGGGGTGGTGTTTCAGGGTTTAGAGCAGTGCAGTGGTGTTTGGGCAGTGTAGGGGGTCACGCTGGGGGTGGTGTTTTAGGGTTTAGGGAAGTGCAGTGGGTTTGGGCAGTGTAGGGGGTCTTGCAGAGGGTGGTGTTTCAGGGTTTAGGGCAGTGATGTTCGGGCAGTGTAGGGGGTGGTGCTGGGGCTGGAGTTTCAGGGTTTAGGGCAGTGCAGTGGTGTTCGGGCAGTATAGGGGGTCGTGCTGAGGCTAGTGTTTCACAGTTTAGGGCAGTGCAGTGGTGTTTGGGCAGTATAGGGGGTCATGCTGTGGCTGGTGTTTCAGGGTTTAGGGCAGAGCAGTGGTGTTCGGGCAGTGTAGGGGGTCGTTCTGGGGTAGGTGTTTTAGGGTGTAGGTCAGAGTAGTGGTGTTCGGGCAGTGTAGGGGGTCGTTCTGGGGTAGGTGTTTTAGGGTGTAGGTCAGAGTAGTGGTGTTCGGGCAGTGTAGGGGGATGTGCGGGGGTGGTGTTTTAGGGTATAGGGCAGAGCAGTGGTGTTCGAGCAGGGTAGGGAGTCACGCAGGGTGTGGAGTTTCAGGGTTTAGGGCAGTGCAGTGGTGCTCAGGCAGTGTTGGGGTTTTGCTGGGGGTGGTGTTTCAGTGTTTAGGGCAGTGGTGTTCGGGCAGCATAGGGGGTCTTCCTGGGGCTAGTGTTTCAGGGTTTAGGTTAGTGCAGTGGTGTTCGGGCATTGTAGGGGGTCGTGATGGGGCTGGTGTTTCAGGGTTTAGGGCAGAACACTGGTGTTCGGGCAGTGTAGGGGTTAATGCTGTGGGTGGTGTTTTAGGACAGTGCAGTGGTGTTTGGGCAGTGTAGGGCGTTGTGCTGTGGGTGGTGTTTCAGGGTTTAGGGCAGTGCATTGGTGTTCGGGCATTGTAGGGGGTCATGCTGGGGGTAGTGTTGCAGGGGTTAGGTTAGCGCAGTGGTGTTCAGGCAGTGTAGGGGGTCTTGCAGGGGGTGGTGTTTCAGGGTTTAGAGCAGTGCAGTGGTGTTCAGGCAGTGTAGGGGGTCGAGCTGGGGGTGGTGTTATAGGGTTTAGGGAAGTGCACTGGTGTTCGGGCAGTGAAGGGGGTCGTGCTGGGGCTGCTGTTTCAGGGTTTAGGCCAGTGTAGTGGTGTTCGGGCAGTGTAGGGGGTCGTGCTGGGGCTGGTGTTTCAGGGCTTAGGGCAGAGCAGTGGTGTTTGGGCAGTGTAGGGGTCATTCTGGGCAGCTGTTTTACGGTTTAGGGAAGAGCAGTGGTGTTCGGGCAGTGTAGGGGAATGTGGGGGGGTGGTGATTTATGGTATAGGGCAGAGCAGTGGTGTTCGAGCAGGGTAGATGGTCGTGCTGGTGGTGTGTCAGGGTTTAGGACAGTGCTGTTTTGTTCGGACAGGGTAGGGGGTCATGCAGGGGGTGACGTTTCAGGGATTAGGGCAGTGCAATGGTGTTCGGGCAATGTTGGGGGTTTTGCTGGGAGTGGTCTTTAAGTGTTTAGGGCAGTGGTGTTCGGGCAGTGTAGGTGGTCTTGCTGGGTGTGGGTTTTCAGGGTTTATGGCAGTGCTGTGGTGTTCGGGCAGTGTAGGTTGTAGTGCAGTGGGCTGGTGTTTCAGGGTTTAGGGCAGTGCAGTGGTGTTCGGGCAGTGTAGGAGGTCTTGCTGGGGGTGGTGTTTCAGGGTTTAGGGCAGTGCAGTGGTGTTAGGGCAGTGTTGGGGTCGTGCTGGGGCTGGTGCTTCAGGGTTTAGGGCAGTGCCGTAGTGTTCGGGCTGTATAAGGGGTCTCGCTGAGGCTGGTGTTTCAGGGTTTAGGGCAGTGCAGTGGTGTTCGGGCAGTATGGGGGGTCGTGCTGGGGATGGTGTTTCAGGGTTTAGGGCAGTGCAGTGGTGTTCGGGCAGTATAGGGGGTCATGTTGTGGGTGGTGTTTCAGGGTTTACGGCAGTGCAGTGGTCTTCGGGCAGTGTAGGTGGTCGTGCTGGGGGTGGTCTTTCAGGGTTTAGGGCAGTGCAGTGGTGTTCGGGCATTGTAGGGGGTCATGCTGGGGGTGGTGTTGCAGGGTTTAGGTTAGCGCAGTGGTGTTCGGGCAGTGTAGGGGGTTTTGCAGGGGGTGGTGATTCAGGGTTTAGAGCAGTGCAGTGGTGTTTGGGCAGTGTAGGGGGTCGCGCTGGGGGTGGTGTTTTAGGGTTTAGGGAAGTGCAGTGGAGTTTGGGCAGTGTAGGGGTCTTGCAGAGGCAGGTGTTATAGGGTTTAGGGCAGTGATGTTCGGGCAGTGTAGGGGGTCGTGCTGGGGCTGCTTTTTCAGACTTTAGGGCAGTGCACTGGTGTTCGGGCAGTGTAGGGGGTTGTGCTGGGGCTGATGTTTCAGGGTTAAGGACAGTGCTGTTTTGTTTGGACAGGGTAGGGGGTCATGCAGGGGGTGGCGTTTCAGGGTTTAGGGCAGTGCAATGGTGTTCGGGCAGTGTTGGGGGTTTTGCTGGGAGTGGTCTTTCAGTGTTTAGGGCAGTGGTGTTCGGGCAGTGTAGGTGGTCTTGCAGGGTGTGGGTTTTCAGGGTTTATGGCAGTGCAGTGGTGTTCGGGCAGTGTAGGTTGTAGTGCAGTGGGCTGGTGTTTCAGGGTTTAGGGCAGTGCAGTGGTGTTCGGTCAGTGTAGGAGGTCTTGCTGGGGGTGGTGTTTCAGGGTTTAGCGCAGTGCAGTGGTGTTAGGGCAGTGTTGGGGTCGTGCTGGGGATGGTGCTTCAGGGTTTAGGGCAGTGCAGTAGTGTTCGGGCAGTATAAGGGGTCGTGCTGGGGATGGTGTTTCAGGGTTTAGGGAAGTGCAGTGGTGTTCGGGCAGTGTAGGGGGTCATGTTGTGGGTGGTGCTTCAGGGTTTACGGCAGTGCAGTGGTCTTCGGGCAGTGTAGGTGGTCGTGCTGGGGGTGGTCTTTCAGGGTTTAGGGCAGTGCAGTGGTGTTCGGGCATTGTAGGGGGTCATGCTGGGGGTGGTGTTGCAGGGTTTAGGTTAGCGCAGTGGTGTTCGGGCAGTGTAGGGGGTTTTGCAGGGGGTGGTGATTCAGGGTTTAGAGCAGTGCAGTGGTGTTTGGGCAGTGTAGGGGGTCGCGCTGGGGGTGGTGTTTTAGGGTTTAGTGAAGTGCAGTGGAGTTTGGGTAGTGTAGGGGTCTTGCAGAGGGTGGTGTTATAGGGTTTAGGGCAGTGATGTTCGGGCAGTGTAGGGGGTCGTGCTGGGGCTGGTGTTTCAGACTTTAGGGCAGTGCACTGGTGTTCGGGCAGTGTAGGGGGTTGTGCTGGGGCTGATGTTTCAGGGTTTAGGGCAGTGCAGTAGTGTTCGGGCAGTATAGGGGTCGTGCTGAGGCTAGTGTTTCATAGTTTAGGGCAGTGCAGTGGTGTTCGGGCAGTATAGGGGGTCATGCTGTGGCTGGTGTTTCAGGGTTTAGGGCGGAGCAGTGTAGGGGGTCTAGCAGGAGGTGGCATTTCAGGGTTTAGGGCAGTGGTGTTCGGGCAGTGTAGGGGGTCGTGCTGGGGCTGGTATTTTTACAATTTAGGGCAGTGCAGTGGTGTTTGGGCAGTGTAGGGGGTCATGCTGGGACTGGTGTTTCAGGGTTTAGGGCAGAGTAGTGGTGTTTGGGCAGTGTAGGGGGATGTGCAGGGTGGTGTTTTAGGGTATACGGCAGAGCAGCGGTGTTCGAGCAGGGTAGAGGGTCGTACTGGTGGTGTTTCAGGGTTTAGGGCAGTGCAGTGGTGTTTGGGCAGGGTAGGGGGATGTGCAGGGTGTGGTGTTTCAGGGTTAAGGGCAGTACAGTGGTGTTCAGGGAGTGTTTGGGGTTTTGCTGGGGGTG
This sequence comes from Triturus cristatus, assembly GCF_964204655.1. NCBI lineage: Eukaryota > Metazoa > Chordata > Amphibia > Caudata > Salamandridae > Triturus > Triturus cristatus. The sequence continues at coordinate 266,607 of NW_028187862.1, read as the reverse complement.
GTGTTTCAGTGTTTAGGGCAGTGGTGTTCGGGAAGTGTAGGTGGTCTTGCTGGGGGTGGTGCTTCAGGGTTTAGGGCAGTACAGTGGTGTTCGGGCAGTATAGGGGGTCTTCCTGGGGCTAGTGTTTCAGGGTTTAGGTTAGTGAAGTGGTGTTTGAGCATTGTAGGGGGTCGTGATGGGGCTGGTGTTTCAGGGTTTAGGGCAGAACAGTGGTGTTCGGGCAGTGTAGGGGTTGATGCTGTGGGTGGTGTTTTAGGGCAGTGCAGTGGTGTTTGGGCATTGTACGGCATTGTGCTGGGGATGGTTGTTTAGGGTTTAGGGCACTGCAGTGGTGTTCGGGCAGTGTAGGGGGTCATGCTGTGGGTGGTGTTTCAGGGTTTAGGGCAGTGAAGTGGTGTTCGGGCAGTGTAGGCGGTCGTGCTGGGGGCGGTCTTTCAGGGTTTAGGGCAGTGCATTGGTGTTCGGGCATTGTAGGGGGTTATGCTGGGGGTGGTGTTGCATGGTTTAGGTTAGCGCAGTGGTGTTCGGGCAGTGTAGGGGGTCTTGCAGGGGGTGGTGTTTCAGGGTTTAGAGCAGTGCAGTGGTGTTCGGGCAGTGTAGGGGATCGCGCTGGGGGTTGTGTTTTAGGGTTTAGGGAAGTGCAGTGGTGTTTGGGCAGTGTAGGGGGTTGTGCTGGGGCTGGTGTTTCAGGGTTTAGGCCAGTGTAGTGGTGTTCAGGCAGTGTAGGGGGTTGTGCTGGGGCTGGTGTTTCAGGATTTAGGGCAGTGCAGTGGAGTTGGGGCAGTGTAGGGGGTCATGCTGGGACTGGTGTTTCAGGGTTTAGGGCAGAGCAGTGGTGTTCGGGCAGTGTAGGGGTCATTCTGGGCAGGTGTTTTTGGGTTTAGGGAAGAGCAGTGGTGTTCGGGCAGTGTAGGGGAATGTGGCGGGGTGGTGTTTTAGGGTATAGGGCAGAGCAGTGGTCTTTGAGCAGGGTAGATGGTCGTGCTGGTGTTTTGTCAGGGTTTAGGACAGTTATGTGGTGTTCGAGCAGGGTAGGGGGTCATGCAGGGGGTGGTGTTTCAGGGTTTAGGGCAGTGCAGTGGTGTTCGGGCAGTGTTGGAGGTTTTGCTGGGAGTGGTCTTTCAGTGTTCAGGGCAGTGGTGTTCGGGCAGTGTAGGTGGTCTTGCTGGGGGTGGGTTTTCAGGGTTAATGGCAGTGCATTGGTGTTCGGGCAGTGTAGGTTGTAGTGCAGGGGGTGGTGTTTCAGGGTTTAGGGCAGTGCAGTGGTGTTCGGGCAGTGTAGGAGGTCTTGCTGAGGCTGGTGTTTCAGGGTTTAGGGCAGTGCAGTGGTGTTCGGGCAGTATGGGGCGTTGTGCTGGGGATGGTGTTTCAGGGTTGAGGGCAGTGCAGTGGTGTTCGGCCAGTGTAGGGGGTCGTGCTGGGGCTGGTGTTTCAGGGTTTTGGGCAGTGCAGTGGTATTCGTAGAGTGTAGGGGGTCGTGCTGGGGCTAGTGTTTCAGGGTTTAGGGCAGTGCAGTGGTGTTCGGGCAGTGTAGGGGGTCGTGCTGAGGGTGGTGTTTCAGGGTTTAGGGCAGTGCAGTGCAGTTCGGGCAGTGTATAGGGTTTTTCTGGGGCAGGTGTTTCAGGGTTTAGGGCAGTTCAGTGGTGTTCAGGCAGTGTAGGGGGTCGTGTTGGGGCTGGTGTTTCAGGGTTTAGGGCAGAGCAGTGGTGTTCAGGCAGTGTAGGGGGACGTGCTTGGGGTGGTGCTTCAGGGTTTAGGGCAGAGCAGTGGTGTTCGGGCAGTGTAGAGGGTTGTCCTGGGGGTGGTGTTTCAAGGTTTAGGCCTTTGCAGTGGTGTTCGGGCAGTGTAGGGGTTCGTGCAGGGGGTGGTGTTTTAGGGCAGAGCAGTGGTGTTCAGGCAGTGTTGGAGGTTTTCCTGGGGGTGGTGTTTCAGTGTTTGGGGCAGTGTAGTGGGTGTTGCTGGGGGTGGTGTTTCAGTGTTTATGGCAGTGCAGTGGTGTTCGGGCAGTGTAGGGGGTCGTGCAGGGGGGTGGTGTTTCAGGGTTTAGGGCAGTGCAGTGGTGTTCGGGCAGTGTGGGGGGTCATGCTGGGGATGGTGTTTCAGGGTTTAGGACAGTGCAGTGGTGTTCGGGCAGTGTAGGTGGTCGTGCTGGACTGGTGTTTCAGGGTTTAGGGCAGTGCAGTGCTGTTCGGGCAGTGTAGGGGGCTTTGCTGGGGGTGGTGTTTTAGTGTTTAGGGCAGTGGTGTTCGGGAAGTGTAGGTGGTCTTGCTGGGGGTGGTGTTTCAGGGTTTAGGGCAGTGCATTGGTGTTCGGGCAGTGTAGGGGGCTTTGCTGGGGGTGGTGTTTCAGTGTTTAGGGCAGTGGTGTTCGGGAAGTGTAGGTGGTCTTGCTAGGGGCGGTGTTTCAGGGTTTAGGGCAGAGCAGTGGTGTCCGGGCAGTATAGGGGGTCTTGCAGGAGGTGGTGTTTCAGGGTTTAGGGCAGTGGTGTTCGGGCAGTGTAGGGGGTCGTGCTGAGGCTGGTGTTTCAGGGTTTAGGGCAGAGCAGTGTTGTTCGGGCAGTGTAGGGGGTCGTTCTGGGGCAGGTGTTTTAGGATATAGGTCAGAGTAGTGGTGTTCGGGCAGTGTAGGGGGAAGTGCGTGGTTGGTGTTTTAGGGTATAGGGCAGGGCAGTCTTGTTCGAGCAGGGTAGAGGGTCGTACTGGTGGTGTCTCAGGGTTTAGGGCAGTGCAGTGGTGTTCAGGCAGTGTTGGGTGTTTTGCTGGGGGTGGTGTTTCAGTGTTTAGGGCAGTGGTGTTCGGGAAGTGTAGGTGGTCTTGCTGGGGGTGGTGTTTCAGGGTTTAGGGCAGTGCAGTGGTGTTTGGGCAGTATATGGGGTCTTGCTGGAACTAGCGTTTCAGGGTATAGGTTAGTGCAGTGGTGTTGTATTGTAGGGGGTCGTGATGGAGCTGGTGTTTCAGGGTTTAGGGCAGAGCAGTGTAGGGGTTGATGCTGTGGGTGGTGTTTTAGGGCAGTGCAGTGGTGCTTGGGCAGTGTAGGGCATTGTGCTGGGGGTGGTGTTTTAGGGTTTAGGGCAGTGCAGTGGTGTTCGGGCAGTGTAGGGGGTTGTGCTGTGGGTGGTGTTTCAGGGTTTAGGGCAGTGAAGTGGTGTTCGGGCAGTGTAGGCGGTCGTGCTGGGGGTGTTCTTTCATTGTTTAGGGTAGTGCAGTAGTGTTCGGGCATTGTAGGTGGTCATTCTGGGGGTGGTGTTGCAGGGTTGAGGTTAGCGCAGTGGTGTTCGGGCAGTGTAGAGGGTCTTGCAGGGGGTGGTGTTTCAGGATTTAGAGCAGTGCAGTGGTGTTCGGGCAGTGTAGGGGGTCGTGCTGGGGCTGGTGTTTCAGGGTTTTGGGCAGGCAGTGGTGTTCGGGGAGTGTAGGGGGTCGTGCTGGGGCTAGTGTTTCAGGGTTTAGGGCAGTGCAGTGGTGTTCGGGCAGTGTAGGGGGTCGTGCTGAGGGTGGTGTTTCAGGGTTTAGGGCAGTGCAATGCAGTTCGGGCAGTGTATAGGGTTTTGCTGGGGCAGGTGTTTCAGGGTTTAGGGCAGTGCAGTGGTGTTCAGGCAGTGTAGGGGGTCGTGTTGGGGCTGGTGTTTCAGGGTTTAGGGCAGAGCAGTGGTGTTCAGGCAGTGTAGGGGGACGTGCTTGGGGTGGTGCTTCAGGGTTTAGGGCAGAGCAGTGGTGTTCGGGCAGTGTAGAGGGTTGTCCTGGGGGTGGTGTTTCAAGGTTTAGGCCTTTGAAGTGGTGTTCGGGCAGTGTAGGGGTTCGTGCAGGGGGTGGTGTTTTAGGGCAGAGCAGTGGTGTTCAGGCAGTGTTGGAGGTTTTCCTGGGGGTGGTGTTTCAGTGTTTGGGGCAGTGTAGTGGGTGTTGCTGGGGGTGGTGTTTCAGTGTTTATGGCAGTGCAGTGGTGTTCGGGCAGTGTAGGGGGTCGTGCAGGGGGGTGGTGTTTCAGGGTTTAGGGCAGTGCAGTGGTGTTCGGGCAGTGTAGGGGGTGTTGCTGGGGGTGGTGTTTCAGGGTTTAGGGCAGTGCAGTGGTGTTCGGGCAGTGTGGGGGGTCATGCTGGGGATGGTGTTTCAGGGTTTAGGGCAGTGCAGTGGTGTTCGGGCAGTGTAGGGGGTCGTGCTGGACTGGTGTTATAGGGTTTAGGGCAGTGCAGTGCTGTTCGGGCAGTGTAGGGGGCTTTGCTGGGGGTGGTGTTTTAGTGTTTAGGGCAGTGGTGTTCGGGAAGTGTAGGTGGTCTTGCTGGGGGTGGTGTTTCAGGGTTTAGGGCAGTGCATTGGTGTTCGGGCAGTGTAGAGGGCTTTGCTGGGGGTGGTGTTTCAGTGTTTAGGGCAGTGGTGTTCGGGAAGTGTAGGTGGTCTTGCTGGGGGTGGTGTTTCAGGGTTTAGGGCAGAGCAGTGGTGTCCGGGCAGTGTAGGGGGTCTTGCAGGAGGTGGTGTTTCAGGGTTTAGGGCAGTGGTGTTCGGGCAGTGTAGGGGGTCGTGCTGAGGCTGGTGTTTCAGGGTTTAGGGCAGAGCAGTGTTGTTCGGGCAGTGTAGGGGGTCGTTCTGGGGCAGGTGTTTTAGGATATAGGTCATTGTAGTGGTGTTCGGGCAGTGTAGGGGGATGTGCGTGGTTGGTGTTTTAGGGTATAGGGCAGGGCAGTCGTGTTCGAGCAGGGTAGAGGGTCGTACTGGTGGTGTCTCAGGGTTTAGGGCAGTGCAGTGGGGTTCGGGCAGGGTAGGGGGTCATGCAGGGTGTGGTGTTTCAGGGTTTAGGGCAGTGCAGTGGTGTTCAGGCAGTGTTGGGTGTTTTGCTGGGGATGGTGTTTCAGTGTTTAGGGCAGTGGTGTTCGGGAAGTGTAGGTGGTCTTGCTGGGGGTGGTGTTTCAGGGTTTAGGGCAGTGCAGTGGTGTTCGGGCAGTATAGGGGGTCTTGCTGGAACTAGCGTTTCAGGGTATAGGTTAGTGCAGTGGTGTTCGGGCATTGTAGGGGGTCGTGATGGGGCTGGTGTTTCAGGGTTTAGGGCAGAGCAGTGTAGGGGTTGATGCTGTGGGTGGTGTTTTAGGGCAGTGCAGTGGTGCTTGGGCAGTGTAGGGCATTGTGCTGGGGGTGGTGTTTTAGGGTTTAGGGCAGTGCAGTGGTGTTCGGGCAGTGTAGGGGGTCGTGCTGTGGGTGGTGTTTCAGGGTTTAGGGCAGTGAAGTGGTGTTCGGGCAGTGTAGGCGGTCGTGCTGGGGGTGTTCTTTCATTGTTTAGGGTAGTGCAGTAGTGTTCGGGCATTGTAGGTGGTCATTCTGGGGGTGGTGTTGCAGGGTTGAGGTTAGCGCAGTGGTGTTCGGGCAGTGTAGAGGGTCTTGCAGGGGGTGGTGTTTCAGGATTTAGAGCAGTGCAGTGGTGTTCGGGCAGTGTAGGGGGTCGTGCTGGGGCTGGTGTTTCAGGGTTTTGGGCAGTGCAGTGGTGTTCGGGGAGTGTAGGGGGTCGTGCTGGGGCTAGTGTTTCAGGGTTTAGGGCAGTGCAGTGGTGTTCGGGCAGTGTAGGGGGTCGTGCTGAGGGTGGTGTTTCAGGGTTTAGGGCAGTGCAATGCAGTTCGGGCAGTGTATAGGGTTTTGCTGGGGCAGGTGTTTCAGGGTTTAGGGCAGTGCAGTGGTGTTCAGGCAGTGTAGGGGGTCGTGTTGGGGCTGGTGTTTCAGGGTTTAGGGCAGAGCAGTGGTGTTCAGGCAGTGTAGGGGGACGTGCTTGGGGTGGTGCTTCAGGGTTTAGGGCAGAGCAGTGGTGTTCGGGCAGTGTAGAGGGTTGTCCTGGGGGTGGTGTTTCAAGGTTTAGGCCTTTGAAGTGGTGTTCGGGCAGTGTAGGGGTTCGTGCAGGGGGTGGTGTTTTAGGGCAGAGCAGTGGTGTTCAGGCAGTGTTGGAGGTTTTCCTGGGGGTGGTGTTTCAGTTTTTGGGGCAGTGTAGGGGGTCGTGCAGGGGGGTGGTGTTTCAGGGTTTAGGGCAGTGCAGTGGTGTTCGGGCAGTGTAGGGGGTGTTGCTGGGGGTGGTGTTTCAGGGTTTAGGGCAGTGCAGTGGTGTTCGGGCAGTGTGGGGGGTCATGCTGGGGATGGTGTTTCAGGGTTTAGGGCAGTGCAGTGGTGTTCGGGCAGTGTAGGGGGTCGTGCTGGACTGGTGTTTCAGGGTTTAGGGCAGTGCAGTGCTGTTCGGGCAGTGTAGGGGGCTTTGCTGGGGGTGGTGTTTTAGTGTTTAGGGCAGTGGTGTTCGGGAAGTGTAGGTGGTCTTGCTGGGGGTGGTGTTTCAGGGTTTAGGGCAGTGCATTGGTGTTCGGGCAGTGTAGGGGGCTTTGCTGGGGGTGGTGTTTCAGTGTTTAGGGCAGTGGTGTTCGGGAAGTGTAGGTGGTCTTGCTGGGGGTGGTGTTTCAGGGTTTAGGGCAGAGCAGTGGTGTCCGGGCAGTGTAGGGGGTCTTGCAGGAGGTGGTGTTTCAGGGTTTAGGGCAGTGGTGTTCGGGCAGTGTAGGGGGTCGTGCTGAGGCTGGTGTTTCAGGGTTTAGGGCAGAGCAGTGTTGTTCGGGCAGTGTAGGGGGTCGTTCTGGGGCAGGTGTTTTAGGATATAGGTCAGAGTAGTGGTGTTCGGGCAGTGTAGGGGGATGTGCGTGGTTGGTGTTTTAGGGTATAGGGCAGGGCAGTCGTGTTTGAGCAGGGTAGAGGGTCGTACTGGTGGTGTCTCAGGGTTTAGGGCAGTGCAGTGGGGTTCGGGCAGGGTAGGGGGTCATGCAGGGTGTGGTGTTTCAGGGTTTAGGGCAGTGCAGTGGTGTTCAGGCAGTGTTGGGTGTTTTGCTGGGGGTGGTGTTTCAGTGTTTAGGGCAGTGGTGTTCGGGAAGTGTAGGTGGTCTTGCTGGGGGTGGTGTTTCAGGGTTTAGGGCAGTGCAGTGGTGTTCGGGCAGTATAGGGGGTCTTGCTGGAACTAGCGTTTCAGGGTATAGGTTAGTGCAGTGGTGTTCGGGCATTGTAGGGGGTTGTGATGGGGCTGGTGTTTCAGGGTTTAGGGCAGAGCAGTGTAGGGGTTGATGCTGTGGGTGGTGTTTTAGGGCAGTGCAGTGGTGCTTGGGCAGTGTAGGGCATTGTGCTGGGGGTGGTGTTTTAGGGTTTAGGTCAGTGCAGTGGTGTTCGGGCAGTGTAGGGGGTCGTGCTGTGGGTGGTGTTTCAGGGTTTAGGGCAGTGAAGTGGTGTTCGGGCAGTGTAGGGGGCTTTGCTGGGGGTGGTGTTTTAGTGTTTAGGGCAGTGGTGTTCGGGAAGTGTAGGTGGTCTTGCTGGGGGTGGTGTTTCAGGGTTTAGGGCAGTGCATTGGTGTTCGGGCAGTGTAGGGGGCTTTGCTGGGGGTGGTGTTTCAGTGTTTAGGGCAGTGGTGTTCGGGAAGTGTAGGTGGTCTTGCTGGGGGTGGTGTTTCAGGGTTTAGGGCAGAGCAGTGGTGTCCGGGCAGTGTAGGGGGTCTTGCAGGAGGTGGTGTTTCAGGGTTTAGGGCAGTGGTTTTCGGGCAGTGTAGGGGGTCGTGCGTGGTTGGTGTTTTAGGGTATAGGGCAGGGCAGTCGTGTTTGAGCAGGTTAGAGGGTTGTACTGGTGGTGTCTCAGGGTTTAGGGCAGTGCAGTGGGGTTCGGGCAGGGTAGGGGGTCATGCAGGGTGTGGTGTTTCAGGGTTTAGGGCAGTGCAGTGGTGTTCAGGCAGTGTTGGGTGTTTTGCTGGGGGTGGTGTTTCAGTGTTTAGGGCAGTGGTGTTCGGGAAGTGTAGGTGGTCTTGCTGGGGGTGGTGTTTCAGGGTTTAGGGCTGTGCAGTGGTGTTCGGGCAGTATAGGGGGTCTTGCTGGAACTAGCGTTTCAGGGTATAGATTAGTGCAGTGGTGTTCGGGCATTGTAGGGGGTTGTGATGGGGCTGGTGTTTCAGGGTTTAGGGCAGAGCAGTGTAGGGGTTGATGCTGTGGGTGGTGTTTTAGGGCAGTGCAGTGGTGCTTGGGCAGTGTAGGGCATTGTGCTGGGGGTGGTGTTTTAGGGTTTAGGGCAGTGCAGTGGTGTTCGGGCAGTGTAGGGGGTCGTGCTGTGGGTGGTGTTTCAGGGTTTAGGGCAGTGAAGTGGTGTTCGGGCAGTGTAGGGGGCTTTGCTGGGGGTGGTGTTTTAGTGTTTAGGGCAGTGGTGTTCGGGAAGTGTAGGTGGTCTTGCTGCGGGTGGTGTTTCAGGGTTTAGGGCAGTGCATTGGTGTTCGGGCAGTGTAGGGGGCTTTGCTGGGGGTGGTGTTTCAGTGTTTAGGGCAGTGGTGTTCGGGAAGTGTAGGTGGTCTTGCTGGGGGTGGTGTTTCAGGGTTTAGGGCAGAGCAGTGGTGTCCGGGCAGTGTAGGGGGTCTTGCAGGAGGTGGTGTTTCAGGGTTTAGGGCAGTGGTGTTCGGGCAGTGTAGGGGGTCGTGCTGAGGCTGGTGTTTCAGGGTTTAGGGCAGAGCAGTGTTGTTCGGGCAGTGTAGGGGGTCGTTCTGGGGCAGGTGTTTTAGGATATAGGTCAGAGTAGTGGTGTTCGGGCAGTGTAGGGGGATGTGCGTGGTTGGTGTTTTAGGGTATAGGGCAGGGCAGTCGTGTTTGAGCAGGGTAGAGGGTCGTACTGGTGGTGTCTCAGGGTTTAGGGCAGTGCAGTGGGGTTCGGGCAGGGTAGGGGGTCATGCAGGGTGTGGTGTTTCAGGGTTTAGGGCAGTGCAGTGGTGTTCAGGCAGTGTTGGGTGTTTTGCTGGGGGTGGTGTTTCAGTGTTTAGGGCAGTGGTGTTCGGGAAGTGTAGGTGGTCTTGCTGGGGGTGGTGTTTCAGGGTTTAGGGCAGTGCAGTGGTGTTCGGGCAGTATAGGGGGTCTTGCTGGAACTAGCGTTTCAGGGTATAGGTTAGTGCAGTGGTGTTCGGGCATTGTAGGGGGTTGTGATGGGGCTGGTGTTTCAGGGTTTAGGGCAGAGCAGTGTAGGGGTTGATGCTGTGGGTGGTGTTTTAGGGCAGTGCAGTGGTGCTTGGGCAGTGTAGGGCATTGTGCTGGGGGTGGTGTTTTAGGGTTTAGGGCAGTGCAGTGGTGTTCGGGCAGTGTAGGGGGTCGTGCTGTGGGTGGTGTTTCAGGGTTTAGGGCAGTGAAGTGGTGTTCGGGCAGTGTAGGGGGCTTTGCTGGGGGTGGTGTTTTAGTGTTTAGGGCAGTGGTGTTCGGGAAGTGTAGGTGGTCTTGCTGGGGGTGGTGTTTCAGGGTTTAGGGCAGTGCATTGGTGTTCGGGCAGTGTAGGGGGCTTTGCTGGGGGTGGTGTTTCAGTGTTTAGGGCAGTGGTGTTCGGGAAGTGTAGGTGGTCTTGCTGGGGGTGGTGTTTCAGGGTTTAGGGCAGAGCAGTGGTGTCCGGGCAGTGTAGGGGGTCTTGCAGGAGGTGGTGTTTCAGGGTTTAGGGCAGTGGTTTTCGGGCAGTGTAGGGGGTCGTGCTGAGGCTGGTGTTTCAGGGTTTAGGGCAGAGCAGTGTTGTTTGGGCAGTGTAGGGGGTCGTTCTGGGGCAGGTGTTTTAGGATATAGGTCAGAGTAGTGGTGTTCGGGCAGTGTAGGGGGATGTGCGTGGTTGGTGTTTTAGGGTATAGGGCAGGGCAGTCGTGTTTGAGCAGGGTAGAGGGTCGTACTGGTGGTGTCTCAGGGTTTAGGGCAGTGCAGTGGGGTTCGGGCAGGGTAGGGGGTCATGCAGGGTGTGGTGTTTCAGGGTTTAGGGCAGTGCAGTGGTGTTCAGGCAGTGTTGGGTGTTTTGCTGGGGGTGGTGTTTCAGTGTTTAGGGCAGTGGTGTTCGGGAAGTGTAGGTGGTCTTGCTGGGGGTTGTGTTTCAGGGTTTAGGGCAGTGCAGTGGTGTTCGGGCAGTATAGGGGGTCTTGCTGGAACTAGCGTTTCAGGGTATAGGTTAGTGCAGTGGTGTTCGGGCATTGTAGGGGGTTGTGATGGGGCTGCTGTTTCAGGGTTTAGGGCAGAGCAGTGTAGGGGTTGATGCTGTGGGTGGTGTTTTAGGGCAGTGCAGTGGTGCTTGGGCAGTGTAGGGCATTGTGCTGGGGTGGTGTTTTAGGGTTTAGGGCAGTGCAGTGGTGTTCGGGCAGTGTAGGGGGTCGTGCTGTGGGTGGTGTTTCAGGGTTTAGGGCAGTGAAGTGGTGTTCGGGCAGTGTAGGCGGTCGTGCTGGGGGTGTTCTTTCATTGTTTAGGGTAGTGCAGTAGTGTTCGGGCATTGTAGGTGGTCATTCTGGGGGTGGTGTTGCAGGGTTGAGGTTAGCGCAGTGGTGTTCGGGCAGTGTAGAGGGTCTTGCAGGGGGTGGTGTTTCAGGGTTTAGAGCAGTGCAGTGGTGTTCGGCAGTGTAGGGGGTCGTGCTGGGGCTGGTGTTTCAGGGTTTTGGGCAGTGCAGTGGTGTTCGGGGAGTGGAGGGGGTCGTGCTGGGGCTAGTGTTTCAGGGTTTAGGGCAGTGCAGTGGTGTTCGGGCAGTGTAGGGGGTTGTGCTGAGGGTGGTGTTTCAGGGTTTAGGGCAGTGCAGTGCAGTTCGGGCAGTGTATAGGGTTTTGCTGGGGCAGGTGTTTCAGGGTTTAGGGCAGTGCAGTGGTGTTCAGGCAGTGTAGGGGGTCGTGTTGGGGCTGGTGTTTCAGGGTTTAGGGCAGAGCAGTGGTGTTCAGGCAGTGTAGGGAACGTGCTTGGGGTGGTGCTTCAGGGTTTAGGGCAGAGCAGTGGTGTTCGGGCAGTGTAGAGGGTTGTCCTGGGGGTGGTGTTTCAAGGTTTAGGCCTTTGCAGTGGTGTTCGGGCAGTGTAGGGGTTCGTGCAGGAGGTGGTGTTTTAGGGCAGAGCAGTGGTGTTCAGGCAGTGTTGGGGGTTTTCCTGGGGGTGGTGTTTCAGTGTTTGGGGCAGTCGTGTTTGGGCAGTGTAGTGGGTGTTGCTGGGGGTGGTGTTTCAGTGTTTATGGCAGTGCAGTGATGTTCGGGCAGTGCAGGGGGTCGTGCAGGGGGGTGGTGTTTCAGGTTTTAGGGCAGTGCAGTGGTGTTCGGGCAGTGTAGGGGTGTTGCTGGGGTTGGTGTTTCAGGGTTTAGGGCAGTGCAGTGGTGTTCGGGCAGTGTGGGGGGTCATGCTGGGGATGGTGTTTCAGGGTTTAGGGCAGTGCAGTGGTGTTCGGGAAGTGTAGGTGGTCTTGCTGGGGGTGGTGTTTCAGGGTTTAGGGCAGTACAGTGGTGTTCGGGCAGTGTAGGGGGCTTTGCTGGGGGTGGTGTTTCAGTGTTTAGGGCAGTGGTGTTCGGCGAGTGTAGGTGGTCTTGCTGGGGGTGGTGTTTCAGGGTTTAGGGCAGAGCAGTGGTGTCCGGGCAGTGTAGGGGGTCTTGCAGGAGGTGGTGTTTCAGGGTTTAGGGCAGTGGTGTTCGGGCAGTGTAGGGGGTCGTGCTGGGGCTGGTGTTTCAGGGTTTAGGGCAGAGCAGTGTTGTTCGGGCAGTGTAGGGGGTCGTTCTGGGGCAGGTGTTTTAGGATATAGGTCAGAGTAGTGGTGTTCGGGCAGTGTAGGGGGATGTACGGGGTTGGTGTTTTAGGGTATAGGGCAGAACAGTCGTGTTCGAGCAGGGTAGAGGGTCGTACTGGTGGTGTCTCAGGGTTTAGGGCAGTGCAGTGGTGTTCAGGCAGTGCTGGGTGTTTTGCTGGGGGTGGTGTTTCAGTGTTTAGGGCAGTGGTGTTCGGGAAGTGGAGGTGGTCTTGCTGGGGGTGGTGTTTCAGGGTTTAGGGCAGTGCAGTGGTGTTCGGGCAGTATAGGGGGTCGTGATGGGGCTGGTGTTTCAGGGTTTAGGGCAGAGCAGTGTAGGGGTTGATGCTGTGGGTGGTGTTTTAGGGCAGTGCAGTGGTGCTTGGGCAGTGTAGGACATTGTGCTGGGGGTGGTGTTTTAGGGTTTAGGGCAGTGCAGTGGTGTTCGGGCAGTGTAGGGGGTCGTGCTGTGGGTGGTGTTTCAGGGTTTAGGGCAGTGAAGTGGTGTTCGGGCAGTGTAGGCGGTCGTGCTGGGGGTGGTCTTTCAGGGTTTAGGGTAGTGCAGTAGTGTTCGGGCATTGTAGGTGGTCATGCTGGGGGTGGTGTTGTAGGGTTTAGGTTAGCGCAGTGGTGTTTGGGTAGTGTAGGGGGTCTTGCAGGGGGTGGTGTTTCAGGGTTTAGAGCAGTGCAGTGGTGTTCGGGCAGTGTAGGGGGTCATGCTGCGGCTGGTGTTTTTGTGTTTAGGGCAGAGCAGTGGTGTTCGGGCAGTATAGGGGGTCGTGCTAGGGCTGGTGTTTCATGGTTTAGGGCAGTGCAGTGGTGTTCGGGCAGTGTAGGGGGTCATGCTGGGGCTGGTGTTTCAGGGTTTAAGGCAGTGCAGTGTTGTTCAGGCAGTGCAGGGGGTCATGCTGGGGTGGTGTTTCAGGGTTTAGGGCAGTGCAGTGGTATTCATTCAGTGTTGGGGGTTTTGCTGGGGGTGGTGTTTCAGTGTTTAGGGCAGTGGTGTTTGGGCAGTGTAGGGGGTCTTGCTGGGGGTGGTGTTTCAGGGTTTATGGCAGTGCAGTGGTGTTCAGGCAGTGTAGGGTGTCATGTGGGGGGTGTTTCAGGGTTTAGGGCAGTGCAGTGGTGTTCGGGCAGTGTAGGGGGTCGTGCTGGGGCTGGTGTTTCATGGTTTAGGGCAGAGCACTGGTGTTCGGGCAGTGTAGGGGGGCGTGCTTGGGGTAGTGGTTCAGGGTTTAGGGCAGCGCAGTGGTGTTCGGACAGTGTAGGGGTTCGTGCTGGGGTGGTGTTTTAGGGCAGTGCAGTGGTGTTCGGCCAGTGTAGGCGGTCGTGTTGGGCGTGGTGTTTCAGGGTTTAGGGCAGTGCAGTGGTATTCGGGGATTGTAGGGGGTCGTGCTGGGGGTGGTGTTGCAGGTTTTAGGGCATTGCAGTGGTGTTCAGGCAATGTTGGGGGTTTTGCTGGGGGTGGTGTTTCAGTGTTTAGGGCAGTAGTGTTCGGGCAGTGTAGTGGGTCTTGCTGGGGGTGGTGTTTCAGGGTTTAGGGCAGTGCAGTGGTGTTAGGGCAGTGTGGGGGTCATGCTGGGGATGGTGTTTCTGGGTTTAGGGCAGTGCAGTGGTGTTCGGGCAGTGTAGGTGGTCGTGCTTGGGCTCGTGTTTCAGGGTTTAGGGCAGTGCAGTGGTGTTCGGGCAGAGGAAGGGGTCGTGCTGGGGCTGGTGTTTCAGGGTTTAGGGCAGTGCAGTGGTGTTCGGGCAGTGTAGGGGGTCATGCTGAGGCTGGCGTTTCAGGGTTTAGGGCAGTAGAGTGGTGATCGGGCAATTTTGGGGGTTTTGCTGGGAGTGATGTTTCAGTGTTAAGGGTACTGGTGCTCGGGCAGTGTAGGTGGTCTTGCTGGGGTGGTGTTTCAGGGTTTATGGCAGTTCAGTGGTGTTCAGGCAGTGTAGGTGGTAGTGCAGGGGGGTGGTGTTTAAGGGTTTAGGGCAGTGCAGTGGTGTTCGGGCAGTGTAGGAGGTTTTGCTGGGGGTGGTGTTTCAGGGTTTAGGGCAGTGCAGTGGTGTTCGGGCAGTGTGGGGGGTCATGCTGGGGTTGGTGTTTCAGGGTTTAGGGCAGTGCAGTGGTGTTCGGGCAGTGTAGGGGGTCTGGCTGGGGCTGGTGTTTTAGGATTTAGGGCAGTGCAGTGGTGTTTGGGCAGTGTGTGTGGTCGTGCTGGGGATGGTGTTTCAGGGTTTAGGGCAGTGCAGTGGTGTTCGGGCAGTGTGGGGCCATGCAGTGCAGTGTTCTGGCAGTGTAGGGGGTCGTGCTGGGGCTGGTGTTTCAGGGTTTAGGGCAGTGCAGTGGTGTTCGGGCAGTGTAGGGGGTCGTGATGGGGCTGGTGTTTCAGGGTGTAGGGCCGAGCAGTGGTGTTCGGGCAGTGTAGGGGGATGTGCTGGGGTAGTGTGTCAGGGTTTACGGCAGAGCAGTGGTTTTCGGGCAGTGTAGGGGTTGGTGCTGGGGGTGGTGTTTTAAGGCAGTGCAGTTGTGTTCGGGCAGTGTAGGGCATTGTGCTTGGGGTGGTGTTTTAGGGTTTAGGGCAGTGCAGTGGTGTTCGGGCAGTGTAGGGGGTCGTGCTGTGGGTGGTGTTTCAGGGTTTAGGGCAGTGCAGTGTGTTCGGTCAGTGTAGGGGGTCGTGCTGGGGGTGGTCTTTCAGGGAATAGGGCAGTGCAGTGGTGTTTGGGCATTGTAGGGGGTCATGCTGGGAGTGGTGTTGCAGGGTTTAGGGCAGTTTAGGTTGTTCTGGGGCAGGTTTTTTAGGGTATAGGTCAGAGCAGTGGTGTCCGGGCAGTGTAGGGGGATGTGCGGGGGAGGTGTTTTAGGGTATAGGGCAGAGCAGTAGTGTTCGAGCAGGGTAGAGGGTCATGCTGTTGGTGTTTCAGGGTTTAGGGCAGTTGAGTGGTGTTTGGGTAGTGTACGGGGTCGTGCAGGGCATGGTGTTTCAGGGTTTAGGGCAGTACAGTGGTGTTCGGGCAGTGTAGGGGGCTTTGCTGGGGGTGGTGTTTCAGTGTTTAGGGCAGTGGTGTTCGGGAAGTGTAGGTGGTCTTGCTGGGGGTGGTGTTTCAGGGTTTAGGGCAGAGCAGTGGTGTCCGGGCAGTGTAGGGGGTCTTGCAGGAGGTGGTGTTTCAGGGTTTAGGGCAGTGGTGTTCGGGCAGTGTAGGGGGTCGTGCTGGGGCTGGTGTTTCAGGGTTTAGGGCAGAGCAGTGTTGTTCGGGCAGTGTAGGGGGTCGTTCTGGGGCAGGTGTTTTAGGATATAGGTCAGAGTAGTGGTGTTCGGGCAGTGTAGGGGGATGTACGGGGTTGGTGTTTTAGGGTATAGGGCAGAGCAGTCGTGTTCGAGCAGGGTAGAGGGTCGTACTGGTGGTGTCTCAGGGTTTAGGGCAGTGCAGTGGTGTTCAGGCAGTGCTGGGTTTTTTGCTGGGGGTGGTGTTTCAGTGTTTAGGGCAGTGGTGTTCGGGAAGTGTAGGTGGTCTTGCTGGGGGTGGTGTTTCAGGGTTTAGGGCAGTGCAGTGGTGTTCGGGCAGTATAGGGGGTCGTGATGGGGCTGGTGTTTCAGGGTTTAGGGCAGAGCAGTGTAGGGGTTGATGCTGTGGGTGGTGTTTTAGGGCAGTGCAGTGGTGCTTGGGCAGTGTAGGACATTGTGCTGGGGGTGGTGTTTTAGGGTTTAGGGCAGTGCAGTGGTGTTCGGGCAGTGTAGGGGGTCGTGCTGTGGGTGGTGTTTCAGGGTTTAGGGCAGTGAAGTGGTGTTCGGGCAGTGTAGGCGGTCGTGCTGGGGGTGGTCTTTCAGGGTTTAGGGTAGTGCAGTAGTGTTCGGGCATTGTAGGTGGTCATGCTGGGGGTGGTGTTGTAGGGTTTAGGTTAGCGCAGTGGTGTTTGGGTAGTGTAGGGGGTCTTGCAGGGGGTGGTGTTTCAGGGTTTAGAGCAGTGCAGTGGTGTTCGGGCAGTGTAGGGGGTCATGCTGCGGCTGGTGTTTTTGTGTTTAGGGCAGAGCAGTGGTGTTCGGGCAGTATAGGGGGTCGTGCTAGGGCTGGTGTTTCATGGTTTAGGGCAGTGCAGTGGTGTTCGGGCAGTGTAGGGGGTCATGCTGGGGCTGGTGTTTCAGGGTTTAAGGCAATGCAGTGTTGTTCAGGCAGTGCAGGGGGTCATGCTGGGGTGGTGTTTCAGGGTTTAGGGCAGTGCAGTGGTATTCATTCAGTGTTGGGGGTTTTGCTGGGGGTGGTGTTTCAGTGTTTAGGGCAGTGGTGTTTGGGCAGTGTAGGGGGTCTTGCTGGGGGTGGTGTTTCAGGGTTTATGGCAGTGCAGTGGTGTTCAGGCAGTGTAGGGTGTCATGTGGGGGGTGTTTCAGGGTTTAGGGCAGTGCAGTGGTGTTCGGGCAGTGTAGGGGGTCGTGCTGGGGCTGGTGTTTCATGGTTTAGGGCAGAGCACTGGTGTTCGGGCAGTGTAGGGGGGCGTGCTTGGGGTAGTGGTTCAGGGTTTAGGGCAGCGCAGTGGTGTTCGGACAGTGTAGGGGTTCGTGCTGGGGTGGTGTTTTAGGGCAGTGCAGTGGTGTTCGGCCAGTGTAGGCGGTCGTGTTGGGCGTGGTGTTTCAGGGTTTAGGGCAGTGCAGTGGTATTCGGGGATTGTAGGGGGTCATGCTGGGGGTGGTGTTGCAGGTTTTAGGGCATTGCAGTGGTGTTCAGGCAATGTTGGGGGTTTTGCTGGGGGTGGTGTTTCAGTGTTTAGGGCAGTAGTGTTCGGGCAGTGTAGTGGGTCTTGCTGGGGGTGGTGTTTCAGGGTTTAGGGCAGTGCAGTGGTGTTAGGGCAGTGTGGGGGGTCATGCTGGGGATGGTGTTTCTGGGTTTAGGGCAGTGCAGTGGTGTTCGGGCAGTGTAGGTGGTCGTGCTTGGGCTCGTGTTTCAGGGTTTAGGGCAGTGCAGTGGTGTTCGGGCAGTGGAAGGGGTCGTACTGGGGCTGGTGTTTCAGGGTTTAGGGCAGTGCAGTGGTGTTCGGGCAGTGTAGGGGGTCATGCTGAGGCTGGCGTTTCAGGGTTTAGGGCAGTAGAGTGGTGATCGGGCAATTTTGGGGGTTTTGCTGGGAGTGATGTTTCAGTGTTAAGGGTACTGGTGCTCGGGCAGTGTAGGTGGTCTTGCTGGGGTGGTGTTTCAGGGTTTATGGCAGTTCAGTGGTGTTCAGGCAGTGTAGGTGGTAGTGCAGGGGGGTGGTGTTTAAGGGTTTAGGGCAGTGCAGTGGTGTTCGGGCAGTGTAGGAGGTTTTGCTGGGGGTGGTGTTTCAGGGTTTAGGGCAGTGCAGTGGTGTTCGGGCAGTGTGGGGGGTCATGCTGGGGTTGGTGTTTCAGGGTTTAGGGCAGTGCAGTGGTGTTCGGGCAGTGTAGGGGGTCTGGCTGGGGCTGGTGTTTTAGGATTTAGGGCAGTGCAGTGGTGTTTGGGCAGTGTGTGTGGTCGTGCTGGGGATGGTGTTTCAGGGTTTAGGGCAGTGCAGTGGTGTTTGGGCAGTGTGGGGCCATGCTGGGGCTGGTGTTCCAGGGTTTAGGGCAGTGCAGTGGTGTTCAGGCAGTGTAGGGGGTCGTGCTGGGGCTGGTGTTTCAGAGTTTTGGGCAGTGCAGTGGTGTTCGGGGAGTGTAGGGTTCGTGCTGGTGCTGGTGTTTCAGGGTTTAGGGCAGTGCAGTGGTGTTCGGGCAGTGTAGGGGGTCGTGCTGAGGGTGGTGTTTCAGGGTTTAGGGCAGTGCAGTGGTGTTCGGGCAGTGTAGGGGGTTTTGCTGGGGCTGATGTTTCAGGGTTTAGGGCAGTGCAGTGGTGTTCGGGCAGTGTAGGGGGTCATGCTGCAGCTGGTGTTTCAGGGTTTAGGGCAGAGCAGGTGTTCAGGCAGTATAGGGGT